>NC_141990.1:325147449-325498949 GCF_049901715.1 Pseudonaja textilis
ATAAGTCTTGAATCATAATTTGCTATTCAAAAACTAACAAACAAGCAGGTCCTACTTAAACACTTGTAAGTGAATAAAATATAAGTTTTATTGCTGTATGTCATAAATTATCACTGAATAATATTTTAAGGCCAGATGGCTAACTTGCTGTTTTCCACACTACAACCAATAACAGTACCAACTGCTAGTTCCAGAGATGCTGGAAATTCAACAAAAAGTGTACTTAAGTTCCAGACTTGTGTTTTACAAAGTGCACTATAACATGTTCTGCTAGGTAGAAATTATCTAAAATGTTATGCAAGGGGAAATAGTGACCAGTAGAAATAGGAGATGATCAGATACTTTGTTAAAAAAAACCCAGCAAGCTGTATTTCCTAAACTAAACAGAGAAACAGAAGGACCAACAATGGGCAAAAAAAGCAGTGAAAGTAGGAACAGCTTCTGACTTTGTGTCAACTTCCTAGTGGGAATCTGGCAGGGAGCTTTGGAAATCTTCCCCTTCCCTTTCCTTTCCCTTCCCTTCCCTTTCTCTTATAAATGGCTGCTAAGGGATGGGAGCAAGGTATTGTGAGACTGGCTGGGAAACTGTCACAGAAGTTAGACAATGAATCACATGACTATGGACTGCAAATGGAGAAGAAAAAGAAGACGTTTCGCTTCTCATCCAAGAAGCTTTATCGGTTCTGGCAGGACGATGGGGGCTATGGAAGGATTAGTTGTGACAGGATTGGAGGGGGAGGGTGTTGGAAGGATCATATTTGTTTGCGGTCATCTGATCGTTAGAACTCTCCCTGAGAGCTCTTGAGGTCACTTGGGGGTTTATCTGTGCCTTTAGGGTCACCTATCAAGACTGATTCGCACTTTCACCTATATTTTTCCTTCATTCGTAGCTTGACAATAACAGGGAGAGGGATGGATGGAGTGCAAGAGAGGGAGAATGGTGTTCAAGCATCTGTTGGCACAGTGGGACACTGCTGGCATCTCAAGGGCACACCGAGCAGATGTCCCGGGTCGGCTGGCTGTTTCCCATAACAAAATGAACAGGAGTGATTGGTGGACGTTTTGGACTGTGGGTGGCCTGTAGGGAAAAGGGGGAATTAAATATGCTTGCTTTTAAGTAGAAAACCCAGAGCTGGTTCTGCTTTTTCTATATATCAATGTGGTTTATTCAGTAAAGTTTTATACTCTTGGTAAAATAATGCCCCAGGAATTCCTTTTTTTCTGGATTCGCCAGCTGGACAGTTGACATCAGCTGTATCAGAGTGGGAATGGGAATGGCATCTTCTTGGAACTGCTGAAAGGACTACATTGTAGACAGCTGATAGGGGGTGTCTTATCCCCCCCCCTCTGTTGAGAGGGGGCTGCTCAATGTTAACATAAATGGCCCATTTTACCCCTCTTTCAAACCAATGGTCCTCTCTATCTGGAAAGCTTCTTGGATGAAAAGTGAAACGTCGTCTTTTTCCTCAAGGAAAAAAACCCTTTTTTCCT
This sequence comes from Pseudonaja textilis, assembly GCF_049901715.1. Taxonomy (NCBI): domain Eukaryota; kingdom Metazoa; phylum Chordata; class Lepidosauria; order Squamata; family Elapidae; genus Pseudonaja; species Pseudonaja textilis. The sequence goes on from NC_141990.1 coordinate 325,148,941, forward strand.
TTTGCCTTTTGAAAAAGCAACTTTGAGACATCTAATAAAGATATTTCTTAGAAACTGGTGTATGTGTGGGCGTGTGTGTGTGTGTGTGTGTGTGTGTGTGTGTGTGTGCAGGCTATGCAATTTCCAGTTTGCCCCACCTCACCTCTCCAATTGGGAATTTGGATTCCCCCTCCCCTGTTGTTCCAAACATGTTAAGCTGTGTGAGGCTCAATCTGCCCATTTTTCTTTTCCAGTATAAAGCAATGGGGGGGGGGGGAATTGCGTAACTCTAGTTAAAGAAAAACATTACCGTAAACCAGGCTTTTTTTCTCCAAATCAAGGAGCACCAGATGTCCAGCCCCAGCAAACTGGGTAGCCTTTATGGCTCTACTTGCAAGCTTTCCAGAGGCATCTGCTCTGCTTTAGAAAGCAGAATGTTTGAGTGGGTGGACCTTGGTCTGATACAAGGCAATTTTTCTTGTCCGCCCACGAGGTCCTCTTCGACGCCTTATCCTTAGCAGATCAGACATGCAGTGTGGTGAGTCAATGAAAAGGACAGAGCCTTCTGTTTGTTTTGGGATGGGGAGCGCACCACAATTACCTCATTAGGTTCGGGATTCAAGCTGGCAGGGTGGCCTGTCAGCTGATTGACAAAATGCTTGGATCTGAATCTGCTGCTGCTGGCTTTCAGCAGCCTGCATCGCTCTTATTTTTATGCATTAATAATATAAAAGCAGTTTGAACATTTCTCAATCTTTGCTTGAAACGGGTAGGAGGAGATATTTCATATGCAATTCTTGGTGAAGTAGCTTGTGTGCAGCTGCTTTTAGAACTTTTTTTTAAAAATACTGTGTTGCATAATCAAAGGACTTCTATGTAAAATGTGACATCTGAAGCTTCAGTACAGGTAATCCTTGACTTAACAACCCTAATGATGACCAGGATTTCTGCTACTTAAGCAAGGTAGTTGGTAAGTGAGTCATGCCTGATTTTACAACCTTTCCCCCCCACAGTTATTAAGTGAACCATTCTTAAATGAATCGTTGTAATTAAGTGAATCTGGCTTTTCCCATTGACTTTATACTTTTCTGAAGCCAACTGGGATGGTCACAAATAGTTGAGGGTCTCTTGCTTGAGAAGGAGGTTGGATTAGAAGACCTTCAAAGTCCCTTCCAGCTCTTATTCTGTATTCTCTAAATCAGGGGTCCTCAACCCCTGGTCCATGGACCAGCACTGATCTGTGGCATGCCAGAAACCATCCATGGGATGCAGGCAGCATTTGAAACCACGCCCCCTTTGGGCCACGGAAAAACTTTTTTTCCACGGAACCGGTCCCTGGTGTCCAAAAGGTTGCCACTGCTCCGAATGGCAATCACACATCACCACGGGATACTGCAACTGTCACATACGCTGGTTGCCAAGCAACCAGATTTTGATCATGTGACTGTGAGGACGCTGTGATGGTCATTAAGTGTGAGGACTGGAGTAAGTCACTTTTTTTAGTGCCGTTTCACTCACTGAATGAATAGTTGTAAGTTGAGGACTACCTGTATTTGAATGAAGTACATTTCCCACTCACCTGATGGGATAAAGCATTTTGCCTACCTGGCAAAATCATCTGCTGGTCATAACAAGAATCACAAAAGACCCCCTCTAGGATAGATGTTTATTGCAGGAAGAAAAACAGGAATGAGTGTAAAGTCAAAGTCCATCTAAATTTTGTCCAAGTTCAGAGAAGAATATGGCTATCTCTTTTTTACTCTAAAATGGTGCTTCCAGGTTTTACCATTTCGTTTTGTTGATTCTAGGATTGATGTGCTCAAATTCTGTTGATAAGTTACTGGCAAGTCAGTGTTCTCCGAGTAATTAACAGTAATAGAACTCTTAAAAGGGAGGGATGTAATTTGGAGTGGGAGAAAAAACAATTGGGAAATTATTTTCTCTATTTCCCAATTCTTTTTTCTCCCACTCCAAATTACATCCCTATCCATCCTAGATGAAGTCTATTCAGAAGCAACATCTTTTGAGTTCAAGAAGACTGACTGATATGGCTTGCCTGTTAATATCTGCACCATGAGTAAGATGACTGAATGAGAATGATCGTTTAAAAACCAACGGAGATTTCTCCGGTAAAATACTATACAGGCAATCTTCAACTTACAATCACAATTGACCCCAAAATTTATGTTGCTAAGTGAAACATTTGTTAAGTGAGTTTTGACTTTGGATCATTGCGCCAGTGCCACAGCTTATGGCAGGATAGCACGTGCCATGCACGTTTGCTTACAGCAGGACGCCACGTGCCGCGCCAGTGCTGCCGCTCGCTCATGCAATGGCGCGACGTGCTGCAAGTGGCGGCACCGACGTGCCATGTGGCCTCTTGTCATGGGCAGTGCACAGAGGCGACGTGCCACATGGCCTCCTGCCGCAAGCAGCCACAGAAGAAGTCAGCAGAACAGCAGCTGTCAAGGCACGGGAAGCCTGGCTGCGGTGGTCCTAAGGTAAACGGGTAAGACTTCCCCCCAAAATTAGACCCGGTGTTTCTTTTGGCAGGCAAAAATGTATAAGACTGGGTCTTATTTTCAGGGAAACATGGTAGTAGTTTCAATGTTTGGTTCTCTGAAGAGGGGGGAATGTGAGATCTTTCCTATTATACTTAAGAGCCTGTTAACTGCAGATGCTAAGAAGATAAGCTGAGTTTTTCTGCATGCAAATTGGATCATAATATCATCCCACAACATTTCGGAAAAAGATGACTTATGATCGTTTTTCAGTGAAGTTGCATGCTAAACATTACACCATCGCAGTTGATGAACTGTGTTGACTGGGACTTCTTTTTCAATTTTAGTAATTGTGTGGCAAATACATTGTAGTATTTTCTTCCATTTCTGCTAAATTCTACATTCTGCAGTAGCCTTTGGACATGTCTGCCCACAATCTTTTCTTCTTCGGATTAAATATACCCGCTGTCAGCAACCATTCCCATAAGGTTTCTGATTTTCCCCTTCTTCAGAGCCCTTGTCAGTTTGATTGCTTTCCTCTCGACACTTCAATTTGACAGTGTCCTTCCTCAGTTTGGCCTAGCGGTGGATGTGCTTGGGCCTGAGTCCCTGAGCATGTGAAGAGATTAATATCTTGCTGTGTAAGCAGTCACTGGTTATCACATTTCCTCAGGTGTTGTGTATTTTTAATTTCTGTACTTCTTGGTGTAATTGTTTGGTTTTTTTCTCTTAATGTTGTTTGCTATTCAGAACCCCTTGTCAAAATGGGTAATCCCTGCATTCTCCACCATTCAGTCAGAACTGAAGAAGCTTCTTCAATGAGAAGCAAAACAACTTCAAGGAAAAACAAAGAAAACCCAGTTGCCTCTTGAAAAAGCACCTTTGGGATAACCATGACCTGGATGATTGAGAATCTCCATAGACAATCCTGCAAAAACATAATTGCCAGAGTAGGGAACATTGCCAATGCTTTGGCAGAAGAAAGTAGCGATAGCTGGCTTTTTATGTGTGACAGAATGTTTTACCTGTTTGGATCTGGGTTGTTTTAGTTTTTGCGCCTATTTCCGATTGGCCTACCCAGCTCGACTGGTTGCATTGTTTCATCCTGGATGGTTCCTGCCTGTTGTATTTGTTCTTGCTTATCTATTGCTGAGTGTGCGATAAGGAAGAAATCCTCTTGCTTGCTTCTTCCTTTGTCTTTGTTTGCTTTTGTAATAATTTATAGACAGACCAGGTTTATGCTCATGATATTATTGGCTAATCTACTAAAACATTAGGCTTCCAGGAATTCTCTTGCATTTTTTGATTTGGGTTAATCAAAAATGATTACCATTTCTTGGTTGAATTTATCTGTGTTTGTGAAATCAAAGAATTTTCGTCATAAGCCAACTGATATTCATAGCTATGTATTCTGTTTAAATATAGTAGTGACTTTCCCACTTCTTGCATAAGTTATAAATAATTATTCTTCTGTCTTTGTGTTGGATCCTTGGCACTTTTTTTCCTCCCACAATTTTATTTCATTATGTGAGAGATTCATTTTTTTAACAATATACATAAAACAAAAATGAACCACTCACCACTCAAAAAGGAAAAAAACAACAGCAGAGTGCAACAAATAAAAACATAAAAAAGACAAAAATACTATAATTATAGATATATTCTAAGTTCAATTGATTTTATACATCTTCAGAAAAGGAAACTAAACTCTCAGTATTCACCAAGCTTTCCAGTATTTTTTCTTCAGAGAGAAAAATATTGTAAAATTTTCTGATTGACAGGATATATAATTTTGTCAAAAATTGTTAGATAACATGTTTTTAAAAACCAGTCTGTTATATCTTTTCACCTCTGAAGGATTATTCTTTTTGCTATTCCTGGAATACAAAAATGCCATCTTTCTTCACAACATTTTAAGTTCCAAGTCATGGAATAAGCATGGCCTTGAAAAACAAAGTTGGATCTTTGAGTTTCTTTGCTTAAGATGCTTTAGAGGGATTTTCACAGTTTGTGGGCTGCTATTATTGTGGACTGAGATTTGGCTGACCTTGACCTTGTTAGCCTGACTAACAGGAGGTTAGATAAGCTCATTGTGTAATATATGTTGGTGTGCCTTACTAACGGTGTATCTTGTGGCTTTTGCATTGCCTCTCTATTGTGTATTGTAATTTTGCTTTTATTCCTGTACACAGCCTGAGGTTGTATCTTTTTGGAATTGGGCAATGATACAAATCTATTAAGTAAATAAATATGCCTAGTTATTTGGTGGTCTCTGAGTGATTCTTCGTGTGTGGGAGAATTATTCTTTTCATATCCTTCAGATCTTGTATTCCACTCGTAAACTTTATTACATAAGGTTTCACTAATGTCTACTCAGTCATATTTTGTTTTCTTGCATTTAAACTTCTAATTCATCCTGTTTTTCTGCAAATAGAATAGAACAGAAGAATAGAATAGAACAGAACAGAATAGAACAGAATAAAAATAAAATAAAATAACAGAATTGGAAGGAACTTTGGAAGTCTTCTAGTCCAACCCCTTGCTTAGGCAGGAAATCCTATACCATTTTAGAAAAATGGTTGTCCAATCTCTTCTTAATTTTTTTTTAGAAAACTTCTCTTCCGTCTATATACCAATGACTACATCTCAAAAGATTCCTCTGTTAAAGTACTGAAGTTTGCAGATGATACAACAGTGATTGATCTCATTTGAGATGATGCATCTGCAAACAGACGGGAGGTTGAACAACTAGCCTTGTGGTGCAACCAGAAAAATCTTGAACTAAACACACTCAAAACCATGGAAATGGTGGTAGATTTTAGGAAAAAGCCTCCTATACTACCCCCTCTTATAATACTAGACCAGTGATGGCTAACCTTTTTGGACTCCTGTGCCAAAAATCACGAGCGCGCCAGCACGCCCGTATTCACGTGCCAGCACCCAGAATACAATGTGCATCCCCCCTCCCCACGCCCCCTGCGCATGCATGTGCAATCCCCACCCCCTTACCTGCACTGCGCCTCACAGCTGATTTTTCAGTTGGTTTGAGGCCTTTTTTGGCCTCCCAAAGGCTTGAAAAAAGCCTCTGCGAGGCTTCTCAGGCCAAATTATAGGCCCGTTTCATCACTTCCGGTATTACAGGAAGTGATGAAACGGGCCTATAATTTGGCCTGAGAAGCCTCGCAGAGGCTTTTTTCAAGCCTTTGGGAGGCCAAAAAAGGCCTCAAACCAATCAGAAAAAAATCAGCTGTGAGGCGTGCGCATGCGCAGTGAGGTAAGTTTGCCTGCGGATGCGTGCCAACACAAATGGCTCTGTGTTCCACTTGTGGCACGCTTGCCATAGGTTCTCCAGCACGGTACTAGACAATACAGTATCAACAATAGAGACCTTCAAGTTTCTAGGTTCTATTATATTTCAAGACTTAAAATGGACACCTAACATAAAAAACGTCATCAAAGAATGTTCTTTCTGCGCCAATTCAGAAAGCTCTAACTGCCCAAGGAGCTGCAGATTCAGTTCTACAGAGGAATTATTGAGTCTACAATCTGCATCTCTATAACTGTTTGGTTTTGCTCTGCAACCCAACAAGACAGACACAGACCTCAACAGACAATTAGAACTGCAGAAAAAACAATTGCTACCAACCTGCCTTCCATCGAGGACCTGTATACTGCACGAGTCAAAAAGAGGGCTGTGAAAATATCTACAGACCCCTCACATCCTGGACATAAACTGTTTCAACTCCTACCCTCTAAATGACACTATAGAGCATTGCAAACCAGAACAACTACTGTAGACACACAGACTGTGTTTTTCCTAAAGGCCATCACTCTGCTAAACAATTAATTCCCATAGAACTGTCAAATTATTTACTAAGAATGTATTACTATTATTCTTATCATCCTTCCTATTACCTACCTCCTCCCAGTTATGACTATATCCTTTTTGCTTATATCTCTACAATTTATATTGTTTTATTTGTTTCCTAGTATGATTTGATTGCTTATTTAGTAACCTATGACTATCACTAATGTTCTATGATACTTGATGAATGTATTTTTTTTTCTTTTTATGTACACTGAGAGCATATGCACCAAAGACAAATTCCTTGTGTGTCCAATCACACTTGGCCAATAAAGAATTCTATTCTATTCTATTCTATTCTATTCTATTCTATTCTATTCTATTCTATTCTATTCTATTCTATTCTAAACTTCCAGATAGATAAATAAATAGATAAATAAATGATAGACAGCCAGATAAACAAACAAATATTTTTCACTCTGTTCCTGGGCCAAATTCCTCAAGAGATAAGAGTGAGAAATACACTGTTTCCATACCTCCTTCTCCCTTGCATTGTCTTCAGGGTTGTGTCTGATAGTATATTTTGTTCTAACAGGGATAGAAGAGTAGTAGTAGAAAGGAATATTTGTCAGTGGGCTTCAGAGTGATGAGATTTTTTTACTTTTCAGATAATGGATTTTGTCTGTAGTTGACAGACTGTCCAGCTACAGATTAGTGTGTCATTCCCATTCTTTCATTAGGGAGATTCCAGTCATCACTATGACTCCATGATTTTCTCCTCGTTAGAACTAAAGCAGGAATCTTGTTAAATGACTTCCTCGGTCCCAGAGGCTTTTGACAGCTGCTTTTCATCCAGGACTCTAGAAACGTGATCAACATAGAGGCCATGGAATCGTTTCTGAATCTCCAAAGTATAAGAACTATCCTTCGGAGACTTGGGTTATTACGTCCCATTCCCCTTTCTCTTCAGCCCCTCTGCTTGCTGTCTTCCATAGTTTGGAAAACTTCTTGAAGCGCTTCTTATGTCTTATTCAAGACTTATAAACTGAACAGCTTATATTCCCTGTGCCATAAAGAAAGTTAATAATATGCATAACAAAAGTCAATTTACACTTATCTGCTAAGAAGCCATTAAAATAAAACTCCAAATGATAAGGAGGGACAAAATTCATCACATATCTAACTCGAGCACCTCTTGAAAAGTCAGGATTTAATAGCCTTTCTAAAGCCCAGCAGGATTGGGGCTGCCCTGATCTCAGGGGGAATACCGTTGAGGCTCTTTAAACACTACTATAATCTGAAAATTTTATGTGTGAGCTTATCTTTCCACTCTTTATAGTTCCTTTGTTATCCACAAGATTTTTCCTTATTTGCTGTAATGGTAACTTAAATCTAAGATCTTGTTTGAACTTAGCCATTTGCAAATGAAATAAGGTATAACTTAAAAGGTCTCCATTAGGTCACAGAGGTGCTTTTTTCAAAAGGCAGCTGGACTTTCTTTGTTTTTCCGTGAAGATGTTTCACTTCAGTTCTTCAGAAGAAGCTTCTTGGATGAGAAACAAAACATCTTCAAGGACAAACAAAGAAAGTCCAGCAGCCTTTGGGGGGGGCGGGGAGCACCTTTGGCCTGGACAACTGAGAATCTCCATAGACTTTTAGGTCACAAGAGAGATGACCCTTTCTCTACAATCTAAGAATTAGGGTTTATTATTTTATTTTTTTAGAAAACAGCAGTCCCAAACACAGCATAGTAGCTGCTGATTTTTATCAATGACAGCAACCAGGTACATGGATCAAATTTTCACACATCTTTGGGAAGCCTATTATGATTGCAGGGGAGGGATTATCCATTGAGGAGTAAGGCATTGCTTTACAGCAGGGGTGTCCAACCTTTCACCTTCCCTGGGCCACATTTGAAGATGAAAATTTGGTTTGGGCCGCACATAAAAAAAACAAACAGTAACGATACCTGATCATCCAAAAAAAAAAACCATAGAAAACATAGTTAACATATTAAATTTATTTGGAAATGAAGTTAGTGAGATGTTTTTATTATTTATTATTAATTATTTATTAAAAATTATTTATTTTTTATCACATTTTTTTTATCACGGTTTTTTAATCACGGTTTATTTTCCGGCCAAATTTTGTGGGGGTGGGGGGGGAGGGAAGAAAGCTCGCCCGCCTCGCGCCTACCTCTCCTCCTGCAAATAGCCTGGCTGGATGCGGCAGGACTGGAAGGCAGAAGCGGTGGTGGCGGCAGAAGCAGCAGTGGCGGCAGGGGCAGACGCGGCAGCGGCGGCGGGGGCAGATGCAGCAGCGGCAGCGGGGGCAGACGCAGCAGCGGCGGCGGGGGCAGAAGCAGCAGCGGGGGCAGAAGCGGCAGGGGCGGGGGCAGCAGAAGTAGCAGTGGCAGTGGGGGCAGAAGTAGCAGCGGTGGCAGCAGGGGCAGGGGCAGAAGCAGCGGCGGCGGCGGGGACAGAAGCGGGGGTGGAAGCAGCAGTGGGGGCAGAAGTAGCAGCGGCGGCGACAGCGGGGGCAGAAGCGGCGGCGGGGGCGGCAACAGCAGGAGGTGGCGCTCTGACGGCGCCCGCCTTTTCTGTTACTGCTTGGCGTGGCGCTCGCCTCGCCCCGCGCCTGCCTCTCCTCCTCCTCCTTGCTGGCTCTGGCACGAAGGTTGGGGTGGGCACTGGGCCGCATTACGAGGTGACCTGGGCCACATGTGGCCCCTGGGCCGCGGGTTGGACAAGCCTGCTTTACAGTTAATTCAGAGTGTTTAATGTTATGCTTAAAAATCTGCAAGGAAGCACTAGGATACATCAGGTTATACTTAAGCAAAACTGACTCTTCCTGCCCATTCAGCTGATCTAGGACTTATTTAAGGATCTCTTTCCTTTCTAGTATATAGGATGTGATCAGGATAATAGTTTCTGCCACTTTGTAAAACTCCCTCCAGAAGTATAAATGACTTCTACTGTGTTACATTAAACAGATTAAATCTGTGTCCTTTCAGCAAGACTGCAGAACAGACTTGTTGGCAAAAACTTATATACAAGCCCATAGTAGGGACTACATTGTGCCAATAAGAACAACAGGTAGTTAGGGGTACTTGGTACTCTCTAAGCTCACACAAGGATGTCACACAAGGATGTGAAAACAACCAAGCTCAGAAAGTACCAAAAATGCATCACTTCAGCCCTGACCTACAACTATTCTCCTTTATTGGTAACCTGTAGTTATTTTACTCACAAATGAAGGCAAATATACCTGTCCTAGGATCATGTTGCAGGGGTCCAATCTGGGTTGGCCACCTATTCCAGAGATACTCTCTTTGCATTGTTGGGCTTTCAGGACTCAGTACATTTCCCCGCTCCTAATCAAAAGCTGGATGGGGCCATTATCTGAGCCCCTCCGACTGTGTGGCTCCAGGTAGCATCAGTGTGCAGGCAATATTCAGTTGTGTATCTCAACCCTTGATCCTCAGGTGATGATATTATGGACTTATTCTAGTGCAGGAAGGCTGTCAAGAGTCTGTTGGTAGACTGTGATATCATCGTGTTGTTTCATTGATGCAGTTTCTTTATACTTCTGTTGTGACTGTTTTCTCACTATCTTGTTTTAAATTTATTTATGATTTCCCATTATCTAAAAGTTGCTATGGTGATTGAGGTGGCCTATAAATTGAGTAAATAAATAACTCTTTCAGTTCTTAGGTGGTCTGATTGATAGAATCTACAGCTGGTGATATTTGTTATCACTCTTTATTTTGTTTTTGTTTATTTGCTGTTGTACCCAGAATCTTTCAAGTTTTGGGTGGATTACAGAAATTGCTAATAAATAAACAATCAAACAAGCTTCCTTTAGTCTTCATTTACTTTGCTGGATCATAGTAAAGATTCAGCTAATCCCATTCTTGAGTGAATTTTAATTTTTTTTAAAAAATAAACCACTGCAGTTATTTGAGGCTCATAGAAGTAACATCAGGCAAGGTTAGATTTTGGTAGGGAGAGACCTAATAAAACACCCGAATCTCTGCAGTCAAGGATGGGTCAAGTTACATATTTGCATCACAACAGGCTAGAGTGAGCCAAAAGCTAAAACCAGAACCATGGATAGCTCCAAGCCAGCCTCTGGCCTTGAAATTCTCTTTTCCTACATCAAGAGGAGAAAATATCTCAACTAAAACCAATTGAAGCTTTAATTAGGCAGCCATAATAGTAGCATAATGAGCTCCATTCTCAGGGAGTTAAATGGATTGTTAAAAGACCTTCTCTTGACTCTATATTCTCAAATTTGTGTATAAGACCAAAGAGATGGAGGTACCATTAGGGTTTTTTTCCTCCAGAACTGCAAGATTTTGTTTTCTGCTCGGGAAGATGCAGAATAAGGGGTGGATTATATTCTCCGCTAAGCCACCACCTGCGCCTTGTTCACCATGGAAGGTCTGATGGTTCATGGGAAGAAAAATGCTGTCTTTCAAGCAGGTGTTCTACTTTTTTAAAAAGGTGGTTTTATGTATTTTCATGTACCTTAAAGTGGTAATTAAAATGACTGCTTTAAAATGCAGGTGATTTTGCTGCATCACTTATACTAAATTAGGAAATGAAAAGTTGAGGCACATAGATTGAAATATTTTATTTTATTGACCCTATGCACTGTAATGTTATTAAAATAAGGGCACAGGCTAGGTTCTGTCTATCGGTGAAATTTTTCAGGTACTTGGTTCTCGGATGGGACTGTGTGTGTGAAAGAAAGTAATGTCAGTTGTATAACCAAGACTTGTTATAATAAAATAGTTGTTAAAAGGTTTGAGGAAGGGGATCCTTTATGCCTTATACTAAACCAAGGGTCCTCAACCTTGGCAAGTTTAAGACTCCCAGAATTCCTGAGCTAACATGACTGGAGGAGGAATTCTGGGAGTTGAAGTCCACAAGTCTTAAAGTTGTCTAGTTTGAAGACCCTTGTACTGAACTCTTGATAGAGATCTGGGTGCTGACAAATACAGGTAGTCCTCAACTTACAGCCATAATTGAGCCCAAAATTTCTGTTGTTAAGTGAGGCATTTGTTAAGTGAATTTTGCCCCATTTTATGACCTTTCTTGCCACAATTATTAAGTGAATCACTGCAGTTGTAAAGTTAGTAACATGATTTGTAAGTAAATCTGGCTTTCCAGTCTTGCTTGTCAAAAGGTTTTAAAAGATGATCTCATGACCGGAGCACATTGCAGCCGTCATAAATATGAATCAGTTGCCAAGGGTCTGAATTTTGAACACACGACCATGGGGAAGCTACAGTGGTCGTAAATGTGAAAAACAGGCATAAGTCACTTTTTTTCAGCGATGATGTAACTTCAAACACTTACTAAATGAACTGTTGCAAGTTGAGCATTACCTGTATGCTATTACAATGAAAAAAGTGAGTGAAAATCTGTAATGTTTCAAGATAATGGGGATAGCAATTAGCCCGAAATCCATTTTGGTATGATAGATTGTTGATGGCTTAAGAAATAATCCAGGCATCATAAGAGAGAAAGAGAGAGAGAAGATAAAAGGAAGAAAAGAAAGTGGTGGAATTATTTGAAATCAAAGGAACATTGTTTTTCCATCTTCCTCCTACTCTTACTGTTCTTAAAGGCTCATTAAAAACAGATTTATTTTGGCTTTTGAGAGCACTGCAGTAGATCTTTGGGATCTTTACGTTCACGTTGAATTTTGAGAAAATCTAAATTTTTGAAAGATGGTTCTCAATACCATAATCCTGAATATTCTTTTTAAAAAAAACAAACACCCCATTGTTTGGGTGGGAAGAGTTGTATAGCAAGAGTGAGATAAGAGTTTTTGTGTATAAGACAGAGAAGCTTGGCAACCATAGCTGTGTCTATTGCAAGGAAGCTGCATCAAGAGGCAGTTTTTGCTTATTACCAGATGGGTGCTGTTAAGAAGGGGAATCCCCCCCCCCAAAAAAAAAGTCTTCTCAGATACAATGTACTATGTGCATGTTTTCTAGGATTAAAATGAAAAGGAAACCTAAAAAGAGATGTGTTATTCTCCCATGAGGTTCTAGAGGTGTGAATACAATTCTCCTAGGATCTGTAGGGTGACGATATTTTCTTGACAATATGCCTTTTGAGCAGGGTGGACAGCTATGGCAACTTTACGATCTGTGGACTTCAACTCTCAAAATTCTTGAACCAACCATACTCGGTCAGGCATCTCTGGCAGTTGAAGTCCACAGTTGCCATAGTTGCCCGCCCCTGCTTTTGAGACTCACTCACTGCCTTCACCCGCCCCCCTAAATAATTTTGTGATCCCTCCACAGCCAGTCAGCAGGACTTCCAAGGCACATGGGTTTATTCTGGGTTTAACACAAAATGCATTTTATATTTCTTGCATATCCGTAATGCAAAGCATATGTGCTGTAGTATATGTTTAAATTATTGCAAAAAACAGTTCAAGGTGGTGTGTGTGTGTGTGTGTCTATGTCTGGTTGTGTATGTTTCAGCTTTGAACCAGTGATAAGATTGAGTTTTTTTCACCCATTTCTCCACTTTCCAACTCTAAACATCTTTTTGGTTTGCTTGTTTGTTTTAAAGAATTTACAGGACTGCCCAATTTGAACAGTGTGTCAACTCATAAAATATTTCTATGGTCTTTTTAGAATTGCCAACAGAAAGGGAGGGGGGAGCAGCGCGGCAGCTTGCAAACCAAAACTGCATTCCATAAATGTTTTCAAAGATAGTAACTAGGTGACCGAAGTTTCTGCCTTGCAAAATTCTAACTGGAGAGCATGTTTGATGACTCTTGGCTATGGATGTTTCCCATTGGAGAATATGAATTATGATATACCCAGGGGGTGGGGGGAAAACCAGGGTCAAGGGTGACAACGAATAATGTGTCTCAGAGTCGGCTACACCCAGGCAATGCTGGACCTTTTAACTCCCAATAAATCCTTTTGAAGCTTTGGAAGTTTGGCTCGAGACTTATGATTTAAATGGGGTTAAGTGCCGGAATCCTTACAGTGAATTTTGGCAACTTACAAGAAACAACCAGGGTAAAAATGGCAAATAGCAATAAAAAATAATAAGCTGCTTTATTCCAAGTCTCTTTGTTAGTACCTTAGCTTGCCAGTCTTGATAGCTGTATCTCTGACAGCCTGGAATTGAACCTGAACCTTGCTCAATCTTGCACATTCATTATGCTCAGCACTCAGTCTCCATCTACTGAAAATTTAACAGGAAGCTTTCGGTTATCTCTTCCTAACTAGCATGAGAACACTCCTTTTCTCTCACTTAATCTCTCCATTTTGTGTTTTCTAGTTACAGCTGCAGAAAACCCAGTATTTGCAGTTGGGGCAGACCCGTGGCCAGTACTATGGAGGATCCTTGCCAAACGTCAATCAGATTGGCAGCAGTGCGATGGACATGTCCTTCCAGGTGAATTTTATACCAGCTCTGCTCAGAAGAATGACGGGAACATTAGAAACCAGTGTCTGTGACCTGTACCAAAAGTTAAATGTGTCTCTATAAATTACAAGGTAGTCCTCGATTTACGACCACAATGAGCCCAAAATTTGTGTTGCTAAATGAGACCGTTGTTAAGTGAGCTTTGTCCCATTTTACCACCTTTCTTGCCACAGATGTTAAGCGAATCACTACAAGTGTTAACCTAGTAACACCCTTAAGTGAATCTGGCTTTCCATTGATTTTGCTTGTCAGAAAGTCGCAAAAAGTGATCAGATGACCCTGGGACACTGCAACTATCATATGCATGAATCGGGTGCCATGCGTCTGATTTTTGATCACATGACCATGGGGATGCCACAACGGTCATAAGTATGAAAAACGGTTGTAAGTCATTTTTTTCGGTGTCCTTGCAACTTCAAATGGTCAGTAAATGAACTGTTGTAAATCACAGACTACCTGTATGTGTGTCTAAATATTAAATCTTTTGAGAAAATAGAGGTTTCACGCTCCAGCAGCCGGATCCTGTGGTGGGACATCCAGTAGGTTATGTTTTAAGCTCTTTCTCTTGTCTTTTCTTTAGACTCCCTTTCAGCCATCTGGGTTGGACACCAGTAGGACAACTCGACACCATGGGCTGGTAGACAGGGTATATCGTGATAGGAATCGCCTTGGCTCACCACACCGGCGCCCTCTCTCTGTGGATAAACATGGCAGACAGATATCCTTTGATTTGATAAAATGGCATGAGTAGGACGGGGTAAGCAGGAACGTTCTTAGATCTGTAGATGATTTTTATTAGATGAGCGAGGGTTGTAAAATGGTGATGACAAAACGCTTTTCCCACTCCTCTTTAAAATAGAGTGATTAAATTAAGCTGGGGAGGATGAAGTACAGACTTCTGTTATTTCGAAACAATCCCTTGGCTAAATAAGCCTGAATTTCAAGGCACTTGTTCTTTAATCAGCCTTTTATGCTTTTAATGGGCATATAAATAGAGTCAAGTAGCTTTGCTCTAGCTGAATCTGCAGTGTTGTCACCTGACTGTTTCTGTTTGGTTATATATCATTGTTTTATGTGATCCTGACTGGTTGGGATCACGAAGAGAACACAGCAGTCCTGGAAAAATAATGGCGTCACACTAACAACAAGTCATTATTTGTTTCCAAAAGAAGAGAACTAATAGGGCAAAAGGTGTGGTGTTGTTTTTTTTTTTAAAGAATTCTTGAGGGAAAGACACGTCTAAAAAACATTTTTCCCTTGACTGACTGATTTACGTGGACAGCTGTCCATATGGTACTGTCTATCTGTCTCCTCCTTCAGATACAAGCTGGAGAAGGTATGTATACGATAATTTTGAAATACAAAAATCTAACTTTTCAGTTCACACAGCAATCTCTAAAAGTGTATTTTTCACCCAGAAAAGAATATATTATATATCATAACATCCAAGAAATATTTATTTACCTATCCAATTTATGCAGCCAACCAGATTCACTCATTGAGAGGGGCAGACATGTAATTCGGATAAAAATGTTTGACAAAACAATTATAATCATTAGCTTAACTGTTCAAGTATATGCCTGTGTGTTTAACTATTTATTTATTTTATTTATTTATTTTTGTCAATTGCTTACAAGATAATAGGTATAAGTAAAAACATAGTTATGAATACATGGATACATATAAGAAAAATAAAAAAATAAAAGAAACAGTACGGTAGGCACGTTGGTGCGCTTATGCTACAGACCTCTTAGGAAAGGGGTGAGGTCAATAGTAGACAGTCTAAGGTTAAGGTTTTGGGGGTTTGGGGAAAAAAACCACAGAGTCAGGTAGAGTATTCCAGACATTGACCACTCTGTTGCTGAAGTTGTATTTCCTGCAATCAAGTTTGGTGCAATTAACCTTGAATTTGTATCTATCGTTTGCTCTTGTATTGTTATGGTTGAAGCTGAAGTATTCGTTGACAGGTAGGACATTGCAATTTATGATTTTATATACTATACTTAGATCGGACCAAAGGCAGCGTAGTTCTAGATTTTCCAGGTCTAGAATTTTCCAGGTCTAGAATTTCGAGTCTGGTGGCATAAGGTATTCCGTAACAAGTAGAGGAGTGGTGAACTCTTCTTGTGAAATATTTCTGGACTTTCTCAACTGTGTTAATATCAGATATGTAATGTGGGTTCCAGACTGATGAACTGTATTCGAGTATTGGTCTAGCAAATGTTTTGTATGCTCTAGTTAGTAGTGTGATATTACCAGAGAAAAAGCTGCGTAAGATTAGGTTAACAACTCTTAAATGCCTTTTTGGCTATGTAGTTACAGTGGGCTCTAGCACTTAGGTAATTAGAGATGAGTACTCCAAGATCCTTGACAGAGTTTGGATCATCAACAAGGTCTTGACTATTCAGCCTGTATTTTATTTTCTGATAATTTTTTTGCCAATATGTAGGACAGAGCATTTATTTATTGAGATTTGAGGTTGCCATTTGTTTGACCATTCTGATACATAGTCAAGGTCTAGCAGTATTGTCTGTGGTGTTGAATAACTTTACATCATCAGCAAAGAGAACGCAGTTGCTCTTGATATGATCACAGAGGTCATTTATATAGAGTATGAAGAGAGTTGGTCCTAGAACACTGCCTTGGGGGACCCCACTGTTGACAGGTTCAGAATTTGATAGGACGCTCCCAATTTTGACCATTTGTTGTCTGTTTGGCAGGAATGCTTCTATCCAGTTATGCAGGTGTCTAGTAAAAATTTTAAAAGCTAGTAGACTGTGAATCCTGGACCATATCTTATTTGATTAAATTTACCAAGAGCTTAAATGAGGCATGGCATTAAATAAGAACCCAGGTTAGGATTATTAATGGTTTACTACCACAGTAGCCAGAATTAAATCTGGGTTTGAAATGTGGGCAGTCCTTCCTAATGACACCTAAAGTGTATCTGAAATGGTTCAATCTAGTATTTTAAATTTATCTGCATATTCATGAAAATTGGTTTCTCCTCACTACTTCTAAGGCAGGTAACAATTAGTATAAATACTTCACATAGTCAAAACAACATTAACAAAACAAATTAAAAACCACAGCGGCAGAATGAAATAATTTTAAAAGCCTAGGAAATTAATCTCTCTCTGAACATTTGGTTTCCCTGATATATAATATGGGGAAAACATTCCAAAGCATTCCAGAGGTAGGACAGATTGACCACAGTGGGGTCCTTGGTGCTCACTGAGTTTGTTGTTTTCTTGCAGATGTTTCATTGCTTAACTAGGTAACATCTTCAGTGCTAGAAGGAAATGGGCTTTGCTCTCTGTTTAAATACTAGTGGCCACATGTTGACCATAAGTTGAATAATCGCGGAGGACATCTAATTCAGTCCAGTACTCCATGCAAATTCTGCAGTCCAGGATTCATCTTCCATGTCTTCAAAATAGCCTCAGTTGAAATATCTCTAGCAGGAAAACCCTCCAGCTTCAGTAGCATTTCCCTGATGTTTAAATATTTCCCTGGCTTAAGATCCTCCCTTAAATTTCTTCCCAGCAAGGTCCCCCCACCTAATTCCACCCTCTGAAGCAGTGGAGATTGCTCTATCTTTTTCATTGCAATCCTTCACATATTTAGAGAGAGTCCTTAAACATTTCTAAGACAGACAAAAACAGAAATGGCTTCCAAATTGCAATCTGCTTTTTTTTTCTAGAAGGCAAGGAATAGAACTTCAGAAATTACATTACTGGTGATACCAGTAGAAGGGTAGCCTCATATGTATGACCGTGGTCTTTGGTCAGTACTCTGATCTCAATGTACATACAATTGTAGAAGTAAGGAGCAACATTTTGAATGTTGATGGCAAGAAAGAGTCAGATATTTTAAGGAAGAGGGTTGCAATCAAGATGGGGATAGTTATAGAAGACATAATCACATAAATTCACCTAGTATTGCTGACATATATGTTTCACAATAGAAATAAGATAACTTTTATTGTCACCTTTTTCTGTGAACACACTATGCACATACAAACACACACACACACCTACATGGTATACACACATGTGCACACATACCTACATGCTATATATATACACACACATGTTGTTGTTAGTTGCAAAGTCATGTCTGACCCATCATGACCCCACGGACAATATTCCTCCAGGCTTTCCTGTCCTCTATCATCTTCCGGAATCCATTTAACATCACGCTGACTGCTTCAGTGACTCCATTCAGCAACCTTATTCTTCTTCTTTTGCCCTCAATCGTTCCCAGCATTAGGCTCTTCTCCAATGAGTCCTTCCTTCTCATTAGATGGCCAAGAGTTTCATCTTCAGGATCCAGCCTTCTAAAGAACAGTCAGAGTTGATCTCCTCTAGGACTGACCGGTTTGATCACCTTGCAGTCCAAGGGACTCGCAGGAGTCTTCACCAGCACCATAGTTCACAGGCCTGAATTTTTTGACGCTCAGCCTTCCTTACGGTCCAACTTTCACAGCCATACATTGTAACTGGGAAAACCATGCCTTGACTCTACACACTTTCGTTGGCGGGGTAATGTCTCTACACACATATACCTGCATACACTGACTTTACTTTAGCTGCTATGAGTTTAGAACAGATCTCTGCAGTCAGTTTGAATGGCTTGCTGTGCTCATGAAGGTGAAAACAGCCCTTTTAGGTATTCCAGTAGTTCACCATCACTTGCATTATGCTTGGATATCAGTTCATAAAGAACCATGGCTATAAACGCTATCCAAGGCAGAGTATATTATGGAATATATGGAATACTTAGCAGCTCCAGAGCTAAATATTTGCCTTTGGTAAAAAATGTATGCATTGCAAATGCGTCAGATACTTGGCTAGTATTTTAACAGTTTTCTTCCCCTTTGTCACTAGGACCAATTCTGATTCTGCCCTACACCAGAGCACAATGACCCCCACTCAGACAGAGCCTTTCTCAGCTGGGTCACAGGATATGCAGCAAAAAAGAGGTGATTAAAAAAAAAGCAAGCACAATCCAGGAGTTGTGAAAAAAAAGCTGCAAATTTGCTTGTAAACTTTGTTAGAGGTGGGTGGGGGGAAGAATTAGAGAGATGCAGAGAAGATTGTGAAATTTCACATTGGAAAAATGTCATCCAAAAGCTGAAGTTATTTTGGCTGTTTATGTATTTGATCCTGAAGAGGAATTAGAAATGGACTCTCTGAAAATACTGGAAAGTATGCTAAGGCTCATATTCATACGAAACAAAGATAATGTATCATAACAAATCATGACAAATAATAGTTGGGTTCCTCTCCCATCCCCCAAATTCTTGAATCTCCAAATAAATCAAATAAATAAATAGAGTAATTCAAATTACTAGGTGGACTACTAGTAATGTGATCAAGTCCAAGGCAACTTCTTATATTCATCTGACTTTCAGGGATATGCTGAGAGGATCAGCATTTAAGAGTACAACTCTGAACTTTCAGCTATTTCTCAAGAGTCATACAATGTTATAGGTCAGCAGTTGCTAACCGATGGGCCGTGGCCCACTGGTGGGCCGTGAAAATTTTTTGGTGGGCCACAGAGAAATTTCACCCCCAGAGCACCCCCACAATGCAATTAATCCAGGCTGTGCAGTAACACAAGGCTGCCCCTCCCCTATGGCCCGCGGGAACCCTCCCCGCCCATTCACTCCTTACCTGGTAAACTTGCCTGCTAAATTGCTATTTTTCCTTTTTCCGACTATCATCTGTTCTGCTGTGCCAGGAGATTTAGATTAGCTAGGAAGCAGGAAATGGTTGGATTTCTTGCTTTCTAGCTAGTCTTTAGCTCTTCGGCTCAGCACAGCCGAACCTCCCTTAGGACTGAAGGTTTGCTTGTAAGCAAATTCAGTGCAGACTCATGGCAAGCAAATTTTAGAGACTGAGCTAGCCGATGGCAGATAGATAGTTCATTGAATGATTCTGTGAGCAACTCAATCTGCCTGCTTTGCCTGATTTTGGGTAAAAGTGGTTCTTTTTTAATAAAAAATTCAATATTTACATGCATGGCGTGTTGTGAGTTAATTTTGTGAGTTTGCTTGCTAGCAAGCAAATTTTATATGACAGACTGAGCTAGCCGATGGCAGATAATAGATCTCTGAATGAATCTGTGATTCTGTGAGCAACTCAGTCTGCCTGCCTGCTTTGCCTGATTTTAGGTAGACGTTGTTCTTTTTTTAATAAAAAATTCAATATTTATATAAATATTTATAATATTTACCTACAAGCCATGCCCAGCCAGTCACATGACCACCAAGCCATACCCACAAATTATGCCACACCCACAGAACCGGTCAGTGGTCCCTGGGATCTAAAATTATGAGTTTGGTGGTCCCTGAGGTCCAAAAGGTTGGCGACCCCTGATATAGGTAATCTAGTGTCCATCATATCTGAACTTCACACACCAAGTTAGTATTAAAGTTGGATTTGGCCTACTACTTGTTTCTTGCTGACAAGTAGCAGCCGTTCTGGACGACTTGGTGTGTTTTTTCTAAATTGAAGATGCCAGAAGTTTTGTCACTGAGCTGTGTATGATCTTTGAAAAATGCCCTCTGCTGAATGTAACTCTACCTGAGTAACAGCGGCCTTTACTTTCCTGATAAGAGTGAATTGATCTTCAAATCTTGGTCTTCTTCCCTCCCCCCTGTAGCCCTTCACAACTGTCCACTTGCTTCACATGAGCTTTGAAGAGTGGAGGGACTGTATACAGGCACACAAGCCTTCTCTGAGTTTTGCCCTCACTGTCCTTCTAAAAGGATTTTTATTTCACATTTGCTTGATTGTGAAGAAAATGTTTCCTAATAAAAGCAGAGCGCTCAAGCTTCTTCTTTTATTCGAATGATGGGGGAATCCCTTTTCTTCCCTCCCTTCAATATTGGGATCAGAAACTGAGGAGGTGATGTGAGGGACACAGCCTGCCTCCATTTTTAGCGTGCACAAGAACTATAAAGTTAAGAGAGCTCATAGAGAACAAAAGAGATGGGATAGCCCTACAAAGAATCCTTTCTACTCACTTCTCCTCTTTCCCAGGCATTTTCAGAGCACACTTGGCTGATATATTCTTTCTCACACTATAGTCTTATTACTGACGGTTCCAGGCATGGAGGAAGATGCATCAGAGACAGAGAAAAATCTTTCAAAACAAGGATGGGATGCTAAGAAGGTACTGGCACTAATTTTGTGGAGTATATGAGCTACAGACACCATTGAACTGTCAGAGATAGTAAAGCTTTCTTCTTGGAATACAGCACATACACAGAAGTGAAAGGAGCTATTTCAGACTTTAAAGTGAATAGTATGTTTGGTGTATAAACCAGGGCTGAAATTCTGTAAATGCTTTTTAATCTAATTTTCAAGCAGCCAGAAATGGGATTTTGTGTAACCGATTATAGCATATTCCAACAATTTGGTTTTCTGTCATGCTTGGTTTCTCAAGGGAGAGGGGGCAACATAGAAATCCCCCTCTTTCACATCCCAGCTCCCCAAAAATATGATTTTTATAATCCACCGCACTCTCCATTCATGTGAAGGCATGTGTGGCAGAATTGGCAGCTGAAGTGGAGGGTGGAGTCAAGGGACTGGTTAGCTTCCAATTCCTGCAAGGGAGGAAGTGACAGAAACCCTTCCCCACTCTCTCACCCGTCTAAATCCTCGGAGTGCTTATCTGGTTGTTCTCAAGAGAGTGAAATCAGTTTGGTGAGATTCTTGTAAATAGGCGAGCAGCAATAAAGAAACTTCTCCGATCAGCTAACGGCATTGTCCTGGATCCTTGCACCTGACAGCATTGGTTGTTAGTTGGAAAAGGTGGACTAGGAGAATCTCCCAGTTCTTCCATAGAGACATTTTTTCCATCAGTAAATAAGTGCAGTTGCAGTACAGCTGCCTGGGTTGGTCCAGATGGGAAGGAGCTTGACTTCTCTTCTTTGATATAATGACCTTTTGTTTGTTTTTGCAGCTGAGTGTCTCATGCTGACCTACTCTTCTCTGTTCTCTTTCAGACAGGATCCTCAAGGCCTAAATCTTGTGAAGTTCCAGGAATCAAGTATGTTTAAGGGGAAGGGTATATTTGCTTTCTGGGTAAATATGAAATCAGCATCATCATTTTGTGAAAACAAATCTGTGTCCTTTGGTGTGTATGTGTTTTTAGTAGAGTGGAATAATTGAAAAGCCCAATGTAATGGCTTGCAATAATTTTAGTAGTTGCAGTTCAATAAGGAATAGCAAGAATAGCAAAGCAAGATCATGCCTTTTTTATATCTGGCTTAGCACATTTTCTGCAATGCCTGAAATAACAAACCACGGTTTTTGATGTTATTGCAAGTCACGCTCCCTATTAAATAAAGTTGGGGATTGTAGTTGTATCAAACAATTCACACTTAATACAGCTCTCTATAATTCAAGTCAAACATTGTGGCTTATTGTGATAGAGAAAAGATTTGACATTAGGGACACGCACAAAAATAGGAACGTTGCTTTATTTCAAACCTGAAATAAGTGATTGTGGCCCAGAAGTTCAGCTGAACAGAAATTCAGAACATTTTACTTGATGGGAGTTTCGGCTACTCCCCCCAAAAAAAAAAAATCTAGACTCTTCTTAATGGGGTAAATATGATCTGGGTTTTAAATTGTATTCAGGGCAGATCTTGTTTGTAGAAACCCTCCAATTTCTATAATAGGTACTTAGCTTGATTACATTTTTTTGATAAATCTTTAAAAATAATTATCATTTTCTAGAAAATTATTTTAAATACCTATCTATTTAGACTCCATTGTATTAGATAGCTAACTTCTGTTACGATGGTGGTTGTTTATAAGTGCTGCATTGAAGAAAATCCTTACTTTTTGCAAGAAAGGAGGATGCAGTAGATTAAATTGTCATGATCCGGATTCCAGGCAGGAATCATCACCCTGTTTATCCCAAAGGTGCCTTTTTTTCCCAAGAGACAATTAGATTTTCTTGTTTTAAGAGTTGTGGTGGTGCAGCGATTAGAAGGTAGTACTTCAGGCTACTTCTGTTGACTGCCGGCTGTCAGTAGTTTGGCAGTTTGAATCTCACCAGACTCAAGGTTCACTCAACCATCCATCCTTCCACGGTGGGTAAAATGAGGACCCAGATTGCTGAGGAGCAATATGCTGATTCTCTAAACCACTTAGAGCAGTGGTCACCAACTGGTGGGCCGCGGCCAACTGGTGGCCATGAGAAAATTTGAGTGGGCCGCAGAGAAATCTCACCCCCAGAGCACCCCTCCAAAGCAATTGATCCAGGCTGCGCAGGAACACAAGGCTGCGCCACCCACATGGCCCGCAGAAACCCTCCCTGCCCACTCACTCCTTACCCGGTAAACTTGCCTGCTAAATTGCTATTTTTCCTGTTTCCGACCATCAGCTTTTCTGCTATGCTGGGAGGTTTAGATTAGCTAGGAAGCAGGAAATGGTTGGATTTCTTGCTTTCTAGCTAGTCTTTAGATCTTCAGCTCTGCTTTTAAGCACAGCCGAACCTCTCTTAGGACTGAAGTTTCTATTCAGTGCAGACTCTCGGCAAGCAAAGTATATGTGACAGACTCGGGTAGCTGATGGCAGATAGATAGATCACTGAATGATTCTGTGAGCAACTCAATCTGCCTGCCTGCTTTGCCTGATTTTGGATAAAAGTTGCTTTTTAAATAAATTCAATATTTACATATATGGTGTGTTAGTTAATTTTGTGAGTTTGCTTGCTAGCAAATTTTATGAGTTTGCTTACAAGCAAATTTTATGTGACAGACTGAGCTAGCCGATGGCAGATAATGGATCTCTGAATGAATCTGTGATTCTGTGAGCAACTCAATCTGCCTGCCTGCTTTGCCTGATTTTGGGTAAAATTGTTCTTTTTTTAATAAAAAATTCAATATTTATATAAATATTTATAATATTTACCTACAAGCCATGCCCAGCCAGTCACATGACCACCAAGCCATACTCACAAATTAGGCCACACCCACAGAACCGGTTAGTGGTCCCCGGGATCTAAAATTATGAGTTTGGTGGTCCCTGAGGTCCAAAAGGTTGGTGACTCCTGGACCAGATGGTGAAGAATGGAAGGATTTATACTCCTTGGAGACAGCTGGTCATTTGCATTCTTTTAGCGAGTCATTAAGGCCACGTGGAGGTTAATTTTTTGACAATTTTCTAAAAGGGTACAAATGACCAGCTGTCTGCAAGGAGTATATATCCTTCCATTCCCCACCATCCAGTCAGAGCTGAAGAAGCTTCTTGGATGAGAAGTGAAACGTCTTCAAAGAAAAACAAGAAAGTCCAGTTGCCACTTGGAAGAAGAAAAAAGCACCTTTAGGACAAGCATGACCTGGATGACCTGAGAATCTCCACAATCGCCCTGTTTACTTCTGTGAATTCCAATAAATCAGTAGGCCTTGGCCTACATTTAACAAAGTATCCTTTTCTCTTGTCTTTGTCATAAATGCAGCATCTTTCCATCAGCTGACCAAGAAAACACTACTGCCCTTATCCCTGCGGCTCACAACACCGGGGGCTCACTGCCAGACCTGACAAATATCCACTTCCCCTCTCCTCTCCCAACACCGCTAGACCCAGAAGAGTCCACTTTTCCCTCCTTGAGCAGTTCCAACAGCACCGGGAACCTCACTGCCAATCTGACGCACATGGGGATCAGCACAGCCAATCAGGGTAAGGTGTTTGCAGGCACGTACAAATGCATTCTAGCACGACATCTTCTTGCAGTCTTGTCCATGTTATTTATTTTCAGCCAGGCAGGACTGTTTTCTTAGTGACGACTGGACTGAAAAAAAAGTGACTACAACGGGTCCCTCATACTTATAACCATTGCAGCAGCCTCACAAAATTTGGGCACATGGCAACCTGGCATGTATTTACACCAGCTGCAGAATCCTGGGATCAGGCAGTCCTCATTTGCAACTTTCCCAGCAGGTGTTTGACAAGCGCAATCAAGGAGGCAAGTAGGATTCACTTAACTGCAGTGATTCGCTTAACAACAGTGGCAAAAAGGTTGTAAAATCTGGCACAACACACTTAACCACCAGTTTGCATAGCAACAGAAATTCTGGTCCCAATTCTGATTGTAAGTTCAGGACTACCTGTGTTAGGGTTGGGGGCAGTTTGCTTTAGATTTTCTTTATCCCATCTTTTTTATTTTTATAAATAACTCAAAACACAAAGATACCTAATATTAAATACTTAGACCCACTCCCAGCCTGAAACCATCCAGATTTGTTTGACTGTGATGTCTTATTCAGCATGCTGCCTGATAATCATTGATATTTTAATGCACAGCAGATCTGGAGGGTACAAGTTTGGGGAAGAGTCATTTTATTGATTTATAAAATGTATATGCTGTTCATCTCACTAATCAAGTGTCTCTAGAGATGGGAGGAGGAGCAAAACTCAGGTCCTCCTTCCTTTGAAACAGTTGATTCAATTTGATCCCGATGACATTTTCAAAAGCTGTTTTTCAGCCTGTTTTGTGAGAAAAGATGTGATAGAAATATTAATAGTATTCTGACTCTGCCCCATAAGAACAGAGGTAGCTCTCGACTTTCAACAACAATTGAGCCCAAAATTTCTGTTGCTAAGCGGGACGTTTGTTAAGAGAATTTTGTTCCACTTATGAATTTTCTTGCCACAGTTGTTAAGTGAATCTGGCTTCCACACTGACGTTGCTTGTCAGAAGGTCACAAAAGGGGATCGCATGATCCCAGGACACTGCAACTGTCATAAGTATGAACTGGTTGCCAAGCACCTGAATTTTGATCAGATGACCAGGGGAGTGGTCATAAGCGTGAAAAACGATCATAAGTCACTTATTTAGTGCTGTTGTAACTTTGAATGGTCACTAAATGAACTATTGTAAATCGAAGACTACCTGTAGTTTTGAAAATCCTCCTGGCAAATCCCTCTGAAATCTGACTGCTCCTGCTAATTTTCTCTGTTGGAGACAGGAATGACAACAACGTCAGCCTCTTCCCAGCAACACCGGCAGCCAACCGTCAGTCCCCTCTCACTGAACACAGATTCAAGGAGAAGCCAATCCCAGCAAGTGTCTCCTACGCTTTCACCTCTTTCACCAATTACTCAGGTACAAGAGGGAATTCTACGGGGAGGGGGTGGGCGGGTAGGCTTGAACACTGTTGCATAATAACATCGTAGACCCAATCCGTAATGAACGATCCAAACTGGGAACCTTGGCCAGTATAGCAACTCTGATAATAATGTTGCTTGAATTTGTAATTTTCCTTTCAACTGTAGATTTGGTGGTTTTGGGAAGGATAAACCAGTTATAATGCCACATTGTCCCTTCGATTGAGGTTATTTAGCCACATCTAGGTGGCATGCCAAACCACGATGGGCAATCTGTTACCCTCCAAATTTTGGATTTCATCAACCATCATGAGATTTGCCTTCCCAAATGCCAACTTCTGGTTATCTTTGCACTGACCCATTTTAAATGTACTTGTGTGGAAATCAGACATTCTATTTGCAGACAGAAAGAAATCAATTGATTAGAAATCATTGTGTCCAATGCATTGACTTGTCAACTGAACTCAGCTCCAGTGATTGAGGCGAGATGGGCAGCAAGCAAATCAAATAATAAATTTGTTAGTCATACTTAGAGCTTAGTATGCTCTGTGAATTCCAGGATTGGCCTGTCAGTAATGGTTTGCAGCTCATATTGTGTTAGTCTAGCAAATAGTAGTTAATGCATAATTGGTAAACTCTTGATAGAAGAGAATATTTGTAGCTCAAGGTTAAACTGTGGGGTCCTTAGTGCTCTCAGAGCTTGGTTTTTTCTTGCAGGCATTTCATTACTCAAGTAGGTAACATCAGTGTACTGATGATGTTACCTAGTTGGGTAATGAAACGTATGCAAGAAAACAAACAACTTCCAAGAGCACCTAAGACCCCTTTAATAAACTATGGTTAAATAAACCATTGCACAATGTTGTGTGCGAGTCTAGGACAACTCAGCATGGCCCATTCACCGTGGCCAATTTGCTACAGGACAATTTGTTACAGCCAACTCATTGTGGGACATCTCACTGCGGGACAAGAGTTACACTAATGTCGAAGAAATGGTGGAATAGAATCATTAAAGAAAGGATGCAAAAGGAGGAACAAAAGGAAATGTGAATGACAGAAGATAAAATATTTTTAAAAATATTTTAAATTGAATTGTTGAATTATCCTGCAGCAAGTTGTCCCACAGCGAGTTGTTCCATGGTGAATTTGCCGCTGCAAGGTTGGGCATTGCGAGTTGGCCACAGCAAGTTGTCCCATTCCATTGCATGCACACTCATTCCATAAATAGGTCCATGGAGCCTGGGAAATGCTAAAAAGCCAGACTGTTAGAATAGGAACATTCCCGCTTCCCCAAAAGACTAGTAGAGTTGAGTGTGTTTCCTTCTGAAACCTTCACCCCAGGAAGTCTGATTCCACGGCACTGACGTCCTTTTCTGTCCTTTTCTTCTTAAGGCTGTGGCGTTGGATGCGCTCTCCATGGAACAGCAGCTTCCCCCCTACCCGTTCTTCACCCAGACAAGCGCGCAGCAGCAGCAGCAGCCACAGACCCAAGTGGCGAGTGCTCTACCACCCAACGCTTCTCTGATGCAGACCTCGGGCTTGCAGAGAGGCGTTCAGCTCCCCCCGCTCTCAGTCTCTATCCCTTCCACGATCCCACAGTCTCCTCCGGGCAGCCAAACCCAGACTTCGATGGGGATAGACATCAATTCGGTAAGCTTGATTGGGAAGAGGAGTTGGGACCTCCAGCTTCCTAGACATCTCAGACAAAAGCATAGGAAACAAGAAGAGGCTTGATCAGAGCTGTCTGTTTCCTGAAAAGTGTACGGTTTGGGATATGTTGAGACTGCAATTCAAAACTGCACAGAAATATGTGGTTTATTGCCAGTCCCCCCTCGTAGCCTTTGGAAAACATAGTCTTCCAAATATCATAGAGATATTAGAGATAGAGATATAGAGATATTATCATAGAGACTTCTGTGAAGGGACTGGATTAGAAATCTTATCAGAGATGAACGTGGTTCTCAAAAGCCTTGGATAGGGACTGAGCTTTTGAATGATTTTGAGATAAAGTTTCCACCTGGAGGGAAATCAATACCTCCCACAAGTTGAGCTTGATGACCACGCAGATATGTTCACATTAAGTTGATCTTGGCAACAACATAGAAATGGTTTGTCTGGGCCATTTTCCAGAATGTTTTTTTTTTTTCAGTCATCCATTGTATAGGCTCAGTTACAGTGAGCGCACTGTTGGAAATGCTGCAGGATCAGGTTAGAGATAGATCATCCTGGAGAAAATCTATCTATGTGGTTGCTAAGAGTTGACAACAGCTGGACTGCACGTAATTAATCAAGATAATTATGATGTAAACCTTGGTCCCCTGCCCAAGGAGGTCAACCAGGCGCTGCCATCTGCGAGGGAGGTCCGCTCCTTCACCCCAGTCCAACAACGATGGAGTGATTTGACATTTTCCCTGTTTTTTTAATGCTTCTCGGAGTAGAAAACGTATCCCGAAAATGACACCTCACCTGCAGTCTCACCTACAACTCCCCCAGCGGGGCTTCATGGAGGGCTATTTTATAAACGGCCACAATCTCACAAGATCAGGGCCGCGTTTTTTTCATTCATTTTTCATGCCAGGTGCCTGAAAATGTTTCCACCCCTTAACTTGTGACTGGTCATGGCGGTTCCCCCTAAAAAGCTCAAGCCAGGAATCCCCCAGCCATAATCCTTTCCATGCCTCTCCTTTTGCTCGCAGGTAGTCTCCTAGCCTAGATTCAGAGAGAGAGAGAGAGAGAGAGAGAGAAGTGGGATCAGTGCCCCAGCCATAACAAAATTTTCCCTTGGGTTTGAATCGGTGGTGGTAGGCTACTGGTTTCAGCTGAATCGGTAGTTAAAAAAAAAAAAGCCTCATCAGCTGAGAGGGGAAAGAAGAGGAAAGCGCAGGATCAGCCCTCCCACCTGCCCCGTCCCTTTTCTCTTCTTTATCCTCTCAGCTGATTGGCGCTGCAGGCCCCAGCTGGTGCGGGGAAAGCTCTGGGTGCCCTTGCAATCACCAAACCGGTAGTGGAACAGGTAGGATCCCACTGCTGGTTTGAGTCATCTAAGTCAGGGGTATCCAACCTTGACAACTTTAAGACTTGTGGACTTCAACTCCCAGAATTCCTCAGCCAGCTTTGCTGGCTGGGGAATTCTGGGAGTTGAAGTCCAAACATCAAGTGTCCAAGTCTGAGTTACATTGATCTAGCTAACTAGGAGCTTCAGTGCCTATTAACACCAAGCAGATTGTTAACTCCAGCTGAACATAGAGAGTTGATAGATGTATTTGCTGTTTGTTTCCAACCCCAAAGAAGCTTTCTTTTAATCTGTCACATTAGCTATAATCATTTTTTTTAATTGGGATGGATGATTGCATCTCTCTTCCCCGTTTTCTGCAGACTTTCCCCTTCTTCTGCAAGGAGTTTGGAAATGTCCATTTTAGGTTAATTGTAGCTTCACAGCTAATCCTTGAACCACACTTAATGGTTTGAAATGAGCCCTCAAGCCATGGCTTATGGTAGAATTGTTTTTCCCAGGAAAAAACATGCTTTACATTAATCACATCTGTTCAGCTTGATTGTGTCCTAACCTGCAAAATCATTAAGATAAAAAAAATCATTAAGATAAAAAAAACCGTAGCTGGCTAGGGAATTCCAGGAGCTGAAGTCCACAAGTCTTAAAGTTGTAAAGACCAGACATCCCTGACTTAAAGTGTGATATTTAGACCCAACCGCTAGCCAAGGTACCAATGATTTCAGGGCTGTGTGTGTGACACAAAATGCCGTCTCCCTGTTTTCCTGCCTTCCATATTCTAACATTAGGCATGCCTGGTGGCTTTTTTTTTTTTTTTTTTTTTTAAAAAGAAAGATTGTATTACTGTGGCACTAAGTCATTCTTAATACTTTGCCACTTTGCACTGCTGTGTCTGTTCTGCATCTCACAGGGGGCGGGAGGTTGGTCCCATCCTTTGGAGAAGGAGACTGTTCACCTAATAAATCTTTGCAAATTCAAACAGAAGCATAAGAATGAATGTGAGTTCCGTAACCTTTTCCACAGGTTCCTCTGAAAAACAATTCGTGCAAATCGATGTGTTCCGCCTTATGGACCGCACAGATACGAAAGAAACACAAAAGTTGAAGTAGAGGAGGTTCCTCCCCTCCAAGCTGGGGTTTCAGAGTATTGTGGTTATATTCTCAGTCCCCACAAAGCTGGAAGAAGCATCTCAAAGCAGGCAACCAGAATCATCCTGGGTTGTAACAGAGTCCCCTTTTAGTCTGTGGAGATTCTCAGTCATCCAGGTTATAGTTGTCTCAAAGGTGCTTTTTCAAAAGGCAACTGGACTTTTTTTCCTTAAGGAAGAAGACGACTTTTTACTCCCCGTCCAAGAAATTTCATAGGTTCTGGAAGAATGGTGGAGGCAATGGGAGGATTGGGTCTGACAGGATTGGGAGGGAGAGGGTTGGAAGGTTCACATTTCTTTGCAGTCATCTGGTTGTTGGCACTCTCCCTGAGAGCTCTTGAGACCACCTGGGGCTTTTTTCTGTGCCCCGAGAGTCACCTGTATCAGAGTGCAAATGGGAGTGGAACTGCTGAAAGGTCTGCGTTGTAGGCCTTGGATTGTGTTGTAGTCTGCATTGTAAATGCTTCTAGGATGAGAAGCGAAAGTCTTCTCCTTCCTCAAGGAAAAAACAGTCCAGTTGCCTTTTGAGAGAAGCCCTTTTTAGGTTCATGACTTCTCCGGGCATTGTTGAACCGTACTGTGTGCTGCTGAATTCATCCAGGACTATTCTTGCCTTCTGTTCTCTTCTCATTTTCCTCCCCCCCCCTCCCCCCCCGCCCCTACCTGTCCATGAAAGAAACCTGTGTTTTCTCTCCCTCTCCTCCTGTTCCCCACAGTCTCTAACACTGTGTCCTTCTGTAGGGCTCACTCCAGCAGTACCGCAGCAATGCTGGCTCCCCAGCCAACCAGTCTCCCACTTCTCCTGTCTCCAATCAAGCTTTTTCTCCTGGCAGCTCCCCTCAAGTAAGGGACTGTATGCTTCTAAGGCCTTTGGATTCCATGCTTCTCATTTATTTTCTTGCCTCTTCTTAACTTTGTTCCCCCCCCATCCAGCTTTTTGAAGGGTTTCCAAAATAACGCTCCGTCAAGTTGGGTGGGTTGCGTTTAAATGACTGGGATCCTTTTGGGGAAATTCCTTCTTGCTAAAATCTGATGCCACCTGACCTGACCTGTTCCTCCCATATTAATGTCTGCCTTATCGTGTTAATTACCTTTTGAATGCTGCCCTTCTCTGAAAGGTTAGGATACCATTCTTGGCTCAAAAAGCATGCCAAAATATATCGCTGTTCAGAATTAAACTATGTTTTTAATGCACTTTATTTATTTCTTTTCTATTTTCTTTTTGATTGCCCAACTCTGGTGAACTCTGGGCGGCATACAAAATACATTGACAGATGTGTATTGGAGGGGGGATATAAGTATGGGTCGGTGTGATTTTTGTGCTTTTGGGATCTTTAAAACGTTTACCGAACAAACATGTAGCAGAACTGTGCCACTGTATATAAGCCAAGTCTTCTTGTTGAAGTTTGTCTATTTTCTCTAGTACTTTTATGTGATTGAATATTTTGTTTCTTGTATGAACCCCAAAGTACAATACCAATAGCTTTTTGGATAGCTTTTTTAAAAAAGAATATGTTTGTAGAAGAAATTAGAGCAGTGTTTCTCAATATAAACAGCTTGAAGTGTGGATTTCAACTCCCAGAATTCCCCAGCCAGCCATGCTGGCTGGGGAATTCTGGGAGTTAAAGTCCATACATCTTAAATCAGCCAACCTTGATAGAATGTAAGTTAGAATACCAATAGCCATTAGCACGGTAGAGGGGATAAGTCCCCATATTTAGAGTTGGTCTAGTTTTAAATATACCAGGGAGCATGTAAATATCTGGAACAATAGAGATTTATTGAAAGCTATAATGAAAGCTATAAGAAAACAAGATATACTTGATATCAGATTATGGGGACAGGACTGGAAGAGATCTCTGGTCTTTATTCCTGGTTTATGGGCTTCTTGATTGATCCTGTATAGAAACATCAGTCCCGATGGTTTTTTGATGGAAAAAAGAAATTGACTGAAGATAATACATTTAAGAAATAAAAGTTACAAGGTTCGTAACTTAGAAAACAAAAATGCAGTTGTATGGGATGGGAATATAGATAGTCCTCGATTTACAACCACAATTAAGACCAGAATCTCCTTGTTAAGCAAGGTGGTTGTTAAGATTATAAATAATGATCCCAGGATGTTGCACCCATTGTAAATACATGCTAGACACCAAGTAACCGAATTTTAATCATGTGATTATAGGGATGCTGAATCAATGGGACTTCTAAATGGGACTTTAGAAACAGTCCTCGAATTGTAAATTTGAGGACTGTTTCTAAAGTCCCATTTTTCAGTGCCGTTGTAACTTTGAATGGTCACTTAATTAATGGTTCACAGTTGAAGACTACCTGTTGTATTTATGAGAATTATTCTGAAACAATAGTGAGTCCCAAGCCAAATACGAGCGAGCAATAGAACGTGGATGAAAATAAGACAAATGTTCCATGGAAGCGTATTTTCCAAATCATTGGAAGGAATCATTCTGTTCATTCTGTTCTGACCCAGTTCAGAGAAGAGTAATTAGAATGATTGGGTAACTAGAAATTAAGGTTCAAATTAAATGCTGCACAGAAAAGGTTGCTTGTTCTCATTGCAGAGTGTAAGATTCAGAATAATGAATTTAAGTTACAGGAAGGTTCTTCTTTATTTATTATCCCCTCCTTCAAAATATTTTTTTTAATAAACAACTCTAACAGGGCGAACCTATTTAATATCCCTTCCACCTCCTATTTTCCCCACAACAACTGAATGTAAAGTTACCAGAGAAATTCCTCATAATAAGAACAGCTTAATAATGGGACAAATTACACAAGAGACTGAGTGGCTGCTTTTTATTGTCTATATTATTCAGAGGGTTGGACTCAATAACCTAATTAATCCCTTCCAACTCTATGATTTTCTTTTTGCCCACTTGGGATTTTATCGATACCCATGACAGCTCATGTGGCACAGTTAAAAAAAAAATGGCCCACTCAACTACATACACACACACATCTCTCCCTCCCCATCTCTTTCCCCCTCCCCCCGCCCCCAGTTCATTTAGAGACCACTCAAAGGTACAACACTACTGAATACAGTGACTTGCAAACATTTTTCACAGTTCACATCCTTTGTAGCATCCCGATGGTCACGTGATCAAAATCCAGACCCTTGGCAACTGCTTCATATTTATGACCGTTGTTGTGTCCTGTTGAGTCACGTGACCACCTTCCGTAATTGTCTGACAAGCAGACTCAATGGGGGAAGCCAGATTCACTTAACAGCCATGGTAGTAACTTAACAACTTCCGTGGCAAGAAATGTCATAAAACGGGGCAAAACTTGCTTAACCAACGCCTCACTTAACAACAGAAATTTGGGGCTCAGTTGTGGTTTTAAGTCGAGAACCAGCTCTGTGTGTGTGTGTGTGTGTGTGTGTGTGTAGAGAGAGAATGAGAATGAATGGGTGTGCGAGAGAGCTAGGCTGCATCCAGACTCTTTTGGAGATGTGATTGTAAGAGAAAGGTTCTGCTTGAGCAGACAGAGGTCTCCAAACTTGGCAACTTTAAGACTTGTGGACTTCAACTCCCAGAATTCTCCTAGAATTCTGGGAGTTGAAGTCCACAAGTCTTAAAAGTTGCCAAGTTTGGGGACCCCTGTGCTTGAGGTTTGCAGCAGAGTCTCTGAAGCAGGAGATCAAAGTTGGATGACTCTGTTTTGACTGCCTTCGCTGTGCTGGTGGTGTCAAAGCATAGAGTCCCTTTACAGTTGCATAGGCCCCGTGGTCCTAGACTTGATGGAAGGACTGCGCTGCGTGCCAAGTCAGTTTCATTCTCTTTCCCTGACAAAGCAGTGGTGCGCCTCTTGGTTTTCTTACACTGGGTGTTCAGCCAGTTTGCATTAACTGGGAAAGAGGAAAATTGTTGACGGAGCAAACCCTTCTCTAGTTTGCCCAACGTTCTCTTTGCAAAGGCAGCGAAGGGACTAATCTTGGATCCTGAAGTGCTGAACCAGTGAAAAACTTCCCCGGTTTTAATATCTTTGGAGCAGCTTTTGCTGCTGGTAGTTATTAAAGCTGCACTGATGATTCCATGGGGGCAAATTTATATAAATCCTACATCTATTCTTGCTGATCTACTGAGCCAGTTGAAAGCATTTATAACACGGTTTTGCATCATTGCTCAGTCATAAAAAAACGGAATGTTTTCAATAGCTGGGAGGGAAGCAGGACCCTGAGTGGTGAAATTATAATCTAGCGGATTCTAAAAATATTCTCTTTTCCCAACACGGTGGAGTAGCTGGGTGTTCTTTTCAGAAGAAGGATAGCAGTCTAGAAATCTTGGTGATTGATTTCCAGGGTTCTGTTAACTCAATTTGTATATTCCTGAGATTGCGCAACAGGCCCGGGTAAAGGTGCAGCTGTCAGCGTTCCAGCAAACCTCCATTCCAACCAGTAACTCCGAGACAGGCATCTTCTCAAACGTTCCTTTTTATTTTGGATAGTAACTGGCACAACTGTGGAATCCCGAATTTGAAAGTTCCGGGCTTCCTTGCAATAAGTAAAAACTACAAAATCCATCCCCTACACCTCTCACCACATCATATGGCCCAATCGCCATCTGTCCCAAAGTAAGGCTTCCTTTCACTATGCGCAACACGACCTGACCTTGAATCAGAAAAAGAGTTTTATTATGTCTCACTAGATATACTCCAATGAATTCCCCCCCCCCTTTCCCAGGCTCAATTGTGGCAGCGTGGGAGCATCGGATCTCAATATGGCATCCGAAGCTTGACAGCAGCTTCTTTAAGTAGATCCTGAGAGGCCTAATGCGCAAGTTTGCTCTGCTAGATCTGGATTCAAAACTCTGCACCTCCCTTTTGCTCAAAGAAGCGACCTTTCCACGCAAAAGGGGGGAGGGGTCGTGTGATCCCCGGACGCTGAATTTTGATCCCATGACCATGGAGATGCTGCAGCGGTTGTGTGAAAAATGGTGTCACAAGTCCCTTTTTGGGGGGTGCCGTTGTAGCTTTGAACAGCCACTAAATGAATTGTTGCAAGTCGAAGACTACCCGTAGCTATTTCTGAAACTATATCCAGCGTTGGGGGTGCGGATTCCAGCATCTGTGACGTGGAATATTGAAGGCTTATCAGGTTTTTGTCAACTGGAACAGCAAATATACAGAACGTCCTCAACTTACAATGACTATTAGGTCCAGAGTTTCTGTTGCTAAGTAAGGCATGTATTAAGTGCTCTTTTAATGGCCCTTTCTGCTATTGTTGTTAAGCACATCAGTGTAGCCTCTCTCTATTAACTTTGCTTGTCAGAAGCTGGCTGGAGAGGTTACAAATGACCCCCAAGTGCTGCAACCATCCTAAACACATGCAGGTTGGCAAACACCTGGATTTTGATCACGTGACCGCAAGGATGCCATAGCGGTTTTAAATGTGAGAACTGGTTGTCTAAGTCACTTTCTTGCAGTGCTGTTGTAACTTCAAACAGTTGCTAAAAGAATGGTTATAACTCGAGGATTCTCTGTATTAGCATCAAAAAAACAAAACAAGTGCATTCTTTTGTGAGCTCCAGAATTCAGTGTCCCCATCATGTCATTAAGGAGTGGCAGCTTCACTGTTGAAGTGCTGGTCTCTCCTGGCAGGGTCTGCATTTGGCTCCAGGGGGCCTTGCTAGGCAGTGCAGGCGATGATAATTGCAATTCTAGCAACTTTTACCTTTACGCTTTGGATCCTTTTGAATATTACAGCGCTGTGAACTGGCTGAGGTTGTCTAGTGTACAGTTGTGACACCCAGGCTTTTGAGGCGACACTTTGCTTTCTTTGAGGCTACAGAATCAGAATAGAGCTGGAAGGGACCTTGGAGGTCTTCTAGTCCAGCCCCCTACGCAAGCAGGAAAAACCCTATACCATTTCAGACAAGGGACTGTCCAGCCTCTTCTTAAAAACCTCCAGTGATGGAGTGCCTATGATTTCTGGAGGCAACTCGTTCCACTGGTTCATTGTCCTCACTGTTAGGAAATCTCTCCTTAGTTCCAGGTTGCTTCTCTCCTTGATGAGTTTCCATCCATTGCTTCTTGTCTGGCCTTCAGGTGCTTTGGAAAATAAGTTGACCCCCTCTTCTTTGTGGCAGCCTGTCAAATACTGGTAGTCCTCAGCTTACAACAAACCTCTGCAAATACCGCGTTTCTCACAAAATAAGGCCGGGCCTTTTTTTTTTTTTTTTGACTTCCGAAAAACGGCCCTCCTCGCCACGAGGCCACTTGTATCGGCTGACAAAAGCTCCCGAAGGCAGAGTCCCCAGCCGCTCGGGTATGGCATGGCTGCCCGTGTCCCTCGCCATTAAGCAGTCTCTTTCGGGCAATGGAAGCTCCCAAGGGCAGTCACCAGCCACTTCGATCGGCCGGTAGAAGCGAGGGAGTGTGTGTGTGCACTCGCCTCGAGGCCGCTTCTACCGGCCGGTCGAAGTGGCTGGTGACTGCCCTTGGGGAGCTTCCATTGCCCGAAAAAGACTGCCTAAAGGCAAGGGGACACAGGCAGCCATGCCACACCCCGAAACGGCTGGGGACTCTGCCTTCAGGGAGCTTTTGTCAACTATCGGGATATTCTAGCCTAGACTACCTGCAGGGCACTCCTAAAGGCAAGTTTTCTCCCCATCCCCCCCGCCCTTCCTCCCATTTCTCTTCACCTCATGTAGTTCTAACGAACAATGTGAGAAATGGCAGGGAAACACATGGTTTAAATAGGCCTAAGTTTTGGGGGTGGGGCTTAATTTCACCTCATGCCTGGAAATCCTGCTGGGCCTTCCTATTGGTGGAGGCCATATTGTTGGAGAAACACGGTATTACTTACAACCCAGTTTCAAAGTTACGGCTACTGCAGCACCACCACAGCATTTGCTCTTACAACCGAGCACAGGGATGTGCAATGCCCCCCCCCCCCATCTCCCACCACCACCACCATTGCACCTGGTCGGCTCTCCACAGACCTTGGCCTTTTTTGCCCTCTCATTGGGTCTCACACCCTCTCCCCCACTCTCCATCATGGATCGTGCGCTTACCTTTCGGGTGCAGCTCCAGAGCTCACGTTAGGGAAGAAAGGCAGGCCCTCCGTGCTCCTAAGCCTTGGAGAAGCCAGAATTCCTTGCAGCCATTTTGAAAATGGCTCCTGCTTCAGGGAAATAGCCACGTGGCCCAGAGGCATCAAGGGACGGAGCAGCCTGCCCTCCATCCCTAACGTGAGCTCCGGAGCTGTGCAGATTTTTCAGGCCGATTTTTAACATGACAGTAAAGGGCATCCGTGTATGATTTGGGGTCAAATCATAAATCCCTTGGTTTTATTCCAAACCCATTCTTTTAAAACGTACTTGGTGTTGCTCACTGGAGATGCAGACTTGCAGAATTTATACACGAAGCAGAGAAAGGGCTTTTTCTTACCCACCCCATGGTTCTTGTTTCTCTTATCCAGGGGTGTCATTCAGTTTCATTGAGGGCCGCATCAGGGTTGTGTTTGACCTCAGGAGGCCAGGGTGTGTGTGGCCAGCTCGACGTCACTCATGTCGGGGGTCACCTGAAATGGCCTGAGCGTTCTGCAGGGGAAACAGGCTCCCGAGCTCCATTTTCGGCTGCAACAGCCTCCTGCAACCCTCTGCCAACAAAAACGGAGCTCGGGAGCGCCGCATGCAGCCCTCGCAAGGTCCATTTTTGCTGGCAGAGGCACCGCGGGCCGGGCGTTCACTTCTTTCCTGGGCGGCCCCATGGGCCAGTTCTAAACACCCTGCGGGCCGGATCCCACCCCCCCCGGGCCTTGAGTTTGACACCCCTGCTCTAGTGGAACAAAAAGCCCACTTTTTGCACGGCAAAAAGACTCACACATCAAAGCCGAAAAAGGGAGGGAAATCTTCCTGTGGCAGAAGCTTGAAGTGCATGCATCTAATACCGTTGCAGAGTCTTTATTCTACGTTATGTGCAAGGCAGTTTTTTCATTATTACACAGCATATGGCCATTTTCCCCCAATTTGGATGCTTTCCAAATGTGTGGGCATCGACCAGCGGGACAGATGGGAATTCTAAAGATTAGAGTCTAGAATAAGGAATAATGTGGCCCTCACAAAACGATTTGATTCATGCGTCTGTTTGTTTAGCAAATATGTTATCTCCACCCATCTCACATAACGTGACTCTGGGCAGTGTACAAAGACAGCTATGGTTAAAACAGTGTAGCCAATCGTATAACAGTGAACGGAAATCAAAATGCAAATATGAAAAAAAAATCCCAAAAGAATAACCATCCCCTAGATTCCACAAGATTGCCGGATAAACCATGTTTTAGAGCAGGGGTCGCCAACCTTTTGGACCTCAAGGACCACCAAACTCATAATTTTAAATCCCGCAGACCACTAATATGAATTTTGACTGAAGGTGGCTTGCTGACGTTGGTGGGAAAGTCGGTCCCATATTGCAGAGCTGCAGTAGTCACAGGACCACCTGCCATGGACTGGAGGACCTGCTCCAGGATGACCAAAGGGCCAGTCCTGTGACTACCGCAGCTCTGGAGTAGGGACCGACTTTCCCGCCAACATCAGCAAAACACCCCCGGGATGGATTTCCTTCCCCCAACATTGCTCTTACCTTCCAGTTCCAGCTCTATTCAAAGTAAGGTTTGTGCTCAGGTGAAGGGTGGGGGCCAGCGGGTGGGCGGGCCATGTGGGTGGTGCAGCCTTGTGTTCCCGCGCAGCCTGGATTAATTGCTTTGGGGGGGAGTGCTGTGTGGGGGGGAACGACATTTCTCTTCAGACCACCAAAATTTTCTCACGGACCACCAGTGGTCCCCAGCCCACTGGTTGGTGACCCCTGTTTTAGAGGATCTGATGGAAAGCTAACAGGGATGGGCCCAGTCTCGCCTGGAGGGGAATTCTGACTGGAAGGGGTTGATATAATTTGCTTCACGCCCTCCCTGCTGAGGCTGATGCACAACCATCTTCTCCACGACCTTCCCTAAAAGGGAGGTTAGACACAGGACGAAAATTGTCCAGCAATGGTTTCTTGAGGATGGTGGTGGGTTGTCCTTTTTTCAAAGAGCAATTAATGACCGCTGGAATCTAACCTCTCTAGGCTCCCCCCTCTCTCCCCTCCTCCCCCCCCCCCGCCAGCCTTAACTATCCAGGAGGGGCATAAATGTAAGGAACAGGCGGCTGAGCTCACAGTCATCATGGCCCTGTTCCCTGCTTCAGGTCCAAGAGGTTCAAACTGCTTCCAGATAACTGGGCAAGACTGCACCCCAGCCCCTCCCATCACATCTCTATCCAAACCAGCATCCAAATGGGAATAGATTCAAGTACAGGTAGTCCTTGGCTTACAACTATTCACTTAATGACTATTTGAAGTTACAGCAGCCGTGAAAAAAGGGGGCTTAAGACTGTTTTTCATATTTACAACGGTTGTAACATCCCCACGGTCATGTGATCAAAATTCGGCTGCGTGGCAACCGGCATGTATTTAGGACGGCTGCAGTGTCCCTGAGGTCACACGATCACCTTTTGCAACCTTCTGACAAGCAAAGTCAACGGGGAAGCCAGATTCATTTGACAACCGTGTTACTAACTTTACAACTGCAGGGGTTTACTTAACAACTGTGGCAAAAAAAGGTCATAAAAATGGGGCAAAATTCACCTAACTCTCTTGCTTCGGAGCAGAAATTTAGGGCTCAGTTGCTAAGTTGAGGATTACCTGTAATGCTGCCCAATAGATCAGGGGTGTCAAACTCGATTTCACTGAGGGCTGCATCAGGGTTTGGTTTGACCTCAGGGGAGGGGTGGTGTGGGGGGGGGCATGGCCAGCTCACTGTCACTCAGGTTGGAGGGGGGGGGCACCTGTGGTGGCCAAGTGCTAAGGCAGAACTTCCCTCAGACCCTCCCTCTAATAATCCTTCCTTCTTTCCTTTTCTTCTTTTCCCTCCCCTCTTCATTCTCCTTTCTTCTTCCTTCCCCTCTTTCCTTTTTTCTTACTTTGCTCTCTTCCCTTCTTTTTCTTTGTCTTTCCCTTTCTCCTTTCCTGGCCCTTCTTGGATGCTCAAATGCAAGAGGGGAAACATTTCTCCTTTTCTTTTGTTTTCAGTTTGTTTCGCTAGCTCTCTCCCAGCGAAAAGTGTGCGGCCCACCTGAGCTCCGTTTTCGCTGGCAGAAGCACCGCAGGTTGGTCCTTCGCTGTTTCCAGACCTCAGCACCCTGCAGGCTGGATGCGGGCCACAGGCCTTGAGTTTGACACCCCTACAATAGATGATCTGCAAATTCCTCTGCATAACCCTGTTGGTAAACTTCTGAGTAACCCTTTCCCAGGAGAACTTGTGTCAGGTGGAGGAGGAAGAGGAGGAGGCTCTCTGTGGATGCAATAAGGGCAGAGTATTTGCTACCCTTAACTGCCACACGGTAGGCCTTAATAGTGGCTCCAGACCTGCCTATCCCCAGTCTCTCATATACCTGTCCTTTCTATGATGTTCCCACCTTGAGGTCGCTACTTTCCACCCTCTGGTTCTCATAACAGGATCCCAACATAGTCAAACACACATCAAAGGGCCAAGAAACGGAATATTGGGCTATTCCTTCAATTTCTGTAGCCGCCCAAGTCAACCAAGTGACCTTGAGTGGCTTACAATTCTAAAATTAAAACATTTTTTTTTAAAAAAATGTAAAACAATAAAAAGACACCCACAAGTAAATAAACAGAGCAGCAGCCAAGCAAAACCAAGTAACGGGGCCTCTTAACGCATTCCGAGCCTCAGGACTGGGTACATAGATAAGTTTTTAAAGCTTTGCAAAAAAACAACAGGCTTGGGGCCATTCTAACCTATCACCAACAAACAGCAAAAGGGTTTTGCTGCAATGGAGCCTGAACGTCTTTGGATGCATCGTGTTTTCACAAATTTGGGGCTTGTACAGCATATCTGGTCCAGTTCTGGGATGGCGATATCTATATCTTTGGCATATTAATGATACTTCATTTGAAATCAATGTATGTCCTCTCCTGGTGGTTTCATATAGATGTTAAATATCCTTGGTGCTCTCTGAGCTTGCTTGCTTTTTTTGTAGACGTTTCGTTACCCAAACCAGGTAACATCATTAGTGCTAGTGTTAAATAGCATGAAGGAGAAGATCATGCCTTGTGGCACCCCATATTGCGACAGCCACAATCACTTTGGGTGTTCCATGCTCTCCAGCTGGAGTCTCCCAGTTAGGAAGGAATGGAGCCATGGCTCATTCCCATCCCTTGTAGATATTGCAGATGGTCCAGAGAGACAGACCATGGTCAGCTGAAACCTGACTGAAAAGGTTATTAGATCAGTGGTGAGCAACTATGGTCCTTTACAGCCTGTGGGCTTCAATTCCCAGAATTCCTGAGTCAGTCAGCTCAGGAATTCTGGGAGTTGAAGTCCACAGGTCTTAAAGGGACCAGAATTGTCCATGCCTGTCTCAGATGATACATTTCCTATAGAACCCTCTGAAACTGAAGCGCCATTGCCAGGAAGGAAAGGTTGGGGGTTGGCCAAGAATTGTCCAAGGCGGCTGGAACTTTGATTGATTGTAGGTCAACAATTTCTGGAGGGCTATATGTGATTTATCCATAAGCATGTAATTGTCCTCTTCAGCAACCGCTACTTTTGTAATGTCGTAAGGCTACGTTTGTCTGCCCCACTCCCACGTGTTTAAAATCTTTGTGCAGAAATGTTTCTGAATGGTAGTGTTCTTTCCCCAATCTGTGTTTGTCTTCTGCAGTAGGACGGATAGGGATCTAGGATGGATAGGGCCATAAATGCATTATTTTCTCTATTCTTTTTTTCTCCCGCTCCAAATTATCCCCCCTTTTAAGAGTTTGGTTTCTGTTAATCACTGAGAACACTGACTTGCCAGCATGTAACTTCTTATCCACAGAATTTGAGCAAATCAATCCTAGAATCAACCAAATATAATGATAAAACCTTGCAAGCATCATTTTGGGGTAGAAAAGAGATAGCCAAATTCCTTTCTGAACTTATAAAAATTAGAAGAGCTTGACTTTACATTAATTCTTGTTTTTCTTCTTGCAGCAAACATCTATCCTAGGGAGTGTCTTTGGTGACTCTTGTTATGATCAGCAGATGACTGCCAGGCAAGCAAATGCTTTATCCCATCAGGTGAGTGGGAAATGTACTTCATTTATGTACAGGTAGTCCTTGACTTACAACCATTCATTTAGTGACCATTCAAAATTACAACTAGTGACTTACGACCAGTCCTTGCACTTAACCACCATTGCAGCATCTCCATGGTCATGTGATCAGGATTCAGGTGCTTGGCAACTGGCTCCTCTATAAATATGACGTTTGCAATGTCCCAAGGTCAAGTGATCTCCTTTTGCGACCTTCCCAGTTGGCTTCTGTCAAACAAAGTCAGTGTGGAAGCCTTGCTTAATAACTGAAAGTCTTGTTCCATTTGTGGTTGTAAATCGAGGACTGTTTGAGCAACCAAGGCCTGGTCTAGAGCAGGAACGTATCAACCATCTCAGTAGATGGTTGGTCAACAGAGAGCTAATTTCACCAAGCGCCATTCTGATTTTGCCTCTTTCCAAGCAGCTTCCGTAGGGATTCCTCTTCTTTCCTGCATTAAATTCAATATTGAATTTTCCCAGTGCTGAAATCCTGAAAGAGTTGTTTATTGTGAATTCTGCAATATAATGGGGAAGTAGATTTCT
Source organism: Pseudonaja textilis (assembly GCF_049901715.1). NCBI lineage: Eukaryota > Metazoa > Chordata > Lepidosauria > Squamata > Elapidae > Pseudonaja > Pseudonaja textilis. Next base: position 325,191,673 of record NC_141990.1, read on the forward strand.
CTAAGGAGAAGAGATTCTTTACTGCTCCACGTTCTCACGCACACTTTTTGAGTAAATCTATTTTAATTGGAGAGAGTGATTAAATTAATCCATTGGCAATTTTGGAAGATAAATGTCACACAAATTATTTCAGAGGTTCACCTATCTCCTAAATTAAAATGAATGGCCTCTTGTTTCTTAAGTCAACCTTTTTTTTTTTAGATTTCTACAGTTCTGAGATTATTGGTGTCTTGCTGCAGCTGAACCATAGAAGATACCAACAATTATCTTTTAAATTTAATTTAATTTGAAATATTATAGCATACGTCACTGGCTAAAACACATCCATTCTGCTATCTCCGTCTTGAAGGCTTTGAAGTGCAAATCTCATGGTTACAAACTTTTGCACTTTTCCGTTTCTTCTGATTCCCATTCTTTGTGCATCACAAGAGTGAATATGCAAAGTATGAATGCAAAAAGATAAATAAGATTAAAAATTGACCTTGATTCCTGGGATTACATAGACCCATCCGTGCAATTCGTGTGGCATCAACGTGGATATAGATTGTTCTCGCCTCGTGCAATTCCTCCCCCCCTCCCCCCCCACCCCAAATTTCCTAATCTAGCTCAGAGCTCTGGAAACCACTGGTGGTTTTTCATCCAAGTACTGGTGAGGCCTGATCCTTCTTAATTTACAAATCCAGACAAGGTCAGCCAATGCTGGGAAATAAACAGGATAGAAGAATTTAATGGAACAAAAACGAGGGCAATAATTCAAGGTCTCCTGTCCAGCTGTGGGGTGTTGCTGCCCTCTGGTGGGAGGATGCAGAAAGTAAGGATACCTGCTAGACATTTGGGCTGTGATGCTTGCTTTGGAGTAAGATCCATTAAGGCTGTGATAAAGTATATAGCAAAGTGGACACGTTAAGACTTGCGCTGTGTTTTGCCAAGTGTCAGGGCAATGATCAGTGTCCAGTTGGTTCTTTTGGGTCCGAAAACAACTGAACGCTCCAGTAAATAAAGAGATTTTATGCATTTATTAGTTCAAGCAGAGTTAAAAGCATAACATAAAAAAGTATAAAATAAAAAGCATACATACCAAGCAAGATGATACCCAAATTTCTTATAGGATGTTAGAAGCTCTTTCTTGACAACAGCAGAAATACCTCAAGGGCACCAATTTCCCTAATGCTAGATTGTTCCAAAGGTGCTTTTTTCAAAAGTCAACTGGACTTTCTTTGTTTTTCCTTGATGAAGACGTTTCCCTGCTCATTCAAGAAGCTTCTTCAGTTCTTCAGACCTGGATGACTGAGAATCTCTGTAGAGACTAATGCTAGGTTCCATGCATAAGTCCCCCACTAATAACAACCACCCCACCGTTTTTAATCAAAATTTGGCATTGTGAATTCATAGCCCTGCTACGATCAGGAGACTGCAAGACCTGATCTTGATTGGGTGGCACATGATTCTGGGATGGGAATCGAAAGCCTGAGACTTCCACAGCGGGAGATACTTTTCAGTTATGGGAAGATTCGACTGCACCTGGGGAATTATGGGAATTGGAGTCCACAAATCACAAAAAGCTGCCAGAGCTCTAGAGCGGAGGTGGGGAACTATGGCTCTTTTATGACTTGTGGACTTCAACTCCCAGAATTCCTGAGCCAGCACAAGTCATAAAAGGGCCATAGTTCCCTAGCCCTGCAGAGGGCAAATGATGGAGTCAAGTGGGATTTATGTCTGTAGATGCAATCTATCTCAAAGGAGGTTGGCGGGGGGGGGGGGAGAACTAGGGAAGAAATGGTGTCCTTCACATCCTGCCTCTGGTGGCCTTAGAAATAGGCCTTTGATCTGATCTCCAGGATTCCTTCCTTCAGCTCGAGCAGTTCAACATGATTGAAAACGCCATCAGCTCCAATAGCTTGTACAGCCCCTGCTCTACCCTCAACTACTCCCAGGCAGCCATGATGGGGCTGACCGGGAGCCACGGGAGTCTCCAGGACCCACAGCAGCTCAGTTACACCAGCCACGGGAACATCCCAAATATCATCCTTACAGGTAATGAAGCACCGTGGTTCTCGCTCCTTGGGAAAATGCAGGTAATGGGGGGGAGGCTGCTAAACCTGTAAGTTTGGGGATAGGTAAACTTTCTTGCACCCAGGGGCAGTGCTTAAGTTAGTTAGTTAGTTATTGAATAGTGTGTTATAAGAAGTGTTTTTTTCTGTGTTAATGGGCTGAAATGAGTACTTCAAACCTTGTAGGAAACTTCAGGCATCTATTTTGCCCCATTCCCTGGGGGCGGGGGCGGGGTGGTGGTGGCCTGGGTTGGGAGGTTTTTTGTAATCTTTTTTTTAAAGAGGTCAAATCACTAATCTCACTTTTTAACTCCCTAACAATCAAAAAGCATTCTGAGTTGGAGGTTAAGGGGGCTGCACAAGGAATCCTGGTTCCTACTGCCTATGATCTGCAGTCTTATGAATTGCCAACTCAGCTTGGACAAGGAGGCATTTTGCAAGCCAGGCTTATGTCCTCTCTGATGGCTCTTTTAAATATACATGGAGGGACAGTGATGGGAGTCAGAAAAGATAGAACAAATAGGAGGCTGGCTGGGTGGGGACAGCTAATGAATCTCCTGAAAGATTATTATAATAAAGATTATTATTATTATAATCTTTATTATTATAATAAAGATTATTAACACATTGCATCCTATGTTGGAGGCCCAGACTAGATTAGTTTGTTTGCTTTTGTTCCATTTAACACAAGGAGAAACTTCCTGGTTGCCAGAGTAATTTAAAAATGAGTCCTGTTACCTGGAGCAAAGATCAGAAAGGGAATTTAAAGCTCCTCCCTAAGGTCACGTGTGAGTTTTTGGCAATGACATCCGCAACATTTCAGAAGTGAGAGCATTAAAAAAAAAATCGTGAAGTCCCTGCTTTTTATTTATTATTTATAAAATGGCTGAACCTTGAATTCAAAGAAAATTGAGCTCCCCCCCCTCCCCATTTTGCACCAATCCTGAATTGTCTGCCCTGAACAGGAGATTGGTTGAGATGTCTCCCTTGGTCATCCTACAGCTCTGACACAAGAGACCCTGGCTCGTGGTCATTGGCCATCCACTTGTGACTTGAAGGACTTGAACACCACTTTAAGTCTGAGTAGAGACCACAGCTGACTAGCAGTTACCTTTAGGAGGAGTTAAGATGTGTTTTGACCAGTGGATGAAGAGCCATTAACTGAGTGCCAGTTAAGTCCCTTCGAAAAGAGTCAAAAGCCAGGCCGAAGTTCTTTATTAAGCCTGCTCATCGGTAGGGGGAAAAAAAACCCAGGAGCCATAGCAGGTTCTGTTTTCTGGGGCCCATCACAGGTTTACTGGTTAGATAATCAGCCAGGAAAGATTTTTTTTTACCATACCTGGAATTTGTTTATTACATTTCAGAACTTTCCACCTTTGGGTAGTATACAACAAGGTATTAAAATTGTAAAAGCGATAGATAAAAGGATAGAAAATTTTAAAAAAGGTGAGGACGATAAAACACTGCTAAAATGATTTAAGAGGCAACAAAGGGAGGGCTCTTAGAGCACTAATCACCCCCACAGCTGCATGATCCCCATGCAAGGTTGTCGGGGCCATGTTTTAACTCTGATTTGGAAGGCCAGGAGATTTGGGGGGGGGGGCTCTTACCTCTGGGGGAGAATATTGTGCGGGGATTATTCTGCAGGCAGTGGCAGAGAAAGTTGTCTTCCTGGGCCCCACCCCGGTTGAATTATTTAGCTGACAAGGTCCGCAAACATACCTTCCCTGCAAGCCTGACTTGGCGGGATGGGCTGATGTAAAGATCCTTTTGGTAGCCCGGCCTTACGCCATTTGAGGGGAGATAGGCTAGAGGAGAAAAAAAAAATCCAGATAATAATTTCAAAAGATTCCTCTTTGTTTCCTTTTTATTTTTTCCTTTACTTGTTTCATTGGGTGAGAACAAATAGCTCAGATTGAAGGAGAAACCGAGCAAACTTGATCAAAATTCTCTCTCTCTCTCTCTCTCTGTAGTGACGGGGGAATCGCCTCCCAGTCTGTCGAAAGACCTCACCAGCTCTTTGGCCGGGGTGGGGGATGTCGGCTTTGACTCAGATTCCCAGTTCCCTCTGGACGAACTAAAAATCGACCCCTTGACCTTGGATGGGCTTCACATGCTCAACGACCCCGACATGGTTCTTGCGGATCCTGCCACAGAGGACACTTTCCGGATGGACCGGCTGTAGTGGGGGTGGAGAACGGGAAAAGGGGTGTGCCGTGCGGTCCAAAGGAGCGCATCCAAATCATCCAAGTCCCGGAAAGTCTATGCCACTCTGGTGCTCGGAGGGAGATCGGGCCGAGCCCGTCTCGGATCTCTTGCATCCCATCAGGGTCCCTGGAGAGCCGCAGCTCCACTGTGTGTCCAATTTAGCAATCGCTTGTTCTACACTTGCCCCGGCGGCTGTCCTGCTCTCCTCTCCTTCCCCAGCACCAACTTAAAACCTTGGTTCATGCCTTGCTGTTGGGAGAACGTTCCTCAAAAGAGCTGTCTCTTCTACCCCAGGCCTTCCTTATCTCCCCTCCCTCTATCACCAAAGTTCCAGCATTTTGGGTCCTCTTTTGTCCTTGGCCCTAAATTAAAAGCTTTGGGCTTTGTGTTGGGGAAGTGGAGTGGCAGCGAAAGTTATATTCCCCACCCCCCACCCCACCCCTTCCTCCTCTTTCCGAGGCAGAGGAGCTATTCAGAAGATAAAATAGGTGTATCGTTTTGTTTTCCTGTGTACGTAAACTATCCAACCTTCGGCTTCTGTTACAAAAACAGACACCCTGCATGGAACCGAGGGCTTCCCCCTCCCCGCCCCCCACCCCGGGGGAGTTAGGGGACCGCTTGATGATAATTGGGCGTTGCGGGCGGGGGAAGAGAAGGACGCGATTGCTAAAGCTACTTTGTGAATACCACTGCCTTTCCACGGAGAAGGACTGGACTCGGAGAGCGGAGAAAGCCAGCTGTGGCTCTCCGAATAAACTCCGTAAAGCAACCGCTTGCATTGGGAAGTGGGGTGGGCTGGGCTGGGGGGAAGAGTGGCTTGCAATTCTCTGCTTGATTTTCCAATCCTTGACTGTTTTCTGGAATCCCATCATGGCCTGTTAGCTCATTTGCCTGTGTGCATGCAGCAGCTTTCAGAAACAGCTGCCTGAGCGCCACCACCACCACCCCCGTTTGGGAGATTTCGTTGCATGAGCCACATAATTCCTCTCGGCGAACTGACCGTGTAAAACTTGTTCTTCTTTTTTTTTTTCCTTTTTCTTTTTCTTTTTTGTTGTTGTCGTTGTTCCTTCAAAAGAATTTTCAGGGAGAGGCAAGGCAAGCCGAGGGAGGAAAAGAAGGCACAAACAAGCGTTTTTCTAATTATACATGGAAATTCTGCAATTTGTCTGAAGGAATGAGATCTGGGTCGTCTCCTGCAGGTTGTCAGGTTTTTTTTAAATAACGTTTTTTAGGGCAGCAATCTCTCTCCCCTTCCTTCCCCCACTGCCCTTCCCCCCACTTGCTTGGGAAGAAGTAGTTCTTGTTCTGCATATATATTTTTTTTTAAAAAAAAAACACCCCACCTTTCTCTGGTACATGAAATAATCTTCCCTCTGACCAAAACAGGGTCTGGTTATTATCTTTGTGCTCCAAACTGATCAGATGGAAATCCTTTAAAGCGGCTTCCCCCCATACAAGGAGGCCCTGACACGTTCAGGTCAGGGCATCCAACAGGCTAACCAATCTGAGATGCCTGGATTCAGTGGCCCATAAACCAAGGAGTCTCCAAACTTGGCAACTTTTAGCGACTTGTGAACTTCAACTCCCAGAATTCCTGAGCCAGCATAGGGTCTCCTGCTTGGGCAGCGGGTTGGATTAGATGACCTCCAGGGTTTTTTCCAACTCTGTTATTCTCTAGCTTCGCAGGACCTTCTTTCTGGCCAAAGCTGGAGGGTCGGTTCCCAGACTGAACATATGCCTCTTACTATTTGTTTCTTACCCTGTTTTCAAACTCTTACCCTTCTCCTCTCCCAATGAATTATAGCTAGATCTTTGTGTGTGTGTATACACACACACACACACACACACGTGTGCAGGTAGCAGGGATATTATCCATTCTGAGTACGTGTTCGGTTATGTTTTGTTTGGGCCATGGTCAGTTTATAATTTTTGCACTAAAAAAGATGGATTTTTTTTTTAAGTGTTGTAGGTTCTTTGTGTCATGTTTTTTGCTTTGATGTGTTCCTCTCCCCTTTCCCTCCACCCCATCTTCTAAATTCCGAAAAAATGCTGTCTCCATTTCATAACCCTTGTCAGTATTTTAGTTCAGCCGCCTCTAATACACCCGGGGGGGTCTGCGTATTTCAAATTTTCCATGGCTGTTTCTCAGAGGAAATCCATCCAAGAAATAAAAAGGCCCCGTCTCCTGCTTTAAATAAGAGGCCCAGGTACTAAACAGGCCGTTTGCAACACTCTTTCTCGTTCCCGACAACGCAGTTTGTTGGTTTTCAGTCAGATCTCTCGTCTTATTTCATCAGCATGCCAAAATTTCCTTTGAACGTTGACCTGCAATTTTGGGGCAATTGGAAAGCAAAATGCAGAATCCAGTTTGGGGAAAATTCATTGATTCTTGAGCTGGATTTTTTTACATGGAGATATAAATGGCTATTTTCTTTCTCTCATTTTTTTTAGATTTACACATGTACATAGGAAAACTTGTGTATTGATAAATTGTAAGTAGTTTTACAAAATGGCCTTAATTTACTATTTATGTATATACATAGCAGGTGTATGATTGTGCATGTATATGTGTGCACATAGTCACACACATAGACATCCACGCAAACAGACAAAACCTGATCTGAATGCAATTTAATTTGAAATAGCCAAGCATCAGGGACCATTTGCTTTTAACAGATATTATTTCAGTTTTCCCTTGTTAGGCTGGGGGAAGCTGGAAATAAATGTTAAAAAAATAATTTAAAAAAATGTAGAACAAGGAAGAAATTGAAGACTTAAACAGCCAACCTAAGCTGTATTGTGAATCTGATTTTTCTGGCTGAGGTAGTAATTATGGGCCCGATGGTTATCTCTTTTACGCACCTTACTTTCTGTTGCTTTATAAAATGGAAAACTTCCCTCCCTCCCTTCAATTCTTGAGTAAAATCTGCATTAAAGATTAAGGAGGTGGGGGAAGAGAAAAATAATAAATAAATGCACTAGAGCTCCAAGTTATGGGATCTGCAATTTGCCAAAACTGATGCGAGGTGGGAGGAAGGCAAAGAAATCTTGTTATTTGTAGGGCTTAGAAACCCCAAAGCTGCATTCTATCTTTTCGGGTTCTGCTTTGTGTTTTTGTTGTATGAAAAAAAAAAAAAGGATTGTCTGGGGAAATAAGCCTTTTTTATGGTTGTTGATGTCTGCATGAATGGTGAAGAATCTGTCAAAAAAGTGGTGCCTGTTGTTTAGGTAGAGAACTAAGATTTTAATTTAAAAAAACCAGATACGTCTTAACTGTGAGCTTAATTTGGAGCTGGATTTGACTCCACATTGGTCCTAGTTATGAAGCGGTCCTTCTTTATTTTCATTCCTTAAAATCTGATTTCATCCCACCCCCCCACCCCACCCCCCAAAAAGTTAGGGTAGTATTGACAATTCTCTGCCCCTTCCTTTCATTTTAGCCTCATGATCAGCACAAGAGAGAACCTCGGCCAAGAGAAAATTACTGGCCCAAGACCTCTAAGTAAGTTTGGGGGCGAAAAGGAGCTCCTGTATTTCCAGTTGGAGTCAGATCCTAAAATCCAGAGGGAGGAAGCCAGAGGCTCTCTGGATGTTTTTCCTGTCCATTTCCAATAGTCCTGCCCACGTGGTCAGTGGCAAGGGATTGTGGCTTTTGCCACCCAAACCATCTGAAAACCAGCAGTTTGTGAGGCCCTCTGAGTGTCATTGTTTTCTTGCAGACATTTCATTCCCCAACTAGGTAACATAATCAGTGCTTGCTTTCTGTTTATATGTGAGTGGCTTGCCCTGTCTGTGTTGGTGGGAGGGTTCTTGGTGATTCTTTGATTAGGCTGTTAGGCCACTAATAATATAAACAGAGAGCAAAACCCACTCCTTTCCACTACTGATGACATTGCCTAGTTGGGTAATGAAATGTCTGAAAGTCTGGAGAGCACTAAGGACCCCACAGTTCAGTTATTTGAGCTAAAATTGTTCTCTTCAATGGGAGCCACCAGGTTGCCTATTATTGAGAAGTTCTGCTGGGTCTATCAGCTTCCAGGCTGCCATTCATTAGGTGCAATTCCTACGGACTGGGGTGACATGCATTAATTTGCCCTGCCCAGCTGGCCTTAATCCTCCCCCCGTCCTTAAAGCCAAGCTCAGAGTGCCGCTGGTCAGATTGAAGGAATATTACGTCAGAATGAGGCATATTTTGTGAGTAAAAACATCCCTTCTAGGAAGATTTTGGAGACTTTATTTTCTTTGTGCTGGAAAATACATTCTTCAAATAACTTGCCCCCCCCTCCGAGGCTTTGTTTCTTTTTTTATTTCCATATCATTTCAAAGGAACCCCTTCATTTCTCTCTTAATCATCTGTTAATGAAGGACTGTCGGGTGGTATAAGCGGTACACTGCCTGTCTACCCTAACTACCCATGGCCAAACTTTCTTCCCTTCTCCACTTCCACTCTGGGCCTCTGAAGAAACAAGACGTCTGACATCTTTACCTTTTTAGATCTTTTGATGCTCCGGGCGTAGGATATCGAAATGTGCACCCGGGGTTTGCTTTCCTTTGTTGACATATCTTGATTATTTTTTTCTTCTACTCGCTGTTGATTGGAGCGATCCTAAGATTGAGAGGAAGGGGAGTTCGGTGTAAATAGTCCTTTCTCTCAGGGGAAACCGGGACTTTGGTCCAAGTTGACTTTGACAGTGCGGAGGGGGGAGGATAAATTATTTCTCTGTTCAATAGTGTCTAGTCTTGTGTTTGAAAAAGAGAACGAGAGCCAGAGGGTAGGACATCCCCATTCGGTGGTGTTTCTCAACCATGGCAACCGGAAGATGTGTGGACTTCCAACTCCTGGCTGGGGAATTCTGGGAGTTGAAGTCCAGACATCTTCCGGTTGCCATGGTTGAGAAAGAAGGCCTTACAGAGGCACTTTTCCTCTGCGTTCCAGGTCAAGGGTAAATCCCAGTTGCAAGTTGGCTTTTGGAAGACACCCTGACCCTGGGACTGTCTTAGAGGGGAAAGAAAGACCCCTGTCTGTTTCAGCAGCACGTTTTGGATGAAGGTGGGCGAAGGGAGCAGCTCACTTTTTGCTCAAGGCCAAGCTATTGCATGTTCAAAGAAACTGCATCTTGTTATTGTTACTGCTGCATGTTAACGAAACTCTGGGCTTTAGTCTCCTTGGAAACATAGTTCTCCATGAGCATAATGTCTCCAGGTATTCCTGTTCTGTTTCTGTTTTTTAAGTAGTCACCCAAGAGATTAATATATAAATATATATATATATATGAAGATAAGTAGTTCTGTTTTTCTTTCGTAGATGGATGCTTTGCAACCTACCCGTCTCTTTTCCCTTCTCCATTGGCTGAACCGTTCCAAAATATTCAAAAGGAGGCTGCATCTCCCTGACCTTATAAAGCTCTGTGCTTTTAAACAGTGAAGGCGCTTTTAATTTTAGAAGGAAAAAAACAAAAACAAACCCACCTCCCCTGTCACTGTGATGACATTGTGAAAGAGCAATTTTAAATATCTATGTATGCACACTTTTTTTTAATAAAAAAAAAAGGAAAAACTATTTTTTAAAAAACCATTTCTGTGTTTTATAGGAGTAGCAGCGGTGGGTGTGACGCTACGGTTCATACCCACGCAAGGGTGTCATGATGACATTTAATAGCATATTATGAATCATTTTTATCTTTTTAAAAGCAGAGGTTTTTTTTTTCATTTTTGTGGTTCTTTGTGGCAAGATGTGAAAAGGAAGGAAGGATGATAAAAACACTACATCAAGGCACTTATTAATTACTGTTTGTGCTTTCATTATTTTCTTCCTCTTTTCTTTCTTTCGGTGTGATACGTCTGTATGTAAAAATTAATGTGAGATTGGCCAGTTTTCACTGTTGAAAAAAAAAGGGGGTGGTGGTTATGTGTTAGTTCTTTGGAGATGCAAACACCCCCTCAACACAGTCACTGTTTGACAGAGCATTATTCTTTTTTATTGAAAGCAAAATTTGGTCAGAGTCAATATCCACAAGGCATATTTGGCAGAGGGTCTATAAATACTCAAAAACAGCTGTGTCCCATGAACACAGAACAGTCTATAACAGTGTTTTTCAGACTTGGCAACTTTAAGATGTATGGACCCCAGTCCAATATCTAAGGGGGCCGTTGACGCAAAGAAGAGCGAGTCAAACTGTCCTCCAAAGCACCTGATAGCAAAACAAGAAGCAACAAATAATAAAGGAGAGAAGCAACCTGGAAATAAGGAGAAATTTCTGACAGAACAATTAATCAGTGGAACCACTTGCCTCCAGAAGTTGTGAATGCTCCAACGCTGGAGGTTTTTAGGAAGAGATTGGACAGGGTCTTCTGCTTGATCAGGGGGTTGGACGAGAAGACCTCCATGGCCCCTTCCAAGCTCTGTTTCTCTCTTAACACTACACCCCATTTAAATTACATGTAGCAAAGAAAGATAGTTACTAAGCTGCAAAGTTACTAAGATTGCCCTATTTTTGCCGGAAAAAAACATTGAAATCGGTGACATCATAATTCACTGGCTTTAAAAGAAAAAAAAAGAATATAATAATCAGAATGACAATAATCAGCTAAGTAATAGAGGACTTCAACTCCCAGGATTCCTCACAACTTAAATTTGCCCAAGTTTGAAAAACACTGGCCTTATATAAGCACTCCGGGGGAACAGAACATTTTGGTCGAGTTCCACCCTTCATGTTGTGGGGGGGGGCGCTTTTGCAAGTTATTAAGGGCTGAAAATACTCTTTGGTCTGCCTTCGTCCTTATTCCCTTTGAAGTACCCCCTTCCTGGTATGGGACCTTGTGTTGGTATCTTCTTTGAGAAGCTTTCCAGAGGTTCCTGGAGCCAAGCACATCACGATGCATGAAAATGACGTATATCTATAAATCATAGCCCTCACCCCCTGCTTGTCCATAGAAATTTGATGGCAAATTGCTGAATTCCTGTGGCATGATTTTCTTTTCATATTTAAAAAAAGTAAAATGGCAAAATGGGTGCATTAAATATCTGTAAGTTTAGTACACTATCACTGTGTTTATACTAGATGCTTTGCCTGGTTGCTATATGAATGTGTTTTCTGGGTTGGCTCAATATTATTGAACCATAAACTACCCAAGTGGCCCCCGAAGAGAGCTAACCAAGTGCAGTATGTTGTGTGAATGCATCTGCTAGGCTTGTTAACGTGCGTTAAGCAGATTAAGGAACAACCTAATTTGTTGAGAAATGAATCACAAAAAGATGTCAAGACCAGGCTCCAAAATAACCGCTTCTGCTCGCTGTCACATTCAGAGCAAATAAGATCCAAACTGCCTCCTCCTCCTCCAAACTTTTCTTTTTTTTTAAAGTTCTTCTCCCTCTTCCCCTGGGCCAGAAACGCAAGTGTGGCTACTGGGAATTGTGTTAGCGTCCACATTGCCACCCTTCCCTTCTGTGTTGGAAGGCACCCCTGGAGGAACATTTTTGACTCCACATTGTAAGAGGCTGTTGTTGGCAAACTCCCCAGAGCCTCCCCGAACAGGGAGGAGGGCAATATATAAAATTTAATAAATAATAAAACAAACGGAAGCATGTCCTAAGGGAAGGAATCTCTTTAAGAATCTGGGCAGCAGCCAGACCACTGAAATAGAGCATTTATAGGCTGGAAAAGATCAAGGAGGACCCAAGAAATATGGGGTCCCTGCAAGGAGATCAAATCAGCCGACCCTAAAGGAAATCAACCCTGACTGTTCTTAGGAAGGGCAGGTGCAGAATCTGAAGCTCAGGTGCTTTGGCGACCAGAAGAGAAGAGGGGGCTCTTTGGAATGATGCTGGGGAAGTTTGAAGGCAAAGGAAGAGAAGGGGACAAGAGGGGGCGAACTCCAGGAGGCAGAGGAGGGCACGGGGTCTGGCGTACTTTGGCCCATGAGGTCGCGAAGGGTCGTAAGCGACTTCTCTCCGAACAACAGCAGCAGCAGCAGCAGCAGCAACAACAACAACAACAAAAGAATTTTGTAAGACTTTACCCAGGATGGATAGGCTTGTTTTCTGTTATTCCAGGAGATACTAGAATAAGCAGCTGGAAAGAGAAGGGAGCTAACTGGTGCTAAAAACGAGGAGACATTTCCCCCCCCATCAAGAGCCACGTGGCGGTGAATCCAGCTATTTCAGGAAAAGATGGGCTCTCTTGTTTGAAAGTATGTAAGCGGATCCCGGACGCTTGGGGAAAGCTGTGCTCAAGTCTGGCCTAAATATTGATGTTCAGAATAACATACTGGCTGTTGGAGTAAATGATTTTCAGCCTTGCCTCCAATTCTAGGTTGGCATTGCTGGCGCTGAAGTCTTACAGACCTTAGAGCAGGGGTGTCCAACCTTGGCAACTTTAAGACTTGTGGACTTCAACTCCCAGAATTCCTCAGCCAGCAAAGCTGGCTGAGGAATTCTGGGAGTTGAAGTCCACAAGTCTTAAAGTTGCCAAGGTTGGACACCCCTGCCTTAGAGCAACTTCCCTATAAAGGCAATAAGATGACTGGATCCCATCCGTGGGTCACAGGGGTTAAATCAGATGATAAGAGCAGTTCAGTTGCTCTGTTTGTGCAGGATCCGGTAGCTTGTACTTCAGGGTACTGTTTGAAACCCAACCACTGTCTTAGTAGCTGGTCAGGTTAGGAGGGTTTGCTTTAGCGTAGCATGTTACAAAACACATTCCTCGTGTTTTGTTCACTTGGGATTAGTAGATTGTATGAACCCAGCCTTCATAGTTTTTTTTTTAGGGGGGAACCCGCAAGTACTATGAAATTGACCACTTTCTGGTTTATCAAATAAAAAAGGGAGGCTAACATAATGACTGCCATAAAAATGCCATAACATCAGGTCTGGTCATGAGGGAGCCTCGATTTGGAACCATCATGAACTTACGATGGAAATTCCAGGCTCCATTACAGTCATAAGTCAAGGACTGTAATTCATGCTGAGAGCTACTGGTAAACAAAGAAAAATTGGCCAAGGGGGATGCATTTTTTTAGAAAAAGCATTTATAAAATTTCCACATCAAGCAGTAGAAGCAAAAAAAAAGGGGGCATATTTTTATAACCCCTGCCTGCAAAAACCCAGCTGTAAGAAATGAGCCAGCAGAGAAGCAACAAAGTCTCCACAACCCCACTGATGCCCACGAACAACACAACAACAGCAAGTCTATCCTTTTCTAGCTATTAGCTTGAGAATTGCCAACAAAATGTCCATTGTGTAGCTTGTTCACTTGGCTAGCTACCTGGAAAAGAAAGTCCCAGAGATGTAGAACTTAGGGTGACAATATTTCACTTGCTGTTTTCCTCCCCTTTGAATTTCAGTAGCTTGAAAGAATTACTTAAGTGAAAATCCAGCCAGTTTTGTGGCCTCCAAACAATGTGGAATAAAAATTTCCTATTTTGTGGCGCTCAGAACATTTGGCCGCTAGCCTTACGTCGGAGTCAAGACCTTTTTATCATCTTTCCTTTCGTTGTTGTATAAGCACAGACTCTTAAGTAGACTTTAAATGCAGGGTGCGTACACAAAGCTTCCACTAACTGAGGGAAGCTCGTCCCCAAAGATGCTTTTTCAAAAGGCAACTGGACTCTTTCTTGCTTTGTCCTTGAAAGGATTTCACTTCTCATCCAAGAAGTTCTGAACTGAAGAAGCTTCTTGGATGAGAAGCGAAACATCTTCAAGGAAAAACAAAGTCCAGTTGCCCCTAGAAAAAGCACCTCTGGGACAACCGGGATGACTAAGAAGCTCCATAGGACAGAGGGAAACTCGGTTTTGGGGAAAGGGGAAGTCAAATCTAATTTAAAGGGTTGGAAATCAAAGCTGAGAAATGTGAAAGGCCACGGGGCTGCTTTTCCAAACCGTGGCTCTGTCCGGGGGGGAAAAAAACCTTCATTTAAAAAAATGGATCTTGTTTTAGTGGATTGTTGAAAAGTGTGAGGACTAGTCGCACCACCGGTTGCGTGTGTCGTCTTATTTGTTCCAAATAGAGCTGCATATCACAGTGTCGATAAACCGTCGATTATTTTGCATTTGGTTTCTGAAAGGCGATGACTAAATTTCTTCAGCTGCCAATAATTGTAGGCAAAAGAACTCTTTGCAATTCTGCTCGTGTCATTCCTTTTCTTCCTTTCTTTCTTTGGAAAGGTTTTTCTCCCCTCCTCTTTTTTTTTTTTGTGCTGTAAAAGGAAGGTTATTTATTATTCTGTAGGAAGCTTGTGGTGAGAGACTACACAAAACGAGGGACTTGACTCTAAGGTGTGTGGCTTTCAGATGTGGTCTCTTGGTTGTGGTGGGCTTGGGCATCAAAGGCAGCGAAGAAAAGGAGACGCAGAGGGCCCCTGGGCCCCTGCAGACTTCCCCAGCGCAAAAATCTGAGACGTGAAATCAGTGCTTGAAGGGGCCACCCGATTCCACAGAATTTATTTTGAATTGGGGATGAACTGAGAAGGGCCACTGCAGTTCAGAGCAACAGTATTTATTCTAAATTATTGCATTTCTTTCTTGGGGAACGCAGTGTTTTCCACCATGAAATAGTTCCTAACTGTGGGCATAAGCACTTGCACATTTAACGTTATCTCTGTTTGTAGTGCGACTTTGAACAGTTATTACTGGGAACACCCGGAACATTAGACTAAAGGTAGCAAGTTAAAATCTGATTAATTCTAGCTAGTAGCGTGGTAGCTATTAAGACATGGCTTTCTTTGGGGGAGGAAATTCATGTCTTTTTTTTTTTTTCCCCCTTTTTCAAATTTCTTACGGGGTATCTGAAATCATGAGGGGGGAAAAAAAAAGTTTTATCTTAATAATGTAAATTCAACCTGCCCAGAGCAGCTTCTCCTATTGACAGGCAGCTAAAACAACGAACACACTTCATATTTGGGGGGGGAGGGGGAAGGGAACAGTCTTTATTATTATTAATTTTTTTTTTTTGTATTTGAACTGTGTAACATCCTGTTTACAGGGGTTTTATTTTTTATCCATGAGGACTAGCAGAATGACTTTACCGATATATGCAAATCCTACCATTGAGTTACAGGTTTTTTTGGGGGGGGAGGGGAGGGGGGAATACTTGGGCAGGAGTAAAAAAGTTCCAAACTCTGGAGCATTGAGGCTTAATTTATTGTGGCTTTTTCTCTCTTGGCAAAAACAAAAAAAGCCCTGAAGATGGCTTTGTAAGTGTGTGCGTGTGTATGTGTGTGCGTGTGCGTGCGTGTGCGTGTTCTTCCTTTTGCAAACTTAAGAACATGACCATGATGTGAAAAAAACAAAAAACAAATGCAAAATTCTGTGCACATTCTTTTCAAACTCTCTTTTTTGTTTGTTTGTTTCCCTTTTTTTTCTGTGAAAGTTTTTTTTTTTTTCTTTTTGGTCTTTGTAACTTTGCATTATTTGTAAATGAAATGTAATAAAGTTAAGCTGTTTTTCTCTCCGGCTGTTCAGCTCTGCTTTTCTGAAGAATGTTTAATCGAAGTGTTTTATATCAAAAATTGAGAAGTTTTATCTTTTCAAAGTGCATCTCCTGTGCTGAATGCCTGGCTAGCTTTTTTTTTTTTCCTTTCCCCTTTTCTAAACCTCTTCTGAAAGGAGCGGCAGATAATAAATACAACTTAACCTTTGGTAGACAAATGTTATTTTATTAACCGAACAGTCTGTATTTGTACAAACGGCTCTCCAAATTCCTCCTAAACAATGAAGAGCTGCATTTTTTAACACAGTGTTTCTCAACTTTGGCCACTTGGAGGTACGTGGACTTCAACTTCCAGAATTCCCCAGCCAGCATAACTGGGTTGAATAGAATTCTGGGAGTTGAAGTCCACACATCTTCAAGTGACCCAAGAGATACTGTTCTAGTGGGATCTTGGATTATTGGGTTAAGTGAATTACTTTAGGAAACTGTCTTATTCAAGATCAGCTCCGGACCAGGAAGCACTTACTCTCCAGGACTTAAGCCAAGGCAGACCTGTTCATCACTTGCTCTCTGGTCCTCTTAACTGGAGGTGTGCAAAGCTGGCATTCTACTATTAAGGTTTGCTCCCTGCCCAAAATGCTTGGGGGTTTTGAAGGCCGCCTGTGTGGCTTCCGAACCAGACAGATTCCCCATCAGCTGTTGGGAGTGGCGGTGGTGGATTCCCGAATCACACAGAAGCCTCAGCTTGTACAGGCAGTCCTCGACTTACAACCATTCGCTTAGTGACCATTCAAAGTTGCAACGGCACTGGAGAAAAAAATGACTTAGGATCGATTTTCACACAAACTTGGCAGCATCCCTCGTGGTTGGGGTGTGGGGGGGGGGGGTTGGATGCTTGGCCACCAGTTCATATTTTTTGACGGTCGTGGCATCCCGGGGTCTTGCGATCGCCTTCTGCCAAGCAAAGTCAGTGGGGAAGCCAGATTCACTTCACAGCTGGGATACTAACTTAACAGGTGCTGTAGTTCACTTGAAGAAATGTTGTAAAATAGGGCACCAGTCACTTAACAAATGTCTTGCTTAGCCACAGAAATGTGGGACTCAATTGTGGTCGTAAGTTGAAGACTACCTGTGCGTATATATGTGCATGTGCTCCATTTGAGAACCGGGGGTGAGACCCCAAAGGCACTTTCCTTCTCTTGCAGAGGTTATGGAGCGAAACCTGGGAGGCCACAATGGGTGGCTGCCCGTGTCCCACCTCAGCATCAGCAGTGGCTGACCCAAAAGGATGCAAGGCAAGGGCAGGAGACCACCCAGGGGAGGATGCCCAAGGAAGCCACTTCTCTGGTGGTGACCCTTCCGCCTTCCAGGAAGGGTCCCCTGGTTATGTCCACCCTTGTGGACTTGCTAGCAGCTGCCACGGAGCATGAACGGCTCTTCTGCGCTATGTCGAGCAATGACGGTTCTTCGGGGTCTTGTGGAAGCAGATCTCGG
The DNA here is from genome assembly GCF_049901715.1 of Pseudonaja textilis. NCBI lineage: Eukaryota > Metazoa > Chordata > Lepidosauria > Squamata > Elapidae > Pseudonaja > Pseudonaja textilis. Next base: position 325,208,852 of record NC_141990.1, read on the forward strand.
GTGAGGTTGGTCCTAGGAGGGGTAGTGGGGAGGCTGCAGGGGCTGGCGGACACGGTGCTTGCCGCATATGAAGAGACAGTTCACCATTTACTATATCTTGAAGGGAGCAGAAAGCAGTGCATGTGGCGCGGGCGCAACAAGTCTTTTTTTTCCACCAGCGGCAGTAGCATTTAGTAGTCGTGTTGGTTCCGGTAAGCCTCATAGTCTTCAGGGATCGTGTCTAAGAAAGAGAAGAGGAAGAGAGAGCATGTGAACCAGGAGAAAAGGTCGGTCAGCAGCCTTATGCAGGCCTAGATGCTCCAGCGTTATGGGGGCTACCAGGGGGAACCCCTCAGACAGATGCTAAAGACCTCTGCGCGATCCAGAGCCAGGCACCTCTGGGTGGTGGATGCTCTCCGGCTGCTCCAGCTGAGGATTACGCTTGCTCCAGTAATGCTCCGAGACCACCCTCCAATGGAGTCAGAGCGGCTCTGGATTGACAGGATTGGGTTGAGCCTCACTCACCATTGCAGCGATAGCGCAGGTTGGACCAGATGATGTTTTCCTGGGAGAAGCAGAAGACCCCCAGACGGCCCCCTCGCATAGTTGTGTCGAGGACAATGCCAGTGTCGGCCACCACGTCAGACCCCTCATAGAACCGAGTCCTGAAGTACAAATCCAGAGAAGGATTTAGCTTGTTTCTGAGAGTCGCAATGTTTATCCTGAGTCCCACAGGATCTTGCCTTGAATGCTGTTATGTTCTAGGTCACAGGGAGTGAAGAACAATGGCTTCCTTATGACTTGTGGACTTCAACTCCCAAAATCCCTGAGCCCGCCCAGGCTCCCTTGAGAACTCTGGAAGTTGGAAGTCCACATGTCATCAAAGGGCCCTAGTTCCCCACCCCTGTTCTAGGGCATCCCAACAAGGGTTTAGTGAAAAAGACGATAGATGTGATGTGCAATAAAGCTCTGACTATTTTCTGTGCTTTGTGATGCACAGAATTGCATCACAATTAATTGATCAAGAGAATGGATGAAATTGTCAATCCAGTTTGAGGGGTAACAGTTGTAAAATGGAACAGTATAGACTCAATTTTACAATCTTTTTTTTTTTTTTGCACTGGTTGTTAAACACCATGGTCATTAAACGAACCCATTGTTCGCTACGGTGCAGTTTTGCTGAAATCCGGGAGTGCCAGTTTTCGGCAAAACTCTCATAAAACATGGTCACGTGGCCATGGGAAGCTGCAAACAGCCCTAAATGCAGCCTATAAAATGCATTCAAGCGCATTGATGATGTTACCTAGTTGGGTCATGAAATGTCTGCAAGAAAGCAACCAAACTCAGGGAGCCCCAAGGACCCCCACATGCCAGCCCTGAGCTACAGAGATTCTCTTGGTCTTTCCTTACCGGATGTAGCCCACCTGGGGCCGGTGCTGTAAGAACCAGCGGTAGGAAGTCTTATCTTTCCAGCCGACGTTCCGGGGGTCTTTCCACAGCAACTTCACCTGGTCAGCTGTGTCCCCTGTGTGCCAGAGTGAGTTACGCAGGTATTCTCCAGGCCCAGTCTTTGATTTCACCGCCTGAAAGGGAAAAGCAGGGTAGAGAAGATGGAACCCACCGCCATTTCTCTTTCTGAATTTTTAGAAGGCTGCCAGGGAGATTTTCAGCTGTGTCCTGAAATGTTTTTCCTCCTCTTGATCCTCTTCCCTGGGTGAGCTGTGATGAGAAGGGAGCCTGAGAGTGGACTTTGCCCTCACCTTGAGCTGGATGCCCGGTTCTGCCACCGCCCGGAAAGGATTGGCCTGCCAGTAGGTTTGTTCCATCTGCTTCCACATCACCACGTAGAAGCTGGCGCTGTCCTGGTAGCCAAAGATGAAGCCTGCGTAATCGTCATCTGTGACTGTGTTCACGTGGAAGGTGCCTTCAAAGTCCACCCCGTTAAATGCCGTGTACCCTGAACCCGAGTGGAGAGGAGACAAAAGGGCGTCGCAATAATACGTTGTGTTTTTATTTCTTGTCCCTCGTGTCATAAGATTCTGAGAATAGCAATCAAAGGGGATGTTTGTAGCTCGGGGTTGAAATGAGGGGACCTTGGTGCTCTCCGAGCCTGGTTGTTTCGGTGAAGACGTTTCATTCCCCAACTGGGTAATATCAGTATTAGTAAGGAGTCTCTAAACTGAGAGGAAACTGTACTCCTTATTAGCACTGATGATGTTACCTAGTGTGGGTAACGAAACGTCGGCAAGAAAACGATCGAGATCAGAGATGACCAAGGTCCCCTGATAGAACAGCCTGGAGGAATAGGAAGAAAAGCCCACCACCAAGACAGCCAGAGAAGACAAACCTCAGTCTAAAGCAGAAAGGTAATTGGAGGAAGGGTCTCAATTTTAACCCTCCCTAGTTCTTTCTCAGGTAAAGGCAGGGAAATGGAAAAACACATTTAGACCTGCACAATTTGTTATTGTAAGCTTACAATAAAAGCACAGGTAATCCTCAATTTACAACCCTTTGTGTAGCAACGATTCAAAGTTAACAATGGCATTAAAAAGGTGACTTGCAACAGGTGCTAACACTTACAACCAGTGCAGCATTCCCATAGTCACATACAAAATTTGGGTGCTTGGAACTGGCAGGTATTTGCAATGGTTGCAACATCCCAGAGTCATGTGATCATCATTTATCACTCTCCCAGCGGATTTCTGACTTACAAAGCCAATGGAGGAAGCATGATTCATTTAACAGCTATGTGATTCACTTAACAATTGCAGCTATTTGCTTAACAACCATGGCAAAACCAGTAACCTAAGACCAGGCATGGTTTACGTAACAACTGCCTGGTTTACTTAACAGAAATTCCTGTTCCAATTGTGGTCATAAGTGGAGGACTATTTATTGTATTAGCATTCACAACTTTGGTTTCCTGGTCTAGACTACCTCAAAGGACTGGCATCTTCCAAGTTATTGCAAGTTACAGAATCAAGATCACATGAAGTGTTGGTACCACCTTATACTGCCTTGGTAAAGCCACACTTAGAATATAGCATCCAGTTTTGGTCGCTTCAATCTAAAAAAGACGTTGAGACTCTAAAAAGAGTGCAGAAAACAGAAGATTGGGGGACTGGAGGCTAAGACATATAAAGAATGATTTCTGGAATTGAGTATGTTTAGTTTAATGAAAAGAAGGACTAGCAGTCTTCCAATATCTCAGGGGCTGCCACAAAAAAGAGGGAGTCAATTTATTCTCCAAAGCACCTGAGGACAAGAAGAAGAAGCAATGGGTGGAAACTAATCAAGGAGAGAAGCAATCTAGAACTAAGGAGGAATTTCCTGACAGTTAGAACAATTAATCAGTGGAACAACTTGCCTCCAGAAGTTGTGGTTGCTCCAACATTGGAGGTTTTTAAGAAGAGACTGGACAGCCGTTTGTCTGGAATGGTATAGGGTTTCCTGCTTGAGCAGGGGGTTGGACTAGAAGACCTTCAAGCTCCCTTCCAACTCCGTTATTCTGATATTCCCCCTTCCTGCCTTTACGTTGAAGAGCCAGGGAGGCTCAATCTGAGATGCTTCCTCTCTAACCAAATGCTGAGAGATGATTCTTTTTGCTGTAAGCATTCCGGACGCTTTAATCATTGCTTGGTTTCCCAGTGGACAGGCATTTAGAAGCAGCCTCTTTGTTCCCAACCAAACTCTGTGCTCTCCCATCTGCCTTTTCCCAGGTTGCGGTTTGTGTGTGTACATTTCGAACAAAATGTGCACATGCCTCATTTCAAGTAACTCAAGCTGAGAACAGCCTCCCCCAAATCCTGTTAATTCTGTTTACGCAAGCCTTTTCCATTGCAACCGTCTAGCGCGCTTCGCACAAGCTCCAAAACAGAGTTCTCCAACTGGGGAGGCTGTCTGGGGATGCAAAACCCAAGCCCTAGATTGTATGTTGCTTTCCCACAAGCCATGCCCACAATCCCCACCCAATTGTCATTACAAGCAGCCCTCAACTTATGGCCGATCGCTGAGCGACTATTCAAAGTTATGACGGACATTCCCAGGAGTGTTTACAACCCAGTTCGGAAGTTCCAATGGCTATTGCCTCCTCCATGGTCATGTGACCGTATACCAGCGTTCTGCAACTGCGGTTTGCATCATCCCGTAGTCACACGTCCACGTCTTACGATGGTTTTGCCAAAAGTTGGCCTTTATTTCCAGTTTTTAGCAAAAACACCCCATAGCAAACAACTGGTTTGCTTAATAAGCACTGCAAAACTTGTCACATTGGGTTGATCCCATGGGAGGAGCCACTTTACAACCATCACAACTTATGAACATAATGGACAGTCTTCCATTACAGTCTTAAACCGAGGACTACGTGTAATGGGTCCGAAGAAGGAAATGATCGCATGGAATGGAGTGTAAATAGAGTAACAGAGGTGGAAGGGACCTTGGAGGTCTTCTAGCCCAACCCCTTCTAGTCCAACCCTGTTCAGTCTCCTCTTAAGTAAACCTATTCCATGCTGTGTAGTGACTTTTGCTTCAGTTTGAGTCAGGCCAGATGAAAATAAAATGTTGACTCTGCCCCGTCTACTGTGTACTGACCCCACCGCTGGAAGTTCTAACTCTTGGCTCCCAAGGGTTGCAATTTCTTCCCTAGGATTGTATCTTAAAAGTGAACGTTGCCGCATTGAGGACCTCAAGAAGGAGCATTTCTGCATCCTGTACAGGTAGGCCTCAATTTACAACTATGTGTTTAGTTACTGTTAACAACAGCACTAAAAAAAAGTGACGTATGACCGCTTTTCACAGTTACAACCTTTGCAGCATCCCCATGATCATGTGATCAAAATTCAAATGCTTGACAACTGGTTCCTGTTGATGAGCATTGGTGTGTCCTGAGGTCATGTGATCCCCTTTTGCAGGTCATGTGATCCCCTTTTGCAACCACCTGACAAGCAAAATCAATGGGGAAGCCAGATTCACTTAACAACCGGGTTACTAACTTAACAATAGGGGTTCACTTAATAGCTGTGGCAAGAATGGTCATAAAATGGGGGCAAAACCCAATCACTGTCTCGTTTTAACAACAGAAATTTGGGGCTCAATTGTGGTTGTAGGTCAAGGACTACCTATGTGTGATGCAAATATTTTAAAGCAATTGATTTTTTTTTCAGAGCTTGAACTGTAACTTACCCACAGCTAAACCTGGGTCACTGTTCATGGTCTGCACAATTTCCATACCCTGCAAAAATAAGAATTTTCTTTTTTTTTTTTTAATGCAACATACATCCAGAGACTCCAACCTCCATCTGGAACTTTGAGAACAGGAGGGCATTTTCAGAAAATGACAAATGGCAAAATGGGATTGGAGAGATGTCATAAAAAACTTTTTATTCACAGAATGTTACCTGTACTTTCTCAACAAGACACTCCCTATTAGACCTGACTGCTTGTGGCCTTTTTGTAGACCAGTGTTTCTCAACCACGGCTACTTTAAGATGTGTGGACCAACTCCCAGAATTCTGGGAGTTGAAGTCCGCAGATCTTAAAGTAGCCATGGTTAAGAAATACTGTGTTAGCTGGATGGAGCTACAAGTCTCTTCTGTTACTCCGCAACTTGGAGACGAGTAGGGAAGTTGAAAAAGGAGGAAGTTGTCCCAAAATTGTTGAGAACGGAGCTGGCCTGGACCAGACCTTGCTTTTCTCCTGCACCATGAACTGGATAAAGAACTGACCTGTATCCTTTCAGCCAAGAAGAAGAACCGACCTGTATCCTTTCAGCCAAGAGTTCACCCCAGCAGCCTTGAATCATCTTCACCCAGAAAGGTAAGTGATACCCCACACCAGAGCAAGACACAAAGCTCCTCCAATCAAAATATTTCCCGTCACAGAAACTCAGCCTTTCACAATCCTGAAGCTGTTCCAGACAAATTAGACTTTAGTTCCCAGAATTCCCAGTCATAAAGTTGGCAGAGCTCCCATAATGCCTTGTCATCCTCTCCATTGGCTGTGCTGGCTGGAAAGTACAACTGTGAAAATCTCGATGCCACTTCTCACGAGGTCTTTGTTGGAGGGAGAGGCCTCCAATGTGTGTCAATGTGTAAAAAATACTTCTTTGGTGTTTTTAGTTGCCAGCAGAAAGGGAGTGGGGAAAATAGTGCATTCCTTAAATGCTTCAGATAATTGCTAGGCAGCCAAAGCTTTTGGTGCGCAAGATTATTACGGGAGAGCATGGATGTGTCCCATTGGAGAATATACATCCAGGGGGTGGAGGGGGGGAAGACCAGCTTCAAGGGTGAAATGAATGATGTGTCTTAGAATCAGCTGCACTCAGGTAACGCCGCCATGGTCACTCCTAATCAATGCGGCTAGAGACATGATTTGAATGGGGGTGACAATGTGTATGACTGGAAGAATTGGACTCACCCTTCATCAGAACTTTTGAGAGTAAGCCCAATGGTGCTTTTTTCAAGAGGCAACTGGACTGTCTGGTTTTTGTTTGAAGATGTTTTGCTTCTTATCTTGGAGGAGAAGTGAAACGTCTTCAAAGAAGAACCAGAAAGTCCAGTTGCCTCCTGAAAAAAGCACCTTTGGGACAACCATGACCTCGATGACTGAGAATCTCCCTAGACATAGGAGAGCAATGCAATCATTCTTCAGGACTAGAAGAGTTTTCAATCGTGCAAAGCACCATATGAACCAAAAAAAGAACAAGCACGTCAGGAAATCACCAAGCAACCTCAGAGCTTGATAACTAACCTGGTTGAGGACAATCCAGTTGGGGTCTATCTGGGCATCTCCTTCAGGATCCAACACAACGGTTTGAAAGGCCCGGAAGTCAGTCAGCGTCACTTGGGCATTTTCAGGGCAAACATCAATCCGGTCAACCACCAGGTCCTTATCAAAGTCATCCTGACAAGCATCTCCGACACCATCTCCTGCAAAAGAGGGAGTGGGGAAGTCATCTTCCCATAGTTGCCCTGGGTTCAAAGGCAGAACTAGGGCCACAAGCATCACACACCAGCCTAACACTACATGTTTACTGTCATGCAGTGCAATAAGTCCAGATCAAAGTCTCCCCCCCCCCCCAAGATTTGCAAATGGCTTCCTTTCCGCTCTCACTACACAAATCTTAGAAATTTCCCCCTTCCTGAAAACGCAGCGGATGCAAATCATATGCCCCATTTATGTTATATGTCATTTTTCTCTCTGTGTGTAAATTTATGAAACAGCAGACTAGAAGAGGAGAAAATGGAGATTGGCTCCCAAAGCTGACAGCTATCTTGGGGTGCAACAACAAGAAATAAAGTCCAGATTGTGGAAAATAATTGTTCTACTCTACTATGGCGTGGCCGTTCTCCCATTTGGAGAACAGAGTCCAGTTTTGGCCCCAGAATTAAATAAGGACATCGACAAATTGTTCAAAGAGCTCCTAAGGTGCTGAAGGGTCTGGAAATTCAGCCCTACATAGAATGGTTAAATGTTATTTCTGGGTACAATATTTGACCTACAGAAAATACAGTTAAAGGAATGTAGAACAGCAGGCTTCAAAGATGTGAATGGTGGTCATCAAGAAGAGGGAGTAGATTTATTCTCTATAGCTCCAACAGGTAGGACTAGAAACAGAATATTATGACAAGGAAGTTTGGGTTAGATACCAGGAGAAACTTCCTACCTTTGATCTGTGGGCTGAAACTGGTGAATTCTTCACCTCAACTTTTCCAACAACTGGTGGGGAATGTAGAGATTCCCCAGGCAGTGTCTCTCAACCTTGGCGATTTCTGTTCTTCCCCTTCTCTGCTTAATTTTACCTCTTTCTTTACCTGCCAAATATCTTCAGCTATACTTGTTCAAGTCGCCTGCATTTTTAGAAAGCCTAAACTAACCCAGTGTTTTCAAACTTGGCAACTTTAAAACACGTAGACTTTGACCACCAACATTCTTGAAACTGCTACATTTGAAAAACACTGAACTAACCCTTCCAGTATGTTTAACTTTCCCTGAAAGTTTCTGTAGCTTCTCCCGCTAATGTCCAAGCTGCTGTTCCACAAGGTCTCAACCACGGCCCTTTGCGAAAGAAGCAAAATAACCGTTTCCAGTTGCATTCGTGCTTCGTTTCTTTGGTCAAGTTAATTGGCTGGGGAATTCTTGGAGTTGAAGTCTACAGATCTTAAAAATTGCCAAGGTTGAGGAAACACCGTTTTAGTGCAGGGGTCTCCCAACTTGGCAATTTTTAGACTTGTGGACTTCAACTCCCAGAATATATTTATTTATTTAAGGATATATCAGCTTTCTGTCCTGTGGTGACCAAAGACTTTAAGACCAAAGTTGCCAAACTTGAAGAGCCCTGTTCTAGTAAATCCTACACTGGCCAGGGGATGGATTATGGCCTCTTTCCAAATCCAGGATATTTTATTTTATGTAATTTTTTTAAAATTTGAACTTGGTTGTGGACACTAAGGGGCAACTGTTCTGTGTTTGTGCTTTCACAAAAGCCCTACAAAGGAAGAAGTTGAGAGAGAAAGCGTGCTGTCCTCACGATTTGTGTCCTGCTGGCTAGGATTGGGGACCAAACGACAGTTGTCAGGCCCTGGGGACTTGTGATCCGGGATGCCATCATTATCATCATCATCATCACATTCATCTCCGAGCCCATCCTGGTCAGAGTCCAGCTGGGAACTATTGGGCACCGTAGGACAATTGTCGCGGGAATCCTGGTGCCCATCTCCATCTCTGCCAACAAGAAAGAAAAGAAAACTTAAAGAGTTCGGTGATGAGTGAAATAAGATAATTATAGAAAAGGGGGCTTTTTTATCCAAGATCATTATCCCCTAAATTGTCCCCAACAATTGGCACACCTATTTGGCTTGTTTTCAGACTCCCAAGACTAAGCCATCTGTCTACCAATGAAGCCACCGATTGAACCTCAGCCTGAGTCACCGTTCTCCAATCAGCTTAGTTTACTGCTTTGCTAGATTTTGACATTAGGAGAACACTGGATGGCCTCATTGCCCATAACCTAACAGTGCAATTATCTTCATGGATCTTCTACTCCATCTCTTTGGAAAAAGAGAAGGTCATTATCCCAAAGGTTCTTTTTCAAAAAGGTAACTGGACTTTGTTTTTCCTTGAAGATGTTTCGATTCTCATCCAAGATACTTCTTCAGTTCAGTTCTTAAGAACTTAGTAGAACTAAGAACTAGAACCAAGAAGACATTTCCTGACAGGACAATGAATCAGTGGAACAACTTGCCTCCAGAAGTCGTGAATGCTCCAACACTGGAAGTTTTTAAGGAGAGATTGGATAATCCTTTGTCTGAAATGGTGTAAGGTTTCCGGCCTGAGCAGAGAGTTGGACTAGAAGACCTCCAAGGTCCCTTCCAACTCTGTTATTCTATTCTAAAAGCAAAGTCCAGTTGTCTTTTGAAAAAGCACTTTTGAGACAACCATGACCTGGATGATTGAGACTCTTCATAGACAGAAGGTCTTTATATCAGCTTTCTGTCCTGTGTGGTGATCGAAGCTGTCGAGGCCTTACCAACACAGTGGAACATGTGTGGCCAAAAGGCTGCTCACTGCATCTCTGTGTGACTTACCTACTACTCATATCTCCCTTCCAGCTGGAAGGGATTCATAGAGCAATTATTCTTGCAAGAATGCAGATATTTAAACCTTGCTACGTGTGAAATGAAGGCAGATATTCTTCAACTCACGTGTCCTGGTTGGTGTCACACGGGTCTCCAACAAGATCGTGGTCAGTATCTTTCTAAGTAACAAAAAGTAGAAAGTTTTAATTGAAATGTCTGAATATTAGTAGCTCAGGTAGCTATGCTGTTTGTTTGAGCTCCGAGCTTGGTGATTTGGTTGTGATTTGGTTGCAAGCGAATGGGGACGAAATGTTTGCAACCAAATCGCCAGGCTCAGAGTTCAAACCAACAACGTAACAGTTTTAATCGTTTTTTCAATTTTCCTTCCTTTAGAAACCTCCCTAAGATGCTTTTATCAAATGCAGACTTGGAATTCTTGAATGTTTCAAGTAAAACATTTTCTACTTCTATCAACATTTCTATCTTCAAAATATTTTCCTTAACATCTCATACACTATTCCTAAACGTACCCTTGCTCTAACATTTCTATTGAATTGTTTAAGCTATGGCTGTTTACAAAAAGATTTGAAGCAGGTGGCTTCCCACAATCAAAAGTCAAAAGATTTTATCCTGTGCTGGATTTTCCAGGCTCATTCACCCAGGAGAATGAAAAAGTCAGGGCATCATCCCAAATTATGAGTAATGAAATTCCAATTAAAATAGCCCTCTACACTTCAAGGGAAGGTTTGATTGGAAGGATTTGCAAGGACGGAACAGATCTTGGAATCAATCTTTTAGGTGGACATTCTGTAATTCCAAAAACAATGATAGAATTAACGTTTCTGCAGCTTTTCTCACAGAACTCCGATTTAATTTGGAACGGGCCTCAGCTGAGCAGTAAATCTTTTATCATACATCAAATCTGGCATCTCTCTTCCAAAAATTTCTTGGGAAAAATGGTTGGGAAAACCTCCTGTCTGTTTAAGATCTTGGACAATGATTATTGCTTAGTGGCCTTCAACTTACAACTGTTTGTTTAGTGACCACTCAGAGTTACAACAAATGTAAAATGTGACAACTGCATCCATGCCATGATAATTTGCCATGAAAATTTGGCAATGATGATGTTGGGATGCCCTCCCAAAATTCCCAACTTGGTCACAACTGAGATTTAAGAGCAGGGACCCCATTTCACTCTCTGGATCGAGTGGCCACTAAAGAAATGATTGTAAGTTGAAGACCACCTGTATTTGGTGTCCTGAGCACAAGCAACAATGGAAAAAGTGATTTATGACAGTTTTTCATACTTATGACCATTGCAGCATCCTCCTTGGTCACGTGATCAAAATTCAGAAACTTGGCAACTGGTTCATATTTATGACACTCGCAGTGTCCATCAGCTTTTGCGGTGTTGTGACAAGCAAAGTCAATAGGGAAGCCAGATTCACTTAACAACCATGTTCCTAACTTAACAACTGCAGTGATTCACTTAACAATTGTGGCAAGAAAGATCGTAAGATGAGCCAAAACTCACGTAACTATTGTCCCTCTTAGCAACAGAAATTTGGGGCTCAGTTATAGTCATAAGTCAAGGACTACTTGTAATGGGCTAGATCAGGGCTCGGCAACCTTAAACACTCAAAGAGCCATTTGGAATTGTTTCCCCACAGAAAAGAAAACACCGGGAGCCACAAAACCCTTCCCTGTGCCTGTCCATTTCCTGAGCGGCCATAAAACTAGCATATATAGTTGAATTAAAGATTCTGTTTTCTTCTGAAACTTTTCTTTTCTTGGATTTAACCACTGTTTGCCTACCGGGGGGTCGAAAAGCTCAATAAATCGTATGCCAGCAGGTGTCACATATTGGCAGTTGTGATGCATATTTTGAGCAACAGGGAGCTGCAGTAGAGGGTTGAAAGAGCCACATGCGGCTCCAGAGCTGCGGGTTGCTGACCCCGGGCTAGATAAACAAATAATCCAGAGCAGAGGTAAAGCAGGTAGTGTTCAGAGACCAGAATCGGTCTCTCTAAAGCAGGGGTGTCAAACTCAAGGCCCGCAAGCAGAATCCAGGCCGTGGGGTGCTCAGGTCCAGCCTGCAGGGCCGCTCTGGAAACACTGACGGACCGGCCACAGTGCATCTGCTCCGTTTTCACTGGCAGACGCACCGCGGGCCGGTCCTTCACTTTTTGCTGGCAGAGGGCTAGCAAAAGAAAACTAAAAACAAAACAAAAAAAAGGAGAAATGTTTCCCCTTTTGCATTTGAGCGTGCAAGAAGGGACAGGAAAGGAGAAAGGGAAAGACGAAAGACAAAGAAAAGGAAAGATGGGAAGGGAGCAAGGAAGGAAAAATAAGGAAAGAGGGGAAGGAATCTAGAATAGAATTCTTGATTGGCCAAGTGTGGTTGGACACACAAGGAATTTGTCTTGGTGCAAATACTCTCAGTGTACATAAAAGAAAACATACATTCGTCAAGAGTCAAGAATCATCAGGTACAACACTTAATAATAGTCATAGGGTACAATAAGCAATCAAATCATACTAGGAAACAGTCAATATAAATCGTAAGGATACAAGCGACAAAGTTAGAGCCATACAGTCACAAGTGGGAGGGGATGGGTGATAAGGAATGATAAGAAGGTTAATAGTAATAGTAGTGCAGACTTTGTAAATAGTTGGACAGTTTTGAGGGAATTATTTTTTTAGCAGAGTGATGGCGTTTGGAGAAAAAACTGTTCTTGTGTCTAGTTGTCTTGGTGCGCAGTGCTCTATAGCATTGTTTTGGGGGTAGTTGAAGTTGAAGGAGAAGGAAGGAAGGAAGGAAGGAAGGAAGGAAGGAAGGAAGGAAGGAAGGAAGGAAGGAAGGAAATTATAATGAGGGAGGGAGGGTCTGAGGGAAGTACTGCCTTACCATTCGGCCACCACAGATGCCCCCGACATGAGTGATATTGAGCTGGCCATGTCCTTCCCCGCCCCCCAAGGTCAAACACAACCCTGATGCGGCCCTCAATGAAATCAAGTTTGACAGCCCTGCTCTAAAGAGCGCAATGTCAACAGGTCACCAAATTTTACCCTTTTCTGACCTCGTTTCCTGTGCCCCAAAAAATTGCAAATATTGTAAATCATCCCAGAGAGTGCTGTAAAGCGCTATGGGGGCAGTATAGAATTCTAAACGCTACTGCTATTCTCCTTAGCAAATGCAGCCCTTTCAGGTCATTAAGCGACTAAATCTATATCGTGTGGATCCAAGCCAATGCCTCACCTGATCTGGGTTACTGATGAAGGGGCAGCTGTCACAGACGTCTCCAACTCCATCCCCATCGGTGTCCTTCTGGTCTGCGTTTGGGATCCTCGCGCAGTTGTCCAGGTCATTTTTAATTCCTGGAGAAGAGGGAGTGAACGAAAGAGCAAAGACCGTAAGAAGCAAAGACTGTGGGGAGTTGCTGAGCTCAGAGAATACAAATGGTGTCCCTGCTCTTAAGCCTCAGTTGTGATAAGGCTGGGAGGGCGGGTAAATTGGGGCGGGGGGTGGGGGACGACCCCAGCGTGACACTTGTCAGATAATGTGGATTATGGCACGGATCCATTTGGGAGGTTTGTTTTAAAGAAGAGCAAGCTAAAAAATAGTATGTATAAAAATGGTAGGGTAATTTCTGATTGATGACTAGTCCCTTGGCAATCATTCATAGTTTCAATGGACACCCCCCCCCCCCAAAAAAGAACCTTATAACCTGGCTCTGAAATTCCAATGTCCACACACACGCACACACCTCCCCCATACTCACATAACTGCATTGAGTACCTGGCAACAGAGATTTATGATGTATTTTCTGGAAGCCGGCGTTTAATTCCCGGTTTTCAGGAACAAAGCACCCCATAACGAACAATGGATATGCTTAATATTAAGTGTTCATTTAACAAGTGGTACAAAAAAGGCCCTAAAATCAGGTCCATTCAAGTGGTGACTCGCTTTATGACCATAATTGCCAGGCTTAATTATGGTCGTAAGTCGAGGACTACCTGTACCTTCCAACAAAGCAAGAACGACTGGTTTCATCGAGTAGTGATCTTGCTCTGTGAAACTGTGGAGAAAATATCTCTATCTATCTCTTATCTATCTCTATCAATCTATCTCTAGCTTATCTCCATCTATCTCTATCTTTATATTTATCCATATCTATCTTTCTATATCTATATCTATCTCTTATCTATCTCTATCTTATCTCTATATCTTTATATCTATCTTCTCTCTCTCTCTCTCTCTCTCTCTCTCTCTCTCTCTCTCTCTCATCAGCCCACTTTCTGATCCGAGCCCAAACTCACGGTCTCCATCCATATCGTTGTCACACAGATCCCCCCATCCGTCGCCATCGCTATCCCACTGGTTGTTGTTCTTGATATTCCGGCAGTTGTCACAAGCATCCCCAAAGTTGTCTAGATCTACGTTTTGCTGGTCCGCATTGGGCACAAACACACAGTTGTCCTGCAGGGGGGAAGGATTCGTAAGTCGGAAAGAAATGGGAAAACCAGCCCAGCTTTGCAAAAATTGGAGTAGCTGACAAAGCCTGCTTGTTGGGATGTTGGTTTTTCCCCTGCAATACACAGTGAGAGGTTTCAAGGAACGCTGGCAAGCAGGATAACTTGGGGAAATCTCCTGCTGAAGTAGAGAAACATCATGTTCCCAAACTGTTGATGTTCTCTTTAGGCATCCTACAAGCTACAATGCAGGGGTGTCCAATGTTGGCAAATGTAAGGCTTGTGGACTTCAACTCCCAGAATTCCCCAGCCAGCCATGCTGGGAGTTGAAGTCCACGGGCCTTCGATGTTTCTTGTCAGGGCAACCTGGCCTACCCAATTATGGGATGGAGCCTACTGCTTCCGTTTTCGTCTTTCAGCCCCCATCCAGGAGTCTTCGCAGGCAGTTGCTTCCATGACAAACTATTTTTGTGTTTGTCTGTGATTGGGGCTGAAAGGCGAAAACGGAAGCAGTATGCTCCATCCCATAATTGGGTAGACCAGGTTGCCCTGACAAAAAAATCTTTCCCCTGCTATAGCCGACAAAGGGAGGAGAGCCCATGGCCTAGAGCAGAGGTCTCCAACCTTGGCAACTTTAAGACTTGTGGACTTCAACTTGAAATCCACAAGTCTTAAAGTTGCCAAGGTTGGAGACCCCTGGCCTAGAGGCTAATACATCTACCTAATATGCAAGTAGCCTGGGTTCGAATCCCAGAAAGGTATCGCTAGCTGATGAGAGCTAAATAGCTTGAAATAGATCTACACTAGTCTCCCTTTATTTTCTTTGTCGGTGAAACATAAATTCAACACTCAAGCCAAAGTTGCCAAGATTGGCCACCCTTGTTGAATGGATCACTTTGAAATTAGAACAAGGATTCTTTGGCATAAGGAAATCTAGGAGAGAAACAGGCTGAAGGCCACACGATCACTGTCAGGAGGAGTTCTAACCTCGGAGTTTTTTATCCCGTCCCCGTCAGCATCGTCGTCGCAGGCATCACCGATCCCATCCCTGTCAGCGTCTTCTTGGCCGGAGTTGGGAACCGTCACACAGTTATCCTGAAGGACCAAAAGGAGGAAATGTCACTTAAAACAAAAATTTGTATCCCGCCTTTATTTTTATTATAATTAACTCAAGACAGTGAACAAACTCAATACTGTTTCTCCTCTTATTTTCCCCACAACAACCTTGTGAGGTGGGTTGGACTGAAACTTACACAGCCAGTTTTCAGCACTAAGGCAGGACTAGAACTCACCATCTCCTGGCGAATGGCCTGAAATCACCCAATCAGCTTTCATACTTAGGGAGGGACTAGAACTCACAGACTTATGATGATTGGCCCTCAGTCACCCAATTGGCTTTCATGCCTACAATGGGACTAGAACTCATAGTCTCCTGAATTCTAGCCTGTTGCCTTAACCACTAGATCAAACTTTTTGGGAGAGGTTTCCTCTTAGTGTGAGAGTGCTAGCCATCAATGCAAGATACAATTTATTTCCCCGATCTGACTTTTAATTACTTGACAAAATAGTTTTTCAGTTATTAGATTTGAACTATGTTGGTTTGAGTGTGCCAAGAAAATTAAGGCATTTATTTTTTTGAATTAAGACATTTATTTATTCCTGTTACTTCTGCACCACTCCAGTTTGATCTCAGAAGTGTACTGAGTCCAATAATTTGATTTAAAAAATCCCAAATTCTCCAAAATACATCAAAGAAGTGTACTTCTAAGAGTATCTGCAAGATATGGTAAAAAAAAAGTCAAGATGGCAGCACAACAGTGCAATCAAAATCCTGTCTTTTGCGGGGGTGGGGGGGGTGGGGGGGTGGATCACAGAGCTTCAATCTCACTGACATGGCCTCCATCCTGACTTTGCTGACTGGGGAATTCTGGGAATTGAAGTCCACACATCTTAAAGTTGCCAAGTTTGAAAAACACTGATTTATAAAGATGGCTTAGAATTCTTGGAGGATTTGGTTTAAGAGAAATGTGATTAAGCTTGAATCAGTTCAATGGCTGTTACTGATTAATCTTCTCATTGTATTTATTTTAACAAATGTATAGGATATTGAGTGCATATATTTGGCAAACACATCCTCCAAAATGTCATTGTCCCAATTACAAGCATGAATTGAGAAAGGTAGGTTTAATTTTCCACACTTTCAATAATCATGAAGTTTATCCCCGCTTTATTTGCTGGCTGAAATAACAACCTTCACAACTCAGCTCTGTTTTCAACTCAAGGCTTCTGACCCCACTTAAATGCTAATAAATATTGGGATGCCTGGAAATTGTTGGGTCATAGTTATAACTGCAACCTGTTTATTTGTGAACAGTTATATCCCAAGACAATTTCAGTTTTAAAATGGTGTTTACATCTGTGGGGGGAGTGGTAAGAGTAAACTGGGCTTCTTGGAGTTTTATTATTTTGAATTAACTCCGTTCCAAAGAAACCGTTTGGAAGGCCTGCGCAGAATGAAAAATGGGGTTCATTTACCTCAGAATATTTTCTTGGCAGTTTGTTCAACATTTGTCATTTGGTCTATTTGCTTCAGATGTTATTGCTGCGGTTAGAGGTGTTGGCAGAATTAATTTCAGCTAGTGAATTTTTCATATTAAAAAGATCAAACAAGCTGAAGACAAGACTATGACTTCTTTACGTGACCTCCAAAATGGGGATTTGGATGTCCTATCTTGGTAAAACCAGCAGAGGATTGCTTAAGTCATGTGAAATTAATTTCCAAGGGTGTTTACATGAGTTTAATCATAATAAATCATTTTGTTTTGTGCACACCGAATTCCTCTAAGAATGATTAAGGAGTGAATAAAATTGCCTTCTTGTTGGAATTGGGTCTTTAATGCATAGAGGCCTCCAACCTTGGCAACTTTAAGACTCAGCCAACATGAGGAATTTTGGAAGTTGAAGTCCACAAGTCTTAAAGGTGCCAAGTTTGGGGACCCCTGGCATAGAGTTAGTCCTTGACTTCCAACCATTCATTTAGTGACCATCATAAGTATCCAGCCTGCAGGCCACCAGTTTGACAGGCCTGCCTTATATCAATCCTGGTCAATTGGTTGTCCAATCTATTTTTGAAATCCTCCAGTGATGAATCACCCACAACTCTGGAAGCAAGCCATTGATTAATTGCTCTCTCGCTGTCAGAAAAATTTACCCTTCTAGGTTGAATCTCTCTTTAACAAGCTTCCACCCATCACTTCTTGTCCTGCCCTCGGGCACTTTGGAAAATAAAATCAATTCTCTCTTCTTTGTGACAGCCTCTCAAGTACCAGAAGGTAACTATCATGCTCCCGCTAACTCTTCTTTTAGATAGGTTAAACCAAGTTGAGGATGGGTGGACTTCAACTCCCAGAATTCTGGCTGGGGAATTCTGGGAGTTGAAGTCCATCCATCTTCAAGCTGCCAAGGTTGAGAAACTCTGGGTTACGCATACCTAGTTCTCTCAATTGTTCTTATAGCAGGGGTGGTATGCTACTGGTTCGGCCCGGTTTGACAGGACTGGTAGTAAAAACCACAACCGCCTTCAATCAGCTGAGAGGAGGGAAAAATTGCCTCCTACAATCAGCTGAGAGGATAAAAGACCGAAAAGCGCATGAGAGGATGGAAGGGTCACTCCTAGCTTTTCGTTTCTTCATCCTCTCAGCTGATTGGCTTGTTAGGGGTACCCGCGTTAGGGGCGCGCATGCGCGATCACCCACTGAAGCAGTAGCAGCTAATGTAGGATCCCACTGCTGTCTTATAGTATATAGCCTCCATATTCTTTATTATCATTGTTGCTCTTCTCTGGACTCTTTCTAGGGTCTCGGCTTCTTTTTTTGATCCCCACCATAGCCGGAGAAACATGAAAGCAGAAGTCTTTAAACCGATGAGGATCCTACTCAAAGGAGGTCTCTTACCTTCTTACACTTTTCATCACTGCAAGGAAGCTTCTCGTCTGGAAACCCATCAATGTCGGTATCTCGTCCACAAATGTAGCCATTTCCTGCCCACCCGATGATGCACTAGAAGAAGAAGGAATCGTGAATGCCCATCCTTGCCACCGTCTCCCAAGAGGAAATTTTTTTTAAAAAATGGCTCTAAATTGTGACAGACTCCAGATATGCGAAATTTCTACTAGGGAAGGGGGACCAAGTTCGAATCATCTTCACTATTACCATCGTATGGGAACAATGTCTCGATCAAGTCCTGAATTACCAAGAAAAGAGAATATTTGTAGTTCAGGGTTGAACTAAGGAGTCCTTGGTGCTCTCTGAGCTTGGTTTTTTTTTCATCCAGGTAACATTGGATTTCATTGCTCAATAGGTAACATGTAGCACTGGTGATGTTACCTGGTTGGGTAATGAAACGTCTGCAAGAAAACTACCAAGCTCAGAGAGCACCAAGGACTCCACTGTCCTGGATTAGCCTCTTTCTTCTAATAGAGACCAGGAACTGGTGCTTCCCCTTGCAACCTGCCTTGTCCTTCCTTTGCTAGCAGCTTTAACGTTCCTCTTTGCTTAAAATAAATTACTACCCAGTCCTTGCCTGCTCTACAGATGGGCTCTGTCTGGAATTTGACATCTTCTGCCCCCAAAGGTGCTCCATACTACGGAGACAAAATATGCTCCGGTGTTGAGCCTAAAACAGTTTCTTGAGCAAACAAACCCAGGCCTTTCCACCATTCGCAACCAAGAAACTACAGCATCCAATAGTCCCAATCTTGGGGCTATTTGGGAAGTCGGTGAAGAATCAAGAGAAAGCCTCCAACTCACCTGGCAGAGGAGAGTCCCATCCCGCTCGACAATGCACTCCGCTTTCTCATGACAAGGGCTTGGTTGACCATTGGGGCAACGTCGCTTGGTCTTGATCCGGCAGCCAGAACGCTGGTCCCCTTCAAAGCCGCTTTTGCACGCCCCACATTTGTAGGAGCCCTGTAGGAGGAAACGGGGTGGTCAACCAGCTGGATTGGCATTTCGTCTCGTTCCCCCCAACAGAAGGGTAAAACCAGTTCAATTACTCTTGTGAAACTTTCTCTCCACTCTCCCTCTCCGTCTATTCCATCCTTTACAAAATAACGGAGTCGGAAGGGACCTTGGAGGTTTTCTAGTCCACCCCCTGCTCAAGCAGGGAACCCTATACCATTAGAGATAAATAGTTATCCAATCTCTTCTTTAAAACCTGCAGCGTTGGAGCACCCACAACTTCTGGAGGCAGTTTTACTAGTTTTTTTTTTTAAAAAAAATAATTGTTTATTTAAAGTAGGGGAGCCTAACCTTCAGAACTTTAAACCTGTGGACTTCAAGTATGAGAATTCCCCAGCCAGCCATGTTGAGCTGGGGAATTCTGGGAGTTGAAGTCCACAAGTCTTAAAAGTTGCCCAGGTTGGACACCCCTCATTTAAAGCATCCCAAACAGAGGTGGTATTCAGCAGGTTCTGACCAGTTCTGGAGAACCAATAGTGGAAATTTTGAGTAGTTCGGAGAACGGCAAATATCACCTCTGACTGGCCCCGCCAACCCCATCTATTCTCTGTCTCCCATTGAGTCCCAGCTGATCGGCTGGGTCTCCTTTGGTTGCCCTGCACAGGAGAACGGAGCTGGAAAGCAGGTTAGTGGGGTGGGGAGGGAATGGGGATTTTGCAGTAACCTTCCCCTGCCACGCTCATTGAGCCACTGCCACGCCACGCCCACAGAACTGTTAGCAAAACAAAAAAATTTGAATCCCACCACTGATTCCCAAAGGGTGGGACTGCTCTGAGATTCACCGGATCCCACTGGTTCCACCGCAGCACGTGCTCTAATAACGGAACTTCCAAACCCAGATTCTTTCCCTGTTTTTTCAGTGAACGAAGGTCCAACTCTGGAAGCCCTTCACGCTTTACAACGGGACATGCATTCTGATGCTCATCCCACCCAACACAGACACAACAGGATGTTTAGGCCAGGGCGGCTGGCTGGACACCAGCCCTCCTCTGAAACATCAACGGGATGGAAGCAGTGAGTCGGAAGATTTGCGCCTGCAACTGGTGGCTCTTAAATGAGATTCAGCAATCTTGGAAAGCTGAGCAATCCACGAAGATCGAATTGCAAGGAGAAAGAAGGTGACCAGGTTGGAGAAGGCTGGTCTAATTTTTCCCCCACCTGGAAGTAATGAAATCCAGGCAGGGGTGGGATTCAATTTTTTTAACAACCGGCTCTGTGGGCGTGGCTAGGTGGCCATGACCAGGGAAGCCTCCGGGGGTGTGTGGCATTTTTGCTCCCAGAAAGCTTCCCCGGGGCCCAGGAAGGAAAAAAAATGGAGCCTGGGGGTGCACATGCACGATAAGACTGACCGGCTGGGGAGGGGAGGGGCAGGCCGAGAGGGGCGGGGCCAGACAGGAGTACGATTTGCTGGTTCTCTGAACTGTGCAGAATCATAACAACCGGGTCTATAGAATCCCACCCCTGAGTCCAGGTACGTCCAGAGAAGGTACGAGACAAAGTGGTAAACAGTTACCGGAGTGTTAACGCAGATGGAATTTGCCACGCAGGGCCTGGCAGCCCCTTCCTCGCATTCGTTGATATCATTGCAGATCTGTTTGGCAAAGCATACACACAGGGGTCAGGAACCAATGATGGGAAGAGGTAGTCCTCGACTTACCACCGTTCATTTGTTGACCATTGGAAGTTACAACAGCACTGAAAAAAGCTACTTTTATGACCATTTTTCACCCGACTATCACAGCATTCCCCAATGACCACGTGATCAAAATTCACATGCTTGGCAAATGGTTCGTATTGATGACGGTCACGGTGTCCCGGGGTGGGTCAGGCAATCCCATTTGGTGACCTCCTGACAAGCAAAGTCAACGGGGAACCTGGATTTCACTTAACAAACCACGTTTACTAACTTAACCACTGCAGTGATTCACTTAACAACCGTGGCAAGGAAAGTTGTAAAATGGAGCAAAAGTCACTTAACTGTCTCAGATAGCAACAGAAATTTTGAGCTCACTTTTGTGGTTGTATGTCACAATTGGGATTGTGGTTGTAAATCAAAAACGACCTGATCTACAACTGGACCTTTAGTGATTCTTCATGATTGCAATGAATCCCCAACAGGACTTAGGAACAGAATTTGAAGTTTCCGTAGCCAGGACAACCCCTTCCCCGTGGTCATGCTGTCAACTAAAAAGAGACTCCTTTGGTCTTTTTAGCTGCCAGAAAGCATAAGAAGGTTATTGGATGACTCTCGGAGACTGATGTGTCCCATTGGAGAAGTCACATCCAGGGGGTGGGGGAAGGACCAGGGTCAAGGGGGAACCGTATGATGTGATTTAATACCAATTGCATCCAGCTATGCGCCAACATGGCAATTTCTAATAAACCAATTTACTTTTTCGGAGATGCGGCTAGAGACTTTTGATTTGAATGAGGGGGGATTTGAATGAGGGTGGACTGTATTTTGTGTGCTCAGCAACCAGCTGGCATTGCCTTTTGAAGCATCCCACTGTTACATGATTGTGATGTATGACATTTTTGCTGAAAATCAGCATTTCTTTCTACTTTCGGGCAAAAAACACCCATAGCAAACGGATATCCCCAGGGCTACTTCTGACTCATGTTTGAAGTTTAAACAGCTGCCCCGCCCCCAACAAGGTCACATGACCACATTAGGCCGCACTCAGGAACTGGCACATATTTGTGGCCATTTGTAGCATCCCTCAGTCATGTGACCACAATTTACAATTTGCATTTTTTTATTTTTTTTTGCCAGAAACAGCCTGTAGAGATTCTCAGTCACCCAGGTCACAAAAGAGGCTTTTTTCAGGAGGCAACTGGATTTTCTTTGTTTTTGCTTTTGAAGACATTTCACTTCTCATCCAAGAAGCTTCCTCAGCTCTGACAGTTCTTCCATTCCCCACTATCCTGTCAGAGCTGAAGAAAGCTACTTGGATGAGAAGCGAAACGTCTTCAAAAGAAAAAAAAACAAAGTCCAATTACCTCCTGAAAAAAAGCACCTTCCAGAAACCTTCCGGTCAATGGATTCATTGAACGACCACCGCAAAAATGGTAATAAAATCAGTTGTGGTCATGTGGTGATCCACTTAATGGCTGACATGATATGGTCGTAAGTCGAGGACTACCTGCCTGCGCTGCCAATGTTACAAATTCACCCCAGAGGAGAGAAAGTCATTGTTACCTGCTTCTTGGCCCTGGCAAACGCTAAGCCGACTCCTTCCAGCGCTGGTCCTCTGTAGCCAGGAGGACATGACTCACAGTGGAAACCAGGCGCCGTATTGATGCAGCGAACTTTGGGGAAACAGGGGCTGGCTGTGCACTGCAGAGAGAAGCGGCGCTCGTTGTGGGACCGAGAGGGTGACTGTGGCTTTGCTGCCCACCCACCATTCAGATGCCCTGTTGGGAGGGGGCACTCCTGACATGGGCAGGCTGCCTCCACCTGGACCCCAATCGCCTGAAAGAACTGTAAAGTAGTAGCTTAAAGCCATCTTGCATATCTTTGGTCCACGAATGGGATGAGATGCTTATTGGCTGGGAAGCCAAAAATATCCATGTTTTCCAGAACTTGACCCTCTGGAATAGTGCAGGCGACTTTCACGCCTAAAGTGGGACTCGAACTCAATCCTCTGGTGATTGGCCCAAAGTCACTTAACTGGCTTTCATGCCGAAGGTGGGACTAGAACTCACAGACTCCGGGTGATTGGCCCAAAGTCACTTAACTGGCTTTCATGCCTAAGGCGGGACTAGAACTCACAGGCTCCAGGTGATTGGCCCAAAGTCATTTAACTGGCTTTCATGCCTAAGGTGGGACTAGAACCCACAGACTCCGGGTGATTGGCCCAAAGTCACTTAACTGGCTTTCATGCCTAAGGTGGGACTAGAACTCACAGACTCGGGTGATTGGCCCAAAGTCACTTAACTGGCTTTCATGCCTAAGGTGGGACTAGAACTCACAGACTCCGGGTGATTGGCCCAAAGTCACTTAACTGGCTTTCATGACTAAGGTGGGACTAGAACCCACAGACTCCGGGTGATTGGCCCAAAGTCACTTAACTGGCTTTCATGACTAAGGTGGGACTAGAACTCACAGACTCCGGGTGATTGGCCCAAAGTCACTTAACTGGCTTTCATGACTAAGGTGGGACTAGAACTCACAGACTCGGGTGATTGGCCCAAAGTCACTTAACTGGCTTTCATGACTAAGGTGGGACTAGAACTCACAGACTCCGGGTGATTGGCCCAAAGTCACTTAACTGGCTTTCATGACTAAGGTGGGACTAGAACCCACAGACTCCGGGTGATTGGTCCAAAGTCACTTAATTGGCTTTCATGCCTAAGGTGGGACTAGAACTCACAGACTCCGGGTGATTGGCCCAAAGTCACTTAACTGGCTTTCATGCCTAAGGTGGGACTAGAACTCACAGACTCCGGGGATTGGCCCAAAGTCACTTAACTGGCTTTCATGCCGAAGGTGGGACAAGAACTCACAGACTCCGGGGATTGGCCCAAAGTCACTTAACTGGCTTTCATGCCGAAGGCGGGACTAGAACTCACAGGCTCCGGGTGATTGGCCCAAAGTCACTTAACTGGCTTTCATGCCGAAGGTGGGACAAGAACTCACAGACTCCGGGTGATTGGCCCAAAGTCACTTAACTGGCTTTCATGCCTAAGGTGGGACAAGAACTCACAGACTCTGGGTGATTGGCCCAAAGTCACTTAACTGGCTTTCATGCCTAAGGCGGGACTAGAACTCACAGACTCCAGGTGATTGGCCCAAAGTCACTTAACTGGCTTTCATGCCGAAGGCGGGACTAGAACTCACAGGCTCCGGGTGATTGGCCCAAAGTCACTTAACTGGCTTTCATGCCTAAGGTGGGACTAGAACTCACAGACTCCGGGTGATTGGCCCAAAGTCACTTAACTGGCTTTCATGCCTAAGGTGGGACAAGAACTCACAGACTCCGGGTGATTGGCCCAAAGTCACTTAACTGGCTTTCATGCCTAAGGTGGGACTAGAACTCACAGACTCCGGGTGATTGGCCCAAAGTCACTTAACTGGCTTTCATGCCTAAGGTGGGACAAGAACTCACAGACTCCGGGTGATTGGCCCAAAGTCACTTAACTGGCTTTCATGCCTAAGGTGGGACTAGAACTCACAGGCTCCGGGTGATTGGCCCAAAGTCACTTAACTGGCTTTCATGACTAAGGTGGGACTAGAACCCACAGACTCCGGGTGATTGGCCCAAAGTCACTTAACTGGCTTTCATGCCTAAGGTGGGACTAGAACTCACAGGCTCCGGGTGATTGGCCCAAAGTCACTTAACTGGCTTTCATGCCTAAGGTGGGACTAGAACTCACAGACTCCGGGTGATTGGCCCAAAGTCACTTAACTGGCTTTCATGACTAAGGTGGGACTAGAACCCACAGACTCCGGGTGATTGGCCCAAAGTCACTTAACTGGCTTTCATGACTAAGGTGGGACTAGAACCCACAGACTCCGGGTGATTGGCCCAAACTCACTTAACTGGCTTTCATGCCGAAGGCGGGACTAGAACTCACAGACTCCGGGTGATTGGCCCAAACTCACTTAACTGGCTTTCATGACTAAGGTGGGACTAGGACCCACAGACTCGGGTGATTGGCCCAAAGTCACTTAACTGGCTTTCATGACTAAGGTGGGACTAGAACCCACAGACTCCGGGTGATTGGCCCAAAGTCACTTAACTGGCTTTCATGACTAAGGTGGGACTAGAACCCACAGACTCCGGTGATTGGCCCAAAGTCACTTAACTGGCTTTCATGACTAAGGTGGGACTAGAACCCACAGACTCCGGGTGATTGGCCCAAAGTCACTTAACTGGCTTTCATGCCGAAGGTGGGACTAGAACTCACAGACTCCGGGTGATTGGCCCAAAGTCACTTAACTGGCTTACATGCCGAAGGTGGGACTAGAACTCACAGACTCCAGGTGATTGGCCCAAAGTCACTTAATTGGCTTTCATGCCTAAGGTGGGACTAGAACTCACAGACTCCGGGTGATTGGTCTAAAGTCACTTAACTGGCTCTCATGCCGAAGGTGGGACTAGAACTCACAGACTCCGGGTGATTGGCCCAAAGTCACTTAACTGGCTTTCATGCTGAAGGTGGGACTAGAACTCACAGACTCCGGGTGATTGGCCCAAAGTCACTTACCTGGTTTTCATTTCTAAGGGGGTGGGGGACTACAACTCACAATCTCCTGGTTTAAGGGACCGTCGGAAATTTCCTACTTTTAGTCCAGAGGAAAACAAACCTGGCTTGCATCCAAGAGAGGCTCTTTGACCCTACAAAAACAGCCAGCGCCCCCTCCGCAATCCCAGCCCTTCCTTTCTGGAGGCGCCTGGCTGGTGGTAAGAGCAGCAGCTGAGCCTGACCTCGTTAATGTCCTTGCAGTGGGTCCCGTTGCCTGTGTAACCCAGAGGGCAGGATCCACAATGGAAGCTGGTTGGGGTGCTGGTGCAGGTGACCCCCGGGAAGCATGGGTTCGGAGAACAGCGGTTCAAAACAGTGATTGGGGGGCCTATCGCAGGAGTCAAGCCTGGTGAGAGAGAGAGAGAGATTTGAGCACCTCCATTATTATTACTGTGGTTGGTTGCACAATCAGCCAGGCCCTTTAATTCCTCCTTTTCTTTCTTTCTCTTTCTTCTTCTCCTTCTCCCTCTCCTCTTCCTCCTCCTCTCCTTTCTTCTCCCTTTCCTTCTCTTCCTCCTTCTCTTCCTTCTCCTCCTCCTCCTCCTCCTTCCCTTTCCCCTTTACAGCTATTGCGTGCCACTGATGTTCTCTTCCCTTCTGTGATAATTTTCGGGGACAGCAATCTTGTTGTTAGTCGGAAGTCGTGTCCGACTCATCGTGACCCCTTGGACAATGTTCCTCCGGGCCTTTCTGTCCTCTACCTTCCCAGGGAGTCCATTGAAGCTCACACCAACTACTTCAGTGACTCCCATCACAGGGGACAGCAATATTTCCCCTTTCAGTCAAGGAATTGGCAGTGTGTGCAGCCAACAGACCTTTAATAGGTGCTTTAAAACAATTAAAAGCACTGACATAAATCCCCAGCAGTGCCCCCTTGTCCACCTCAGATTGCCAACTCCAACAGCAGAAGGGAAGAAAAAAAAAACTGGGGAAGATGACAGGAGTCCTTGGTGCTCTCTGAACTTGGTTGGTTTTTTGCAGATGTTTCATTTAGGAGGAGACTGTGGACAGCCACTTGTCTGAAATGATACAGGTTCTCCTGCTTGAGCAGGGGGCTGGACTAGAAGACCTCCAAGGTCCCTTCCAGATTCTATTCTATTCCATTCCATTCCATATTTTCTATTCTATTCTATTCTATTCTATTCTATTCTATTCTTCCATTCCATTCCATTCCATTCCATTCTATTCTTCATCCAATATTTATTCTATTCTGTTCTGTTCCGTTCCGTTCCGTTCCGTTCCATTCCATTATTCTATTCTATTCTTCTCTTCTATGCTATTCCAATCTATTCTATTCTATTCTATTCTATTCTATTCTATTCTATTCTATTCTATTCTATTCTATTCTTCCATTCCATTCCATTCCATTCTATTCTTCATCCAATATTTATTCTATTCTGTTCTGTTCTGTTCCGTTCCGTTCCATTCCATTATTCTATTCTATTCTTCTCTTCTATGCTATTCCAATCTATTCTATTCTATTCTATTCTATTCTATTCTATTCTATTCTATTCTATTCTTCTGTGCTATTCCAATCTATTCTATTCTATTGCATTCCGTTCCATTCCATTCCATTCCATTCCATTCTATTATATTCTTATTCTATTCTTATTCTTATTCTATTCTATTAACTGGGAAGTCCCCTCCCCCATATATATATATATATATGTATATATGTGACATAGTTATGTCTAATTTGTCCACACTTGTATATATGTCTATATATCTTCCAGAAGCCCCACCTTGGAGAAGGAACTTGAATGAATGATTGTTAGATAAAATTAATTGTCTATAAGACTCATTGGACCCCAATTGCACAGGCTAAGCCAATCTCTTCAACAGAAACAGACAAGAATGCACTCACCCACCTGCCCACCTCTTCCCTCCCTTAAGCCAAAACCAACCTAAGGGGAAAACAGGATAGAGGTGCTGAAAGGGAAAAAATGTCTGTGGAGATTCTCAGTCATCCACGGTTGCCCCAACGATATTTTTTCAAGAGGCAACTGGACTTTCTTGTTTTTATTTGACGGTGTTTCACTTCTCATCCAAGAAGCTTCAGCTGATGCTTTTGGGATGATAAGTGAAATGTCTTCAAAGAAAAAACTTGAAAGTCCAGTTGCCTTTTGAAAAAGCACCTTTGGGACTGCTAAAAGGGAAGAAGATAAAGAAAAGCCAGAGGAAGCATTTGGGAAAAAATAAATTAAACAGAGCAACAGGTAACAGGGAAGTCCTCAGGGAATGACGTCAAAAGAAAAAAGTTCAAGATGGCCGTCACAACTATGCTTTCAATCCTTTGAGGTACAGGCAAGTCCTCCACTCAGACCACGATTGAACCCAAAATTTCTGTGGTTAGGCAACACAGTTGTTAAGTGAGTTTTGCCCCATTTTACCATTTTTCTTGTCACAGTTATTAAGAGAATAACTGCCGTTAAGTTACTAACAAGTTTGTGAAGAGAATCTGGCTTCCTCATTGACTTTACTTGTCAGAAGGTCACAAAAAAATCCATCCCATGGCTCCAGGGCACTGCAACTATCCAAAATAAGAGTCAGTTGGCAAACATCCAAAGTTTGGTCACATGACCATGAGGATGCTACAACAGTCGTAAGTGTAAAAAATGGTCATAAGTCGCCTTTCAGTGCCATTGTAACTAAATGGTCACTAAATGAATGGTTGTAAGTTGAGGATTACCAGTAATGCAGAAACTAAAATGTACTAACTCTACCATCTAGCAATCTTGCAAGTATTTCTTCCCTTCTTAACTTTTACTCTCCAGAAAATTAGGTCCCCATTCCTTCTGGGGGCTGAGATATCTCTTGTTTGACTGTCTCCATGGCTGTGTTGCTTCTTCTGGTCTCCCAAAGTTATTCCATATCAAAAACAATGGATAGAATAGAATAGAATAGAATAGAATAGAATAGAATAGAATAGAATAGAATAGAATAAACAGAGTTGGAAGGGACCTTGGAGGTCTTCTAGTCCAACCCCCTGTTCAGGCAGGAGGCCCTATATCAGTTCAGATAAATGGTTATCCAATCTCTTCTTAAAAACTTCCAGGGTTGGAGCATTTACAACTTAAGGAGGCAACTCGTTCCAGTTGTTCTAATTGTCAGGAAATTTCTCCTTAGTTCTTGATTGGTTCTTTCCTTGATTAGTTTCCATCCGTTGCTTTTTCTCCTGCCCTCAGCTGCTTTGGAAAATATCTTGACCCCCTTCCTCTCTGTGGCAGCTCCTGAGATATTGGAAGACTGCTGTCATGTCTCCCCTAGTCCTTCTTTTCATCAGACTAGCCATGCCCAGTTCCAGAATCCGTTCTTCATATGTTTTAGCCTCCAGTCCCCTAATCATCTTTGTTGCTCTTCTCTGCGCTCTTTCTGGAGCTTCAAACTTGGCAAGACTTTTGGACTTCCAACTCCCAGAATTCCTGAGCTAACGTGACTGGAGGAGGAATTATGGGAGTTGAAGTCCACAAGTCTTAAAACTTGCCAAGTTTGAAGGCTCCTGTTCTAGAGTCTCAACATCTTTTTTTACATTGTGGTGACCAAAACTGGATGCAGTATTCCAAGTGTGGCCTTACCAAGGCATTATAATTAGTTGCATTTTTTTTAAAAAAAAGGGAGTCAGGCCTTGATTGCATCATTGTGGCTGACATCTTGACTTTTCTGTCACACACACACACACACCCTCAAAACCCCCACCAGGCAGCCTTTAAAGACACCCATTCTTAGCCGTAAGAAAGCCTGTCACTTGTGGCATTTTTGCTCATTCCTTCATGTTCAACCATTTAATCTTATCAGCGAGTGTAAGGCGCCTTCTCAAGCATTCACAGATGATTAGCGGGAAACAAACACTGTGATCCTAAATGGAAATGCCTCCGTTTTTTGGCAGGGAGGAAATTGCAAAAAAAAAGTGGGGGGAATTCTCTGCTGCTTTTCACTGGATGGCTGTTTCTTCTGCAGATTACAATGAATAGGATCCTCCCTCTGATTAGCAAAATATCCTGCTCACTTAGACTCAGCCTGGTTCCAGATGCTGCTTTTACAGACGAAATGCCACTTATGGCAAAGCCTCAGCACATGTGGCTGTGTTTTACACAGCAGCGTGTAAGAACCACCAGTCCTCAATGAGCCAAGCTCCTGCTACACAGATGTCTTTTACATAATTTCAGATCTTTTAAAATCATTTTAGATATTGCTGGAATATATTTCTTAGGTGTTTAAAGTTAGTACAGAAATCCTCATCTTATGAGCACAATTGGGACCAGAATTTTCATTGCTAAGCAAGTCAGTTTTTTATTTGTTCATCCATATTTTATTTTATTTTATTATTTTATCTCCTGCCTTTATTGTTTTTTTAAATGGCTCAAAGCAGTGAATATATCTCATACTCCTTCCTAACAGAATAACAGTTGGAAGGGACCTTAGAGGTCTTCTAGACCAACCCCCTGCTCAGGCAGGAAGCCCTATACCATTTCTGACAAATGGTTGTCAGAATCTCCTCTTAAAAACTTCCAGTGCTGGAGCATCCAGAACTTCTGGAGGCAAGTCATTCCACTGATTAATTATTCTGTCAGGAAATTTCTCCTTAGTTGTGTGAGGAGGATTAAGCTGAGAGAGGGTCTGGCCAAAAGTTCCTCTTTCATGTCATAAATGGGACTAGAACTCACAGTCTCCTGGTCTCTAGACCTTAAATCACTGGATCGAAGTTCCTCTTATTGCAGGGGTCCCCAAAGTTGGCAACTTTAAGACTTGTGGACTTCAACTCCCAGAATTCTCCAGCCAGCAGAGCTGGCTGGAGAATTCTGGGAATTGAAGTCCACAAATCTTAAAGTTGTCAACTTTGGAGACCTCTGCCTTATTGTATGGTTGTTAAGTGAATGGTGCTTGATGCTACAACTTTTTTGCCACTGTTGTTAAGCGAATCACTTCAGTTATTAAATGAGTCAGGTGACTTTCTCCTCAATGACTTTCCTTGGAAAGGTCACAAATGGTGATCACATGACCGCAAGATGCTGCAACCATCATAAATACATGCCGGTTGCCAAGCGCTCCAATTTTGATCATGTGACCTTGGGGAATGCTATGATGGTCATAAGTGCAATTGGTCATAAGTCCCTTTTTTCAGTGCCATTATAACTTCAAATATCACTAAATGGTTGTAAGTTGAGGACCAGCTGTATATGTCGTAGCCACTTTATAAAAGGAAAAGACAGGCTGCTGCAGTTTGAAACAAATGAGAATATCACAGAGCAAAATTTGTGTATAGGAAGATATCCTATGCATATCCATGAAAGGAAAATATATCTTACGCATGGAAAAATATATTTATTTTAGGTCTAGATAAAAAGATATTTGTTTAGCTATAAATACGAAGGCATTTGCTATTTCTTTGTTTCACAACTTTGGCAGCTTTAATATATGTGAACTTCAACTCCCAGAATTCTCCAGCCAGCATAGGAATTCTGGGAGTTGAAGTCCACATATCAAGATTGGAAAACACTGACCTAATAAGGAAACCTTTGCTTTTTAATAAGTTCCCACATTCCATCTCACCAATAATGATTGGCTAAATTATTTGCAGGTGCTCAGAGGGACACACTTCCTGAGCTAATATGGACTGGAGGAGGAATTCTAGTTGAAGTCCACAAGTCTTAAAGCTGTCAAGTTTGAGGACCCCTGTTCTACTGGTTTAAGACTAAAAAAGTAACTGACTGACCATAAATATATTAGAATATTATTTAACCCTACTAACATTGATTGTGGTGCCAAAGCAAAGTTTGAGAGAGCTATGCAAGGTCTCACTCAGGAAAAAAAAATGATGAAAAATGTTTCTGATCTGGTTTGGCTGCTGAATCCTTCCTCACTTAACTTTTGCCAGCTTTTAATTAGTGTTTTAATATCTCTGGTTCTCAGTCATCTAATTCCTACAGGAAACATCCAAGTAATGATGGCCAGGATTGAGGGCCTGGCCAAGATAACCTTTCTTCCTCCTTTCCTTTTTACAGAACTCGAAACATGAGTGTTAAAATCAACACCAACACTTTTCAAGTGGACTCACCACAAGCATCACACTCCATCACGGTGTTCTTCAAAAAGGTTATCTCTTTGACCTGTGAAAAATCATAATGGGAACAAGTTCATAATCTTTAGTAACAGCAAAACTTGGTAGTATTTAGAATAAGGAAGTTTCTCCAATTTTATCACTCCATAATTAGTGCTTGTTTGATTGTTGTCTAATGTTACTCCAAGACAAGCAGAAAACAACACTTTAAAATCAAAGTACCATAAAAAAAAAAAAACCCAATGCTGGCAGGGCAAGCTATATAAACAGGAAACAAACCCCACACTCCGTCACTCTGATGATGTTACCTAGTTGGGTAATAAAATGTAAGCAAACAACCAAGTTCAGAGAGCATCACAGACTCCACAGTACAGGTCTGAGTTATAGACATTCTCTTCAATTGCAACCTTGGAGGGTTTTGAACATTTAAGCAGGATTAGACCTGCTCAGTTGTTGGATGGGAAATGTCCTGTGATTGATGTCAGTGGTGGAATTCAAAATATTTTACCACTGGTTCTGTGGGCACGTGCTTTGCGCATGCATGGAGCGTTTTAAAAAGGGGAATTTTAAGCATGAAAACTTAACTTCAGCGCTGGTCAGTAAAACAGCTGAGGTGCGGCAATTGCTCTGCCGTGCCTATCAGCTGAGCTACAAACAAAGGAAATATAGGACAGGAAAGGGTGGGAGCAGCGGGGTGGGCCCAACTGCTGACGGGCACTGCTGGATTGCTAGAACCGATGCGAACCAGCAGCATATCACCTGTGATTGACATGCATTTGTCACGAACACCTAGAAGAGAGGTTGCTTAGGAACAAAAGCATTTCCTATTTCCTTTTGCAAGCGGTGAGGAAACAATCTTCCAGCTCTAACCCCAAACTGATCCTTATTTCCCTTGTTTGTTGTCGCAAGCTGTAAATAAATACACGCCAGCTGCCAAGCCCCTGAATTTTAATCCTGTGACCCTGGGGATTCTGCAATGATCATTATTGGCCATAAGTCACTTTTTTCAGTGCCATTGCAACTTCGAATAGGCATTAAATGGTCACAAGTCAAGCACTGTAGATGATCTCTTTGATCCATCCAATTGAAAGATTGAGGACAATAGGGGAACTTTGTGAGCCTCCATCTCATCTGGTGAAAATGCAGACAGTTAGCTCTCTAGGAAATGTCTTTTAATGTTTCCCATACAATTTGGGGTTGGTTTTTTTTTTTCCCCAGACCCCTAATCAAATCCAGACCATGTTGGAGAGTGGGACAGAACAAGGAGTTATGAAAAGGGATTATGTAATGGAAAAAGATCAGAAGATGTGGATGGAGAGGCCTGACCCATACAATCGCCAAGGGTCGGACACGACTGAATGAATAAAATCACCCTCCTCCTCAGTGGACAAAGCGGGATGGAATGGGGATAAAAGAACTGCCTTGTTGAATCTTGATGAAAGTCCAGCTAGTTCAGGGATGTCAAACTCAAGGCCGGTTCTGGCCCACACAGCCAGCCTGGAAACAGCAAAGGACCGTCCCACAAGTGTCTTTGCCAGCGAAAATGGAGCTCGCTACCCCCCCACTCCCCGAGCTCTGTTTTCGCTGGCAGAGGGCTAGCAAAATAAAAACAAAAGGAGAAATGTTTCCCCTTTTGCATTTGAGCATGCGAGAAGGGCCAGGAAAGGAGAAGAGAAAAGACAAAGAAAAAGAAGGGAAGATGGGAAGAGAGCAAGGAAGGAAAAATAAGGAAAGAGGGGAAGGAAGAAGAAAGGAGAATGAACAGGGAGGGAGGGAAGGAAGAGAGAGAGAGAGAGAGAGAGAGAGAGAGAGAAAGAAAGAAAAAGAAAGAAAGAAAGAAAGAGAAAGAAAGAAAGACAGAAAGAAAGAGAGAGAAAGAAAGAAAGAGAAAGAAAGAAAAAAAGAAAGAAAAGAAAGAAAGAAAGAAAGAAAGAAAGAAAGAAAGAAAGAAAGAAAGAAAGAAAGAAAGAAAGAAAGAAAGAAAGAAAGGTTATAATGAGAGTGAGGGAGGGTTTCGGGAAAGTCCTGCCTTAGCACTTGGCCACCACAGGTGCCCCCAATACAAGTGATGTTGAGCTGGCTACGCTTACCATGCCCTCCCCCCGGCCATACACATCCCACCCCCCAGCTCTCCAAGGTCAAACACAACCCTGATGCGGTCCTCAATGAAATTAAGTGTGACACCCCTGAGCTAGTTCAACATTCGGCTGTCTACAGAAATCGTCCCAACCTCAGGTAGACTGTTTCGGTGCTCAGAGGCTCTACTATGCTAGACTTCCGTAAAACAACTCTAAACTTCCCAGGGTTTCTCAATCTCAACGTTAAATAGACGTACGGACTTCCAATTTCCAGAATTCCTCAGCCAGCGTGCTAGCTGGGGAATTCTGGGAGCTGGAGGCCATATGTCTTAAAAGTTGAATTTGCTCATCTAGTAGGGATTCCCACGCGGCTGAGAGAAATGAGCTGGGTGCTGGGAATTGCAGTAGTTGTGTGCGTGTGAGAGAGAGAGAGAGACCAGACAAGATCTCCCCAGGATATCCTGTCTCCGGCGCTGCCTCTAGAATTCTCCCTGACTGCTACCCAGGATTGCAGCAGATTTTATGTAGGGCAAAGCAGGAGTGGAAAGCCGAAAGGGCAGCCACCTCGTCGCATCCATTCCACCCCCACCCACGCCCCACCAGCCCTTGTGCGGCTGCCCAGAGTTTGTCCTGGCACGGAGGGTTCTGTCCGTCTGTTTTTCCAATTAGCTGGCAGGCAGAGGCTGCCGCCAAGAACGGGAGGAAAAGAGGAATGTGGTGTTGCATAAGAGGCAGACAGACAACAGGGCCAGAAAAGGTCAGCAACGTCCATCTGAGTCCTTCATGGCAAATCCAGTTGTCCGCCTGGGAATTTTCACCGTCAGAGTTAAACTGCTCCTGACTGTGGAGGTTCCATTTAGTATGTAGGGCTAAGAGAATTTGCTTCTCTCTCTCTCTCTCTCTCTCTCTCTCTCTCTCTCTCTTTGATTTTTTTTCCCAACAGCTTTTAGCTCTCTTATAATTGTGGCTGGGTATTGTGTAGCCTCGAGAGAAGGCTGCATAGTCCCCCTCTGAACTTTACAGATAGTCCTTGAATAACGATCACAGCTGAGCCCAAAATTCCCATTGCTAGGCAAGACGGTTGTTAAGTGAATTGGTGCCCCGTTTTGCAACCTTTCTGGCCACCGTTGTTAAGGGAATCACTGCGGTTGTTTGGTTCATATAACATGGTTGTTAAGTGAATCTGGCTTCCCCGTTGACTTGGCTTGTCAGAAGGTTACAAAACTGTTCTAAATACGAGTCAGTTGCCAGGGGTCTGGATTTTGATGACCACGGGGATGCTGTAACATCGTAAGTGTGTAAAAAGGCAAAAAGCCACTTTTTTACAGGGCCGTTGTGACTTCGGTCACTAAATGAATGGTTGTAAGTTGAGGATTACCTTTATTCTGTGGAAAAATTCAGGTGGAGGGGCTTTTGCTTGATTTACATAAGGACCATTGATAGAAATTGCCACTTCATGTAAAGTCCTTTGCTTGGTATTAGCCCTTTTTCTAGGCCACAAGTTCCCAAACTTGGCCACTTTAAGACTTGTGGACTTCAACTCCCAGAATTCTCCAGCCAAGCTATGATAGGAAGCTCAGAGGTGCTGGCTGGAGAATTCTGGGAGTTGAGGTCCACAAGTCTTAAAGTGGCCAAGTTTGGAGACCTCTGTGCTAGGCCTTGGCCATGCAAGGATGTCTGCAGGGAGGGGTCAAAAAAGTCAAGATGGCAGCTCAACCATGCAATGAAACCCCTCCCCTTCCTTTTTAATATCGGCCACAATGCACATATAAAAGGGAGGGGTTTCAGTCACATGGTCGGGGCCTCTATCTTGATTTATTATTTTTTTTAAATCTCTCTGTTGCCACACTTACCTTGAAGCACAAACCTGCCCAAAGGACCAGAATTTATGCAACTTTCTTGCTCCCTCAAAAAGTATGAGCCAAGGTTAAATGTTTAAATGAAGCCTGTTGTGTTTGGGAAACAATGCTACGCTTGCTTAGAGCAGTGTTTCTCAACCTTGGCCATTTTAAACAGTCTGGACTTCAATTCCCAGAATTCCCCAGCCAGCAATGCCTAGCTGGGGAATTCTGGGAGTTGGAGTCCACACTGCTTAAAGTTGCCAAAGTTGAAAAAGGCTGGGCTGGGGCTAAAGTTTTCTTTTTGTAACATAGTGACGTGTGAATTCATCTTATTTCACGTGTTAATCGTTCCCTCGGTTACATGAACCCTGCAAGTCACTCATCTCAACCCAGAAGTTCAATGCTTTGCATATGAGCCTGCTCAGGGGTGGGATTCAAATTTTTAAACAACCGGTTCTGTGGGTGTGGCCATGTGGGTGTGGCCATATGACTGGGTGGGTGTGGCTTCTTTCTTTTTTGTTTTTTTTTCCTCCTGGGCCATGTAGCACTCCTGTACTCTCCATTTTTGGGCCTCCTGGTCCTCAGGGAAGCCTCCGGGGGGTGTGCATTTTTGCTTCCCTGAGACCCAGGAAGGCAAAAAATGAAGCATGGGGGGAAGCGCAGCACACACACACACACACCCGCATGTCCCTTTTTGCCTCCTGGGCCTCAGGGAAGCCTCCTGGGCAAAGCGGTAAGACAGCGAGGGGGATCCTGGCACAGCTGATTGTCGGAACAGCTGATCGTTGGGAGGAAAAAAGAAAAAACTTAAGGAGTGACTGGTCAGGGAGGGGAGAGGAGAGGAGGGGCGGGCGGAGAGGGGCAGGGCCAGTCAGGGGCGCGATTTGCCAGCACTGCGCAGAATCGTAACAACCAGTTCTATGGAACCGCTCTGAACCGGTAGAATCCCACCTCTTTGCCTGCTGCGATATTTCCCCCAAGCGAAGTCCCTAGCAAGCAAATTTTAGAGGTTAATTTGAAAACACACCAAGTCTCTGTTTGGCTTCCGTTGCAAGGAAAAAGGAAGGTACTTGCAAAGAAAAGACGCGCCTTCGTCCTTCTTACCTGCTGCTTCAGCAGTTCTCTGATTTCTCTCAGTGCCTTGTTGGTTTCCTTCATCTCCGTTAGCATCTGGGGTGAGAGGTCTCCTCCTAGGAAGAGAAGAGAAATGTTAAATGGGTTAAAAAACAAAACAGCTTTGGGAAGCTACGTGGCTCTTCTCAAGACTTCCCGCCTGCATATTTTCTTAGCCGGAAGGGTGGAATTTTATTTGTTGCAACCAGTGTGGGCACCGGTTGGGGAAGGCTGAAATTTCAACATGGTTTTTTTTCCCCTCGAGAGCTTGTCTCAAAAGCAGGACTTGATTTACAGGTATTCTTTGACTTATAATCCCAACAGGGGCCAGAATTTCCATTGCCTTGCAAGATGGTTGTTAAGTGGGTCGCATCCAGTTTAACAACCTTTTTGCCATGATTGTTAAATGAACCTGGGCATGCCCCTGACTGGCCCCGCCTCTCTCCACCCACCCCTCCCCTCCCCACCTAGTCACCCCTTAAGGTATTTCTATTTTTCGTCCCGAAGATCAGCTGTTCTGACAATCAGCTGTGCCCAGTTGTTAAGAGAATCATGCGCAGTCCTTAAGCGAATCCGGCTTCCTGCACTGACTTTGCTTCTCAGAAGCTGGCTAGAACAGCCAAATTTTGATCCCATGATGATTCTGCTATGGACGTAAGTACGAGCTTTGGTGGTTAAGTAATTTTTTTCAGTGCTCTTGTAACTTCAGACGGTCGCTATATGAAGAAGGACCACCTGTAAAATGTTTAAAATCTCTGCTTCTTAAATTTTCTTTTCTTCTTGAGGAGAGTAAAAAGTCGGAAGGGCTTGGATTGGGAAAACATCCATATTTGCCCCAGGTTTTCCCAAACAAACAAATAGAATTACTGTCAGCAAACCTTGGTTGCTAGTTTTATGTAATTTAATTCTCTGTGATTGAATTTGTAGCCCATCTGTCTCTGCAGAGCAACACTTAAGTGTAGTTTACAAACTTTTTAAAATAAACAGAGATGTGCAGTTTTCCTTAACCAAATTGGAAGTCAAGGATGAGACTACATTGAGCAACTTCATTTAATTGAGTGCTAAATTCTCACTTTTATTACAAGGGTGCATTTGCACAACAATCCAAGCAGTCTTGGCTCCTTGAAGAAGTGTGGACTTCCACTCCCAGAATTCTCCGGTCAGCATGACTGGTTGGGGAATTCTGGGAGTTGAAATCCACATGGTTTCAATGTGTGGATATCAATAATTAACCTTCAATAATTTTTCTCTCTTCTCTATCTAGCCCATCTTTTTCCAAAGCCGTTTCAAGCCCTTCCTTGGCCCAAAGTCACCCAGTTGGCTCTTATGCCTTAAGGTGGGACTAGAACTCCCAATCTCCTGGTTTCTAGCCTGATGCCTTAAACACAAGACCAGGGGTGTCAAACTCAAGGCCCAGGGGCGGAGTGCTCACCTGGCCCATGGAACCTCCCTGCCCTGGAAACAGCAAAGGACTGGCCCACGGTGCCTCTGCCCGTGAAAACGGAGCCTGTTTTCTCTGGCAGATTGCTTGGGCCGCCACAGGAGCCCCTGACATGAGTGATATTGAGCTGGCCAGGCCCCCCAAGCTTCTCCCAGGTCAAACACAATCCTAATGCGGCCGTCAATAAAATTGAGTTTGACATCCCTGCACTAGACCGAACCAGTTGTCACCTTGCCTCCATTTTCGTTCTTCTGCCTCTTTCCTAGTGCCACAATATCCTTTTTGAGATGCTCTGCACTCAGTAACAGATAGTAGCAGATAATCAGAGTGGGAAGGGACTTTGTGGGTCATCTAGTCCAACCCCCTGCCCAAGCAGGAGACCCTACACCATTTCTGACAGATGGGAGTCCAATCTCAAGTGATGGCGCTCTCACAACTTCCAAGGGGAAGTTGTTCCATGGGTTGATTGTTCTCACTTGTGTGGTTGTGTGATCTTGTGTGGTTCCTAGCTGCAATTCATGGGTTCAGAGGTGAAGGGGAGATCTTTTGTGCACACAACTACTTGCCCTAGAAGAGCAACTTTAGCCCTAGTTAGGTTTGGCAGCTTTGATCCTCCTGGCTTGCAAAGAAAATGGCTCAGCAATATCTTTCTCCTACGTGTGGGTTCCTATTAAGACAAACACCTCCCTGTAAAAGCTGCAAAATGTATATTTGCTCTTCTGCTGCCAAGCTCCTGGAAAAAGCTGTTCCAGCCTCAGAAATGCAGAGCGTCTCTTCTAGGTCACAAGGAAGCAACATGGCTCCATCAAGGTATTTATTATACAGGGATGGGGCTGCTTGAGGTTTGCAGGGGTTAAGGAGAGCCCCTAGCTAAGATTTTGTGAGAACCCCCAAGTCCCACTCCTAGCTGGCCCCACCCCACCCCTCCCCTCCCCTCCCCGGAGTCCCCACACAGCCCATTTTGGATGCAGGTAAGTACAGGGTGCGTGCGGAGGCTCGGGGAGGGTGAAAAACGGGCCTCCTGGAAGTTTGGGAAGGCCAGAAATGGGCCTGTTTCTGACTTCCAGAGAGCCTCCGGAGCCTAGAGAGGCCATTTTTGCCCTCCTGGAGGCCCGAGGAAAGCCTCTGGAGCCCAGGGAGGGCAAAAATGTCCCCACCCCACCCCGTTGCAGTGCAGGAGGCTGATTAGGCCACGCCCACCATGGCCACACCCACCCAGCAACCGAGCAGAGAACCCGTTGCTAAAATTTTTGAAGCCCACCCCTATATTTATATCCTGTTATTTCTCTGAAAGCAAAAGGCTGCTTGGGGGCACAGGGCATCTCCTCATTTTTTTCCCACAACAACCCTGTGAGGGAGGCTGCGCTGAGAGAGAAGGTGTAGACTCCTTCAAAGCTGCCAAGAAAGTTAACAAGCTGCTTACTGCATTTCCATGCAGGACTAAATGGGCTCAAGTTCCCCATTATTCTGGTCCTTTGGTTAAAATAACAACTTGGAACCGTTTTACATCCTGCAATGATACCTTTGACATTGTCAAAAAAACAACTTCTGCCTATCCCAGGTTCTTGGGAAGGACTCAAAAAGCTGACAAAAATGCCAAATCCAGTCCAAATATCTGGCCAACTGTGCAATGAACCATAACTATAATAGTAAAGAAAAATTGGTAGGAACATAGAGTTGCAAAAGTACTCAAAATGATCAGGTTAAAATATTGAGGGATTTCCAAATACAAATGGATAAAGTTTGGTCTCATAACACACCAGATTTAACTGCGGTTGAAAGGAAGAAAGTGTGGATAATTATTGTGGCATTAGCAGGAGATGATAGAACAGAAGATAAAGAATTAGAGAAGATCACAAAGTATCAAGATGTGAAAATCAAAATGGAAAAATTATGGCATGGTGGTCACAGGGCTTATCGGTACACTGGGGGCTATGCCATAATTTAGAAAATATTAAGAAAATGTGTACACTGACAACATTTTCATTGGTAATTACAAAAGGCTACACTGCCTGGATCCACACATCAACTATGCTGATACATTACAACACACTAGTTGTATAGGAAGAACTGAATGCGTATGAAACTGAATGCCAGCTAAAGGATTGGTTGTGGTTTTACACTGCTATGAACAGACAATAATGTGGTTATTTGGTTTGCAACTGCAGAAAATGGATTAATTCTGGAACATGCGGTACACGTTGTCCAGAAAAACTGGTTTATGGCACATGGGGAGTTTTTTTTCAGGAATAAATTAGATCTGATATTGAAAAACATCCTTAGAAAGGGCTTTTTTTTTATAGGATCTTTATTAGCACAATGCATCTCATTTGATTCTGATCTAGCCCACTTTGTCCAGGTCTGTTCCTGAATAAGTCACTAACGTCTGAAGAAACGTTAGCAATAGGCAAAAATGAACACAGTAACGGTGCATTGCGTTTACTAAACCTGCATTTCTCAACTTGGGAACTTGAAGAGGTGCATCCCAAGAGGCAACTGGACTTTCTGCTTTTTTCTTTGAAGATGTTTCGCTTCTCATCCAAGAAGCTTCTTCAGCTGAATTTGAAATCCTTCTGTAATTTGTGACACACACACCCCCCATGAAAAAAAAATCCATTAATACTTCTAGCATTGATGATGTTACCTAGCTGAGTAATCCCAGAGGTTCTTTTTCAAAAGGCAGCTGGACTTTGGTTTTGCTTTGAAGATGTTTCCCTTCTCATCCAAGAAGCTTCTTCAGTTCAGTTGAACTCGCTTCTTGGATGAAAAGCGAAATGTCTTCAAGGAAAAACAAAGAAAGTCCAATTGCCTTTTGAAAAAGCACATTTGAGACAACTGTGACTGGATGTCTGAGAATCTCCATAGACACTTGAAGAGGTGCGTATTTCAACTCCAGCCGGCCTCTGGGAGTTGAAGTCCACACCTCTTAAAGTTCCTAAGGTTGAGAAACATTGCATAGGTAGTCCTCAACTTCCAATCATTTGTTTAGAGACTGTTCGAAGTTACAACGGCACTGAAGAAAGCGATTTATGGCCAGGGCCTTGCACTTATAACCATCAGAACCTCTCCATGGTCACATGATCAAAATCCAAGTGCTTGCCAACTGGCATGCACTTATGACAGTTGTGGCATTATGTGATCATATTTGCGACCTTCCCAGTCAGCTTCCGACAAGCAAAGTCAATGGGGAGAAGCCAGATTCTCTTAATGACTGCATGATTCACTTAACAACTGCAGGGGTTTGTTTCACATCTGTGGCAAAAAAGGCCATAAAATTGGGTGTGGCTCATGTAACAACCACTTTGCTTAGCAACAGAAAGTCTGGTCGCAATTGTGGTCCTAATTCAAGGACTAACATGGCAAAGACCTTGAGCAAGGAGATGGATGAGCCACAAGGTCCCTTCCAACTTTGTTAATCTGATTATTAGATCATTAGTTTGCCTGGTTGCGTGAAGACAGCAGTTAGCAGGCAGCTGATATCCACTGAGCATTCAACCTTTCCTCTTCTCTCAATTTCCAAGTAATATTACCACCGAACCTTGTAACAAGGAGTTCCATGTACATAGAATAAGATAAGGAAGATAGGAACAATCTTTTTTTCTTTGCTTTCCGTTTCTAAATTTTATTAAATTCTTATTTCTGCCCAAATCTGGATTAATTTCCTAAATTTTTGTAGGTACGTGAGTTGTAAAGTAAGGAGAAAATTACAAGAATATGTAGTTGTATATAATTATTAACGGTACTTACATTGTAGCACGTAAGTTGTTCATTGGATATATACAATTAAATATTGTGTGACCATTAAGTGTAACAAAAGTACATGACTGAAACTCAAAAGTTTAACTTCGGAACACAACTCTCCGCATTAAGGCTTCTGCCAGACTTTGAAAGAGCCAAATCATAAACTTAGATATCAGCAAGAGAAGCTACAGCGTAATCCTTTAAATGTATATTTACTTGCTACCTTAAGCATGTCTGTAAAACTTGGAATCAA
Organism: Pseudonaja textilis; assembly: GCF_049901715.1. NCBI lineage: Eukaryota > Metazoa > Chordata > Lepidosauria > Squamata > Elapidae > Pseudonaja > Pseudonaja textilis. The sequence goes on from NC_141990.1 coordinate 325,250,671, forward strand.
TAAAAAGGCAAGAGAATTTAATAAGAAAACAAGCAAATAGGTAGAGGGGAAAAAAAAAAATCCAACCCCCAGAACGAAGTTCAGATCTATAATTCTCTGCCTGGAAATTTGAAATTGTTTTCCAAAATTAAGCCCTGGAAGGGACTTCAAGGTTTTCTAGTCTTAACTCCTTGCTCAAGCCAGAGACCCATGCCATCCTGATTTTTGGATGGAACAACCACAACTCGAGGGAGCAAACCATCCATTGATTAATTGTCCCGTCAAAAAAATGTTCCAGGTTGGATTCTAATTAACAAACTTCTTCCCATTATTTCTTGATTTGTCCTCTGCTTTGGACAATAATTTGATTTCCTCTCGTTTGTGACAGTCTCTCACGTACTGGACAGTTATGCCCCCTCATCCTTCTCTAGCTAGGCATACTTAACAGGGGATGGACTAGAAGATCTCCAAGATCCCTTCCAGCCTTATGATTCTAGGGTCTATAATTGAATTCTACTTACCTCTCCCACCAGGCATTTGACCTGATGTATAAGAGACGAAGGCCAGCACGCAAAGGAAAACTCCAATGTTCCTCATTTTCAGAGCTTATGAAACTTAAGGGTGGCCCCGTACCTTTTTAAATATTCTCTCCACACACACCCCCACCCTGCGCTTAAAAAAAAAAAAAAAGATTTGGAATTAGTAAACCTGAATAGTTCACCTCTGCTGCCCCCATGAAACATTTTGTGGTTGGCTATTTATGAAGCCGCATTCCGCTCAACTGAAGTTTTCTCCCTTCTGATGGAGACGTCATTTCTGGCTCTTGGGGTTTTTTGCGGGGGGGGGGGGGGAGGTGGGGAGAAAAAGAGAGACAGAGAATTTCTTAGAAAAATAAACAGAATGAGAAAAGCATTAAGGAAAACGGCCTGCATTGATTATACAGTGAATGTACAGGGAAGGGGGAAGAGGAAGAATGATGTATGACATTGCAATTCAATTCCAGGCAGACATCAAAGAAAACTCTTTCTGAATTACAGCAGATTTCTTTTTATATATATATAAATATATATAATGAAGTTTTTCCTCCATAGCAACCTTCAGGACAATCTTTAGCATTTTTCTCCTTGAATAACCTCATTCGCTCTCTGCTCTTCGTAAGCTGTTTCGGGACGGGCTGAACAGAATAAGAGAATTGGAAGGGACCTCGGAGGTCTTCTAGTCCAACCCTCTGCTCAGGCAGAAAAACCTATAGCATTTCAGAGAAATAGTTGTCCAATCTCTTCTTGAAAACCTCCAGTGTTACAGTATCCACAATTTCTGGAGGCAAGTTGTTCCACTGATTAATTGTTCTAACTCAAGAACATTTCTCCTTGGTTCTTGATTGGTTCTTTCCTTGATAAGTTTCCACCCATGGCTTCTTGTCCTGCCTTCAGGTGCTTTGAAGGATAGCTTGACTCCCTCTTCTTTGTGGCAACTCCTAAGATATTGGAAGACTGCTGTCATGTCTCCCCTAGTCCTTCTTTTCATCAGACTAGCCATGCCCAGTTCCAGAAACTATTCTTAATATATTTCAGCCTCCAGTCCCCTATTCATCTCTGTTGCTCTTTTCTGCACTCTTTCTAGAGTCTCAACATCTTTTTTCCATTGTGGTGACCAAAACTGGATGCAGTATTCAAAGTGTGGTCTTACTAAGGCATTGTAAAGCAGTATTAACTCTTCGCGTATCTTGATTCTATCCCTCTGTTAATACAGCCTACGACTCCATTGGCTTTTTTGGCAGCTACAGCCCATTGCTGTGATTGTCCACTAGGACTCCAAGATCCCTCTCACAGTTGCTACTATTGAGCCAGGTACCATCTATACTATACCTGTGCATTTGGTTTTTCTTGCCTCACTTTTTTCATTGAATTTCATTTTGTTAAATAGCACCCAATGTTCAAGTCTGTCAAGATCCTTCTTTATCTTAAGCCTGTCTTCTGGGGTGTTGGCTATTCCTGCCAGCTTGGTGTCATCTGGTCTCATCTCTCCCAGAGGTGGTATTCTGACCAGTTCTGGAGAACCGGTAGCGGAAATTTTGAGTACTTCGGAGAACTGGCAAATACCACCTCTGACTGGAGATTTTACAATATCTTTCCCCTGCTACGCCCACAGAACTGGTAGTAAAAATGTTTGAATCCCACCACTGATCTCTCCCGTTAAACAATGCTTCTCAACCTGGACTTCAACTCCCAGAATTCAGCTTAAATCTGCCAAGATTGAGAAACCTTGCTCTAGTCTAAAGCAAGGGTCTTCAAACTTGGCAAGTTTAAGACTTGTGGACTTCAACTCCCAGAGTTCCTGAGCTAACAGGACTGGAGGAGGAATTCTGGGAGTTGAAGTCCACAAGTCTTAAAGCTGTCAAGTGTGAAGACCCCCTGCTCTAAAGAATATAAACATCTTGTTTGTTTTCAGTCAGAACTAAATTGGTAAGGTTGACAAACACTGGTCTAGAATAAAGAATGGTAATTTATGGAATATCTTCTTAACAGATCCTGCGTAGAAGGGATCTTTGATTTGGGTAACTCTGTGGATCATAAAATCATCATTTTCCTCAGGCCGCATCTTTGGACTGAAAAGCAACTGAACAACCAGGAAAATTCAGCGAGGCCAACGGGCTTCCTTGTTTAATCATCAAATTTATATGGCTGCCCATCTCATGGACAAGCCACTCATTTTTTATTCCTTGGTAAGTGGTTTGTGATGAGGAAAAGGACTGATCCTGATAATGGGATGGAAGTTATCTTTTTGGGTGGTCACAGAGCAGAGGGCAGGATATGGTCAAAAAAGTCAAAATGGCAGTCACACTGGTGTGCCCGTTTCTCTTCCTGTTATATGTTTAAATAATCTATCTTGGTTACATTAAACAAGAAAAAGCTGGTCATTTCAAGAGGGATGGACCAACGTTTCTTCCAGTTCAGTGTCAAGAATCATAGAATGGTGGAGTACAAAGGAACACAAAAGATCATCTAGTCCAACCAGGTGTGGGATTTTACAGCTTCGTACATATTCACTAGAACCGGTTGTTAACATTCTAAGCAGTTCTGGTTGTTAGAAGAAATTACTGGCCTAATCCTGTAAGGAAGGCAGGAAGGAAACAGTCTGGTGTTGCTTACAGAAACTGCCTCTCCGTTGACCCTTAATACATTCTTGGCAGGACTAGACTTCCTGTCTCAGGAACATCTCTGGAGTTTTTTCCCCTCCTTTGCTGGTACTTTGCTTATGTGGAGCGACCATTCAAAGTTACAGTGGCACAGGAAAAAGTGACTTATGACCATTTTTCACACTTACGACTGTTGCAGCATCCCCACGGTCATGAGAGGCCAGGCGAGGAGATGCGTGCCTCGATGTGAGTGATATTAAGTTGGCCACGCCCAGCCAGTCACATGACCACCAAGCCATGCCCACCACATAAGCCACGCCCACAAAACCGGTTGTTAAAAAAATTGAATCCCACCCCTGAGTCCAACCCTCTGTGAAGTGCAGGAAAATGAACTCAACCACCTAAGAGGTGGCTATCCAGTCTCTTAAAGATTTCCAGAAATGGAGCGCCTACTCTCCTTAAGGGCCTAGGAGCGGGGTGCCAAACTCAAGGCCTGGGGGGCAGATCCATCCCATGGGGTGCTTAGATCTGGTGCACGGGACTGCCCTGGAAACAGCAAAGAACCAGCCTGTGGTACTTCCGCCAGCGAAAACAGAGTTTGGAGGGCTGCATACAGCTGACAGGTAGTGGGAGTGTGCCTCCGTTGGCTGTGGAGGAAACTGGGGAAGGGCAAAATCCGGCTAGGCAGAGCAGGGGAGAGGTAGAACAAGGGAGAGGGAGTTCAGAGAAAGACCTGGACCCACCTCCTCTTCATCCTAGGGCACGCAGGGAGGAACAGAGAAGAGAGCAACGTGACTTGCGTGGCTTACGGGGGAGGAAAGGGCCCTGATTCCCTTCATTAGGCACACCTGGGAAGAGAGTTTAAAAGAGATGCAAGCTGAGAGTGGCAGCTGCTGGGAACAAACATGAGCTTATCTTGTGTTGACTTTGGTTATCTACGTTCCTGGCATCTTCCCAATTGGATTGAATTACTGCCATTCCTTCTCTTGCCCTGCCAGACTAATTACCTCATCTTGCCTTGATTGGACTTATAGTTACAGTTTTTGTTGACTTGATTCTCTGCAGCCAAAGGCTGTTCCTGGAATAGTTTTTCTCCAGCCAGAAGGTAACCAGGACATTGGGGGCAAAGTTGGAGCTAATTAAAGGGACTCCTACTGATTATCTGACTGTGTTGCCTTTGTGCCATGCCCTGGGTCATCGCACGTAGTTGGATATAGTTCCCACCATGAGGAAGTTTTTCCTTAAATACTTGGTTACAAGTGATTACAGAGTCAATTACTGTGTGAGAAGAGCAGAAGTATAAATCTGAAAAATTGAATAAATAAAAAATACTGTTGTATTTTTCAAGGTTCGTGACAAACGCTCCTTATTGGATTATCTTCCTGAACCTTCGGATTATATCGTTTCCTCTCTTTTTCCTGTCCAGAATGAACATTCATTACCCTCAATTCCTCATCAAGCAAATTCTGAAATTCCTTCTTAGAACAGTCTTGAAATCCTGACGCATGACTGCAAATGGGGTTTCTGCCACAAATTCCAGCTGGCTCCCAGTCTTTCTCCAGAATTAGCAAATGATCGTTCTGAACTGTTTCTCGTTGGCAAGGTTTAACCCTGACTGTTTTATCAATGATTTTACTGTCCTTCAGCTTCCACGACCTCATGAGATGCAAAGGAGGCTGAACAGAGTGGTCTATTTTTTTTACCCAGGGATGTAAAAGAAATCAACTACAGATGCCTTTTAGCTGAAATGCCTGGAATTTGCTGGTGCCTCTCCTTAACAATAACATTTTAGGACCAGAAAATTGCACCAAAACACAATCATAAATAGCAACAGCACTTAGACTTCTATACCACTTCACAGTGCTTTACAGCTTTCTCTAAGCCAAGGGTCTTCAAACTTGGCAAGTTTAAGACTTGTGGACTTCAACTCCCAGAATTCCTGAACTAACGTGACTGGAGGAGGAATTCTGGGAGTTGAAGTCCACAAGTCTTAAAGCTGTCAGGTTTGAAGACCCCTGCTCCAAACGGTTTAGAGTCAACCTATTGCCCTCAAGAATTTTGGGTCTTCCTCATTTTACCCACCTCAGAAGGGTGGAAGGCTGAGTCAACCTTGAACTGGTGAGATTTGAACTGCCAAATTGCAGTCAGTGGCCGTCAGCAGGAATAGTCTGCCTTCTAACCACTGCATCACTGTGGCTCATAGAAGTTCCATTTAATAGCAGCGCAGGAGAGCTGATATACAGGTAGTCCTCAACTTACAACCACAATTGAGCCCAGAATTTCCATTGCTAAGTGAGTTTTGCCCCATTTTATGACCTGCTTCACCACAGTTGTTAAGTGAATCACTGCTGTTGTTCAGTCACATGGTTGCAAAGTGAATCTGGCTTTGGCATTGGGTTTGGTTGCCAGAAGGTCACAAAAGGTGGTCACATGCCCCGGGGACACTGCAGCCATCATAAATATGAGTCAATTTCCAATTCATGTGACTGTTGTAAGTGTGACAGTTGTAAGCGTGAAAAACGGTCACAAATCACTTTTTTCCCAGTGCCATTGTAACTTTGAATGGTCGCTAAACAAAAATGTTGTAAGTAACAACTAACAGTTAACAGATAATCAGAGTTGGAAGGGACCTTGTAGGTCATCTAGTCCAACCCCCTGCCCAAGCGGGAGAACTTACACCATTTCTGACAGATGGCAGTCCAATCTCTTCTTGATGACAGTCTCACAACTTCCGAGGGCAACTTCTCTTCCATTGGTTGATTGTACTTCTTACTGTCAAAAGGTTTCTCCTTATTTCCAGGTTAAATCTCTCCTTGTTCAGTTTCCATCCATTATTCCTTGTCTGGCCTTCAGGTGCTTTACAAAATAGCTTGACTACATGTAATGGTCTGGTTAAACTTTGGGGTTTGGCCTAGGGAGGCTTAAGTTTAAGTCTTCCCTTGATCATGGAGTTCATGAGATGACTTCAGGCCAATCACATTCAAGTAGCCCAACTTACCTTACAGGGATGTTGTTTCGGATAAGGAAATGTGGCAACATTATGAGAGCACCACTTCTGAGATTTCAGGGATCCATACTATAATAAGTTAAGGTATTACTCCTGTAACGGAGAGGGCAGACAAGGGATAAAAAAAATGGTGCCCGTCTCCCGTCCACTGTGGTAATGTCCTGTGGTAACAATTCCAGAAGTTTATTCCTCCATATTGTGTGTTTTTTTAATTAGGCTTTTTAAAAACAAGTCTTTGTATATTTTTTATAAAGGCTTGAGGCATTTATTGTCCTGGAAGTCAGGAAATGAATAATATGCAATAAATTGCAACGACTCAGAGATAATAGGGTATGTTACTGAATGTTGGGTGTGCTTAATTAATTCACAACTGCTGCCTGAAAGGGCATCTTAACAAAAACATCGAATCATCGAAGTAGAAGAACCATAGAGATCTTTTAGCCCATCCACAACCCCAAGTAGGAACTTTCAGGTCCTCCCAGATAAATGGGTTTGTTTAAAATCCTCAGTAATGGACTCCCCATGAGGCAAACTACACTTCTTCATAGCATTCATGGCAGAGGTGGTATTCAGCTGGTTCTGACCAGTTCTGGAGAACCAGTAGCGGAAATTTTGAGTAGTTCGGAGAACCAGCAAATATTACCTTTGATTGGCCCCACCCCCATCTCTTCTCCACCTCCCAAGTCCCAGATGATTGGCTGGATGTTCTTTTGTTGCCCTGCACAGGAGAATGGAGCTGGAAAGCAGGTTCGTGGGGTGGGGAGAGAATGGGGATTTGGCGGTATCTTTCCCCTGCCATACCCACCAAGCCATGCCCACCATGCCACGCTCACCAAGCCACGCCCACAGAACAGGTAGTACATTTTTTTGAATCCCACCACTGATTCATGGTCAGAAAATTCCTCCTTATTTTGAGGTTAAATCCACATCTGTGGGACAACACTTTGAAGGTTAGAAGAGTGCGGTCATATTTTGCCTTCACCTTGTCTTCTTTAGGCTAAAGAGACCACGTTTTAGAAACCAGGAGACATTGAGTCTTGCCTCAGGCATGAATGTTGGATGGGTGACTTTGGGCCAATTACCAGAAGATTGTGAGTTCTAGTTCCATCCTAGACATGAAAGCCAGCTGGGTGACTTTAGTCCAATCACCTGGAGACTGTGAGTTCTAGTCCTGCTTTAGACGTGAAGGCTGTCTACTACCTCTCTTCCAGCTCACCTCACCTCATAGGATTGTTGTTGTGAGGAAAATAGGAGGAGGAAGGAATTAAGTATGTTCAGTGCCTTGAGTTATTTATAAAAATAATCAAAACTGGATTTGAAAATTCTAAATTTTTAAAAAAATGTTTCTTAAACCACACCTGGTAAATTGTAACTTCCAAGCCCCTCGCTATGTTCATTGCTGTTCTCATCCCCCTTTTGAATCCCTCAGCGTCCTTCCTGTATTGGGGACGCCCCAAACGGGGCCCAGTATCCCAGAGACAGCATCCCAGTGGAGCAGAGAGCAGAACCATCCCTTCCCATGACTCAGTGCTATGGTATTAGTGCAGCATGGAATTGCACTGGCTGTTTTGGCACCTGGAGCACCTTACTGGCTCATGCTTAATCTGCCGCCCACCGGGACATCTGGTCTGAGGTAGAAAAGGTAGAAAGAAATTGCAAATTTGCTTCTCCAGACCAGAATCTGGAGGCCAAAGTAGCAGAGCTGACCCTGTTCTTGTTTTCTAGAAGCTTCTGACCAGCTCCTGATGAAAGAACGCCTCCCCCTCACCAAGTTCAGGTCACTGAGGTTCCCCCATGTGCCCTCTGTGTGTGTGTGGTCTCCTTTGAGGGAACCCGACTTGGCTGCCGTTGAAAACAGGACTTTGGTTCAAGTGGGCATTTGTCACAGCTCAGCAGGGCAACCTCCAGACTTCTGAAACGGCTAAGGTTGCATGTAAAAATAGATGGAGAATGGGAAATAGTGGGAAAGGCTGAAGACACAGGTTGTTCTGCAGAGAAGGAAGGAAAATAGGGAGGTTGTATAGTCGCCTTGTCTTTTGTAGCATCAGCATGTCAGTTTGAAAAAGGTCTTCCCGGTGCTGCAAAATGGTGCAGCTGCCAGCAGGCCCAATTCTTCAAAGAACCTTTGTATAGCTCTTAAAGAGATGCTTGTCTGTCGGTTTTGGGTGAAGGGAAGCCATTAACGATCAAGGTGACAAGAATAGTAGGAGTGCAAGAGAGACTGTTTTTAAAGGTTCACTTATCCAAGCTAGATGTCCTGGGACTGCAACTCCCAGAATCCCACTGGGCTGGAGGGTACCTGCTTGGAGAAAATGCTAAAAGGTTGGAGAAAATGCTAAAAAAGTTACTGCAGAATACCAGCAGTCCTTGGCTTACAACAGTTCACTTAATGACCACTCAAAGTTACAACAGCACTGAAAATAGTGACTTGGCACTATTGCAGCATCCCCGTGGCCATGTGATTTACATTCAGATGCTTGACAACTGACTCGCATTTATGACAGTTGCAGGGTCCTGGGATCACATGATCATCCTCTGTAACCTTCTGACAAGCAAAGTCAGTCGGGGAAGCCAGATTCACTTCACAAACATGTCACTAATTTGACAACTGCAGGGATTCACTTAACAAATGTGGCAAGAAAAGTCGTAAAATGGGGTAATCTTCAGTTGACAAATTTCCCACTTAGCAACATAACTTTTGGGCTCAATTGTAGTCGTAATTTGAGGAGTACCTGTAACAGAATAGCAGAGTTGGAAGGGACCTTGGCTCGAACAAGAAACCGATATCATTTCAGACAAATGATTGACAAATGATCATTTGATCAAACCATCAGACAAATGATCATTCAGACAAATGACTGAATTTCTTCTTAAAAGTCTTCCATGTTGGAGCACTTATACAACTTCTGGAGGCTCTTGGACTCAACCTCTGAAGCATTAGCCACTCATTCATACAGGGCATCATGAAGAAACGTTAACAATTGGAAACATTCGGTGCAACGCCAAAAAATAAACAAAAATGAGGCCTGGTGGAAAAAGTGGAATGGTGTTTTTTTTTTCTTCCAAGTATTAAAGAATTGCTGGAAAGTCTTCCCTCCTTAAATCTTGAAGGTCGGACTTTTTGTAAAAGGGAGGAAATGTTGCGGCCACGTTCTATTATAGTCCTTTGACAGGAAAAGAGACAGGAAAATGCAATATTGCTGCTGGAATTGCCCAATGTTTGCTCCATCTCTGTTCCTGTGCTTTGAGACACATTTTTGAGGGAAAAGAGCACTCCAGATTAAAGTGTTCTTTGCATGGGCTCTAAATTTAATCTGCTGAATGTCTGTGAACCAAGCAGAGGAGGATAAAGCCTTCAAAAACAAGGATGGTGGAAACAGTTAAACCTCATTCTCTAAGAAGTTCCAAGTTCTTTGCCTTAGAACATTACTTTGATGATTTAATTCCCACAATTTTCTGAGAATTTCCTTGTATCAGGTTGCTGAAAATTGGTGACAAAGTTTCCTGTCACTCTGAGGCAGGAAATACAGAGTTGTAATGTCCAAAGATGGTTTGAGGTAATTAAAAACACACACGGACAGACATCAACCTCATATCTAGGGAATAAAATCTGGACCTGATATCACACATAAAATGGCCCATGCAATTTTATACCATGCAAATTACATGTCATGTTCCCCCCCGAATGTTACGATCTAAATGACATTTTTATTTTATTTATTTATTTCTATCTTATCTTTATTCATTTTTAAGGTGACCAACTTTTTTACAATGAAAAGGAGGACACAAATAAATTGAAGAAAGAAACCAAAGCCACTTGCGCGCGGCGCACTCTCTCAAAACAATTCTCCTGTGTGGAGCGCATGAGTCTCATAATCGCGTCTCACCGCGCTGTACCGAGCCTTGACGAATCATCATGTCAAATACAAATACGTCACATCACACACACACGGATCAGCTTGGGATCGATCACATAGGGAGATTTACAGATTAATCTCCAAATATCAAAAAGGAGGACATGTCAGAGGTCACTTTTCGAGGGAGGACTGTCCTCCCTAAAGGAGGATGGTTGGTCACCTTATTCATTTTATAAAGAACTTAAGGTGGTGAATATACCTAGTACTCCTTCGTCCTCCTATTTTCCCTACAACAACAACCCTGTGAGGTGGATTGGGCTGAGAGGGTGTGACACTGGTGGGATTCAAAAAAATTTACTACCGTGGTGGCATGGTATGGCTTGGTGGGCATGGCAGGGAAAGGATACTATAAAATCCCCATTCCCTCCCCACTCCTGGGGGAAGGTTATTGCAAAATCCCCATTGCTTCCTCACCCCACTAACCTGCTTTCCAGCTCTGTTCTCCTGTGCAGGACAACTAAAGGAGACCCAGTGGATCGGCTGGGTCTTCTTTGGTTATCCTGCACAGGAGAACGGAGCTGAGGAACAAGTTAGCGGAGTAGGGAGGCAATGGGGATTTTGCAGTAACCTTCCTCTGCTACACCCACCAAGCCACGCCCACAGAACCAGTAGTAAAAAAAATTGAATCCCACCACTGGGTTACACCTCATGGCTCTAAACCCAACCAGAGATGACAAAATAGAATTTTACATCCAATATTTTAGACCTGGGTTTTGTAAACTTTAAGATGTATAGATTTCAAATTCCAGAATTCCTGGCTGGCTGGAGAATTCTAGGAATTGAAATCCACACATCTGAAAGTTACTAAGGCTGACAAGGCTGGCTGGGGAATTCTGGGAATCGAAGTCTACACATCTTAAGGTTGTCAAGTTTGAAAAACATTGTTTTAGACTAAACATCGAAAACTGACTCAGTTTTGATGCTTGTTTTTGGTGAGCTTCTATATCACGAGCAGGAAAGTTCATCCCATCTTCTTGTTTAAAGACTTTTGTGGACTGCCTTGAGATGTCCTGCTCTGCCTTCCTAAATTTGCCAGACCCACTCAGCAGACCCCCCAATGAAGGCTGAGAGGCAGAAATTTAAATTCCTCTTAGCTTCGGACCCTCACAAAACAGATCAAATAATCAGGAAAAGGGACGAGTCAAGTTCCAAGACATGCTTTCCTCCTTCCTCTAAGAATGATTCTGGAAGTTAGTTTCTGCTCCTGAGTTTGTGGTATGGGGATCCGCAGCGAGCATGCCAGGCCCAGTAGCTAGTGTTTAGCCTCTGGCCATGTTTTTGCCGAGCACACAACGTCCCTATAGGGTGAGATCACTCACTTCCTTTATTTTCCTTGGAAAAAGGGATGCATCATTCTCCTATTGGGTCAGGGAACTTGCTGATCCTTCTCCTGTGTTGCTATTTGAAAACCGAGCCTATCCATACAGAAGCTAGAACAAGCAGAGTATTCCTGAGCCAGTAGGGACTTTGTCCCAATCCCAAAAAAAACCCTCCAAAAACCCGGAGCAAAACATGCAGAGCGAAAAGCGTGGGTGGCTGGGGAATTCTGGGAGTTGACGTCCACCCCTCTTAAAGTTGCCAAATTTAAAAGACACGTCTGGAAAGGATTGTTTTTAATTTTCTCTGCTGCCCAGGCTCAAGGCCATGAGATAGACAGCCCTATAAATCTCATAAACCCAACAGACCAAAAAAAAAACAACAACGAGAAACCCAAATTTAACCCACATTTAACCCACATTTAAAGTTGGGATCAGATGGCAGGAAAGAAAGAACAGGCTGAATCTGCTGGAATGTGGGCAAGAATGAGACCTCTGTCACTGTTGGGAGTGGGGGAATCTTGGCTTCTGGGAAGAGACAGGGGGTCCCAAAGGGCTCAAGTCTGTTTTGCAAGCCGGTCAGACGTCCAGCAGTCCGAGGCGGGGGGGTGTTGGGAAGGAAGGTTGGATGAGGCATCGACCGCAACAGAAGTGGGCGATGGTGTTTGGATCATTTCATCCGGTACAAATTCCTCCCCACCTGTTCCCGCTCGGCCTTTCTGTTTCTACCAATTTTTCTTTTAAACAGCCCTTGAGTGTCACCGGGATTGAAGCCAGAGCTTTTAAGAAAAAAGCAATTGTCTTTTTGTTGCAAATGAAGTGAGTTGCAAAGGAAAAAATGTCTGAAGTTTCCTGCCAGGCCTTTCCACCGAGTCCTCGGGGTGGACAGTCATGCCTTGGTGGTGGTAAGAAAGGCAGGCCCTGGCAGATCTGTGCTCCGCCGGCTGCAAATTTCATTACAAGGAGCCATTAGGAAAGTGGGCTTGGAAGGAAGGCAAAGAACCACCCGCCAAAACAATCCAGCTGAGCCGCCAGGAAGTGTCCCAATCAGCTCTGAAAGTCTTCCCAAATGTTACCCACATTCCTGTTTTTGACAACACGGCACATTTTGGTCCTTGGAGATTAGCAACCACAAGAGGGGCCTGGTCATTTTACCAGAAATCCAAGGTTGCATCCATAGCATCTCCTATTTAGTCATAGGGCTGTGAGGGACTTTGGAGGTCTTCTAGTCCAACACCACCACCACCCCCGCCCAAAGTAGGAGTCCTTATACTGTATTTATCCCAGACAAATGATTGTTGGGGTCTTTTCTTGAAAATTTCCAGTCATGGAGCACCACAACTCCAGGAGGGAAGCTATTCCATTGATCAATTGTTCTCACTGTCAGAAAATTTGTCCTTATTTTCAGGTTGGGTCTCCCTCTGACAAGCTTCCATCCATTACTTCTTGTCCTGTCCTCTGGTGTTTTAGAGAACAAATCAAAACCATCTTCCCTATGACAGGCCTTCAAGTTTTAGAAGAGGGCTATCAGATTCCTCCCAAGTCTCCTCTTCGTTAAATTAAACATATCTTGTTCTCTTCACTGTTCATTCTACGGATTAGCTTCCAGATCCCTTATCACCTTTGTTGATCCTCTCTCCACACTCTTCTTAGGGCCTCAGCATCTTTTGTGTACTGTGATGACCGGAACTGGATGCGATACTCCAAGTGTGGCCTCATTAGTACAATATAAAGTGATGTTATCATTTCTCATGATCTTCATGCTAATTAAAAAAGAACACAAGGGTAGCGTGTTTTATTTTGATTTATTTCAATGGGTTGAAAGAATGCCCGATTCCCAATGACTCTGGGCACGTTTGGTTATGAAAAAGTTGGAACGCTTAAAAAAAGGAGAAAAAAAATCAAGGAGAAGTGCATATGAGGGGTGGGAAAAGAAGCAATCGAAACCAACCCACTTTTACAGCCCCATCCCTCCTACTCCAAGACCTGGGAAAATAACCAAGTTTTCAGCAAGTGTTGGGAAACTTTAGTTCTTGTTGTTCCTTGAAACCCTGGAGAGCTACCATTAGAACGAACATCAGGATTGGGGGCTCTCCTGTACAGTGACAAAAACTTGGGGAAAACCAGAATTTCCTTCTGTATTTGAATACTGAGAATGATAATATTAACACTGCAGCCTGTTTACAATCTCATTACTGAGACCAACTTTGAACAATAATTGTAGCATTACCATCAAGCAGTTGCTTCTTCTTCTTCTTCTTCTTCTTCTTCTTCTTCTTCTTCTTCTTCTTCTTCTTCTTCTTCTTCTTCTTCTTCTTCTTCTTCTTCTTCTTCTTCTTCTTCTTCTTCTTCTTCTTCTTCTTCTTCTTCTTCTTCTTCTTCTTCTTCTTCTTCTTCTTCTTCTTCTTCTTCTTCTTCCTCCTCCTCCTCCTCCTCCTCCTCCTCCTCCTTTCTTCTCCTCCTCCTCCTCTTCTTCTTCTTCCACCCTTCCCCTCTTTTCTCTTTCCTTCTTTTTAGTATTTTGTTTGTTGAAGAATTCTGAGAAACTTGGAAAGCTCTTCTCCCTTATTTTGGTGGTCTTAGAAAACAAGATATTGTTATTCCCAATAAGGCAATGTCTGATCTTGAAACCAAAGTATTACCAATAAGGCAACATTTCTTAGTCTCAAGAGCTTTAAGGTGTATGGGCTTCAATTCCCAGAATTCCCCAGCCAGCTAGAAATCCACACACATCTTAATGTTTCTGATATGAAACACTGCAGAAAGGATTCTGGGATTTCTGAGCATTTCTGAGGCTTCCTCTGGACTCTACACAGGTTGCATTTAGCAACAGGGTCTCAGCAACCCTCCTGCGTTTGTCCAGGACTTTTCCACAGTTGTTTTTTTCCCCCAGCCTTTCTACAGATGAATTCAGCACCGCATAATCCAGGTTTAATTCTGCAGCACAACAATCAATCTACAGCATAGACAAATGCTAAGGTTGGGGTCTCTCTGAATTTTGCCAGCTCTTCTGCGGATCATCTCGTATCTGGAGAGTCATCTTATACAAGGCAGGTCTTGTATAACTGTCTGCGGGAACAGGATGATGCCCAGCTTAATTTTCCATCCCTCCTCAACCTCCTGGCTGGGATTTTTTTTTCCTTTCCAGAATTTGCCCCCGTTTGCTCTGTTACTATGGAGGAAAATCCGAACCGGGTCAGTGCCAAACCATTGCATTCCAGCTGTTGCTGTGATCTTCCCATACCTTTCTATTCCTGTCGGGATCTGGTTAGAGGCAATTTTGCAGTGTAAGCCATCAAAGTGTGTCAAAGCTCTATTGATCACCTGGGTAAATTCCAGGAAATTAACTGGGGGGAGATGCCTCCTCCCCCCCCCCCCCCGGCTAATCTAGATTACCAAGAAGATGGAGCAACTTCTGTAGGAGGAAAGTTTTAAATATTAATGGATTTAACAGAAGAGACTTATTTGTAGCTCAGGGTTGAACTGCACGGTCGTTAGTGTTCTGTGAGCTGAGTTGTTTGCCTGCAGACATGTCATTACTCAACTAGATGTCAATGGAGATTCTCAGTCATCCAGGTCATGGCTGTCCCAAAGGTGCTTTCTCAAAAGGCAACTGGACTTTCTTTGTTTTTTTCCTGAAGACATTTTGCTTGTCACCCAAGATGCGAACTCAACTGAACTGAAGAAGCTTCTTGGGTGAGAAGGGAAACATCTTAAGCAAAACCAAAGTCCAGCTGCCTTTTGAAAAAGAACCTTTGAGATTACTCAGCTAGGGAACATCATCAATGCTAGAAAGGTTAATGGGTTTTTTTTGGGGGGGGTGTCATGAGTTATAGAAGCACTTCAAAATTACATTTGACGTGCGCACCATTTGGAGAAATTGGATGAGGGGACATTTTTGTCTTTCTCAGAACAGGGACACGGTTACACAGCCACAAAGATTAGATTGCAAAATTGGGGAACAAGATATCTACTTTTAGGTTGTGACACGCGAAGAAGCTTTAGCTTCCCATTTGTGTTACAGGTAGTCCTCGTCTTACAATCATTTTGTTTAGTGACTGTTCAAACTGACAGCAGCGCTGAAAAAAAGTGACTTACAAGTGGTCCTTGCACTTATAACCATCATAGCATCTCCACAGTCATGTGATCAGAATTCGGGTGCTTGGCAACCAGCATGGTTGCAATGTCCTGGGGTGTCATGCCCTTGTTAGAGTTGGACAGAGTGTGAAGGTATGGCTCCGGAGGTTGTAGAGGAGGCCGGGGAAGGGCAGAGGCCAGCTGGACAGTCAGAGGAAGAACCAGGCCCATCCTCTCTTCATCCTAGGACACGTAGGGAGGAACGTAGAAGGCAACAACTTGGCTTACGAGAGAGGAAGCGGCCATGATCCCCCTCACTGGTTGAAGCTAGGGAGACTAATATATAATCAGTGGAACAACTTGCCTCCAGAAGTTGTAGTTGCAGTTGTGGATGCAACTTCCATACAGTGGAGTTTTTAAAGAAGAAATTGGACAGCCATTGGAAATTTCCTGCTCAAGCAGAGGGTTGGACTACAGGAATTCCAGTATTGCTTCCTAGTCTATTTATTCTATTCCATATTCTATTCCATTTCATTTTCTGTTTGTTCCATATTCTGTTCTATTTCATATTCTATTCCATTCTGTTCTGGTCCATTCCTTTCCATTCCATGTTCTGTTCTGTTCTGTTCTATTCTATTCTATTCTATTCTATTCTATTCTATTCTATTCTATTCTATTCTATTCTATTCTATTCTATTCTATTCTATTTTTCTATTCTAATTCTAATTCTATCTTATCCTGTCCTATTCCATTCCATTCCATTCCATGTTCTATTCTAATTCTAATTCTAATTCTAATTCTAATTCTATTCTATTCTATTCTATTCTATTCTATTCTATTCTATTCTATTCTATTCTATTCTATTCTAAATCTTAGATATCTATTCCTACTCATTGACAATTACATTATTAATAGTTAAGTCAGTTTATGTAACAGGAGGCAAACTGGGAAATTAAACATATAAATGAACATATGGAGTCCAGATTTTGAGATAACCTGCCAACTGGGGCTCTTCACAATAAAATGCTATTCTGAATATGAAAAAGGGCCATTCTAAATTCCATGGAAGGCATTTCCAACCTTGCTTAATTGCTTTCTTGCCATTATAAAGGCCCAGAAACCATTTCTGTTATTCCCCTAAGCCCCCAAGCTGTTAAACATACAGGTAGTTCACAGGTTACGACCACAGTTGTGCCACTGCTAAGCAAGGCAGTTGTTACATGAGTCATGCCTGATTTTACAAGCTTTTTTTTGCCATGTTGTTCAACAAATTACTTGTTAAATGAATCATGTGGTTATTAAATGAATCTGGGTTCCCCCATTTACTTTGTTTGTTGGAAGCTGCTATGGAAATCACATAATATTGTAACTGTCATAAAGAGACAGCCCAGAGTCACCTTAGATGGGCAGCATAGAAATTTAATGAATAAAATATTAAAATAAAGTAAAATAACAAAACAATACAAACAAAATAACACAACACAACACAACTCCAGCTGCCAAGTTCCTGAATTTTGATCATGTGACCCTGGGGATGCTGCAATGATTGTGAGGATTGGTTGTAAGTTATATTTTCAGTACCATTCTAACTTGAGCAGTTGCTAAAGAAATGGTGGTAAGTTGAGGATTACCTGTACAGCTGAGCCATTGCAAATAGTCTTCAAGTTATGACTGTAATGGAGTTTGCCTGTTATGGTCATAACTCGTAACAGTCGCGAAACCAATCCTATTTTACAACATTTTTTGCAGAGGCCCTTGACTTGGGCTAATCGCCTGGAGACTGGGAACTCTAGTCCCGCCTTAGACATGAAAGCCAGCTGGGTGACTTTGGGCCAATCACCAGGAGATGGTGAATTCTAGTCCCGCCTTAGGCATGAAAGCTGGCTGGGTGACTTTGGGCCAATCACCAGGAGATGGTGAGTTCTAGTCCCGCCTTAGGCATGAAAGCCGGCTGGGTGACTTTGGACCAATCACCAGGAGATGGTGAGTTCTAGTCCCGCCTTAGGCATGAAAGCCGGCTGGGTGACTTTGGGCCAATCACCAGGAGATGGTGAGTTCTAGTCCCGCTTTAGGCATGAAAGCCGGCTGGGTGACTTTGGGCCAATCACCAGGAGATGATGAATTCTAGTCCCGCCTTAGCCATGAAAGCCGGCTGGGTGACTTTGGGCCAATCACCAGGAGATGGAGAGTTCTAGTCCCGCCTTAGGCATGAAAGCTGGCTGGGTGACTTTGGGCCAATCACTAGGAGATGGTGAGTTCTAGTCCCGCCTTAGGCATGAAAGCCGGCTGGGTGACTTTGAACCAATCACCAGGAGATGGTGAGTTCTAGTCCCGCCTTAGGCATGAAAGCCGGCTGGGTGACTTTGAACCAATCACCAGGAGATGGTGAATTCTAGTCCCGCCTTAGGCATGAAAGCTAGCCCCTTCCTCTCAGCCCAACTGAACTCACAGTGTTGTTGTTGTGAGGCAAGTAGTAGTAGGAAGGTGGGTTGGATATGTTTGCTGCCTGGAATTATTTGTAAAAGTAATAACAAAGGCAGGATCCAAATAAATAAATAAATATTACATTCCTGGTGCGATCTGACCAGTTCAGCACACATTTAAACTTTTCCTGAACTTGTAAACCCGCCCCCCCCACAAGAAAACACCCCCTTCAGCAGATAAGTTCAGCAAGTAACCCCTTCCATGTATTCCCCCCTCATGTTAATAGCAATAGCACTTAGACTTATATACTGCTTTATAGTGTTTTACAGCCCTCTCTAAGCGGTTTTAGAGTCAGCCTCTTGCCCCCAACAATCCGGGTCCTCATTTTACCCACCTTGGAAGGACGGAAGGCTGAGTCAACCTTGAGCCTGGTGGGATTCAATCTGCCAAATTGCAGTAGGAGTAGCTTGCAGTAGGCATTCTAACCATTCCGCCACGGAGGCTCATAATAGCAATAGCACTTAGACTTATATACTGCTTTATAGTGCCTTTTAGCCCTCTCTAAGCGGTTTACAGAGTCAGCCTATTGCCCCCAACCATCGGAAGGATGGAAGGCTGAGTCAACCTTGAGCCTTGGGGGGATTTGAACTGCCAAATTGTAGGCAGCTGGCGGCAGAAGTAGCTTGCAGTACTGCCCTCTAACCACCGTGCCACAGAGGCTCCTATATAATGGTGGGAGCAGTGCCCTGCCCAAGGAAGGCTGTCACTCACCAACAAAACCAAATGCTAAGTTGGTGTAGTGCAGCGGCCCCCAACCTTCTGGGCACCAGGGACCGGTTCTGTGGCAAGAGGGGTTTCTCTGAGAATGGGAGGGGGTGTGGTTTTGCAAGCTGCCTATACCCCGGGGATGGGGCTTCGCTTGTTTGCATGGCCCGGTTTCTGTCATGCTGTGGCTCGGTGCCAGTCCACGGACTGGGGTTTGGGGGATGCCTGGTCTAGGGGTTAAGGCAGTAGACTAAAAAGCAGGAGACCATGAGTTCTAGTCCTGTCTTAGGCATGGAAGCTGATTGGGTGACCAATCACCGATTGCAGGGGTGGGATTCAAAAATGTCAGCGACAGGTTCGCTGCCCAATTGCTGGGTGGGCATGGCCATGGTGGGCAGGGCCTATCGGAACTTCCAGGAGGGCCACTTTTTCGCCTTTGCAAGAGTCCGGAGGCTTCCCTCAGGCCTCTGGGAGGACGAAAATGGCTGTCACGACTCCAACGAAGAACAGACTGGAGCCGAGACAGCCGAAATGCGATACGACCATAGTCCTACACTTACCTTACATTGACTGTGTTACCACATTGGCATTATGATGAAAATTCCTCAAATGACTGACATCGACTTCCTGACAAGGAGTGGTGCAATAACGATGATTCATGGCTGGATGCCAAGAGGGTGGTGGTATAATAATAGTGCGGGGCAAATGGGGTGGGTGGGGTGAATTGTCACTGGGGGGCATGGAATCATCGAGCAGGGGAAAGGTGCAGTTACCATGTCTCTTTAATTTAAGGATGTCAGATGTTAGGCAGCGAAGGCGGACGGAAGGTGGTTATAGTAATTATGTTATTATCCAAGGTATAACATGTATAGATACAGCTCTGGGTTGCAACGAAAACCAGAGCTGACTTTAAACATAATTTGATCGCTGTTATCTGTTGTTGTGGTGTGGGAGACGAGTAAAAACTTCACTGAAGCTACACGAGTGAGTTGGTATCTTATCGTTCACCCCCTCAATATCGGACGAACAGCTGACAGTGGCCTCCTCCGGGCTCTGGAGGCACTCTGGAAGCTGGAAACAGGCCTGTTTCTGGACTTCCGGAAGGCCCGTTTCCCCCTCCCAGACCTCCACATGGACCCTGCACTTACCTGCATCGAAAACGGGCTGTGTGGAGACTCCTGGGAGGGGAGGGGATGGGAGGGCTGGGCTGGGCCAGCCAGTCGGTTCAAATACTGGTCTGGTTCAGCCGAACTGGTCCGAACCGGTAGAATCCCACCCCTGACGGATTGGCATAGATCTGGTGTCTCATCCTCATCTCAAAATGAACCTCCGTTTTGAGAATATACAGTAAGTGAGGGTCAATTTCTGGAACAAGCCTGTCCATCTCCTGATAGGACAGCAAAGTTCTTGTCCCATAAATGTGAATAGGAGGAGGAAGGGGTGTTGTATATGTTTGCCACCATGAGCTATTTGTAGAAATACAGTTAGTCCTCAACTCACGACCACAGTTGAGCCAAAAATTTCTGAGACATTTGTTAAGTGAGTTTTGCCTCATTTTACGACCTTTCTTGCCCCAGTTGTAAGTGAATCACTGCAGCTGATAAATTAGTAACCTGGTGGTTAAGTGAATCCAGCTTCATTACCTTTGCTTTTGAGGAGGTCGCAAAAGATGATCACATGACCATGGGACACAGCAATGGTCATAAATATGAACCAGTTGCCAAACATCTGTATTCTGATCACACGATCATGGGGATGTTGGAAAGGTCGTAACTGTGCAAAACAATCATAAGTCACCTTTTTGTTTATCAATGGAGACCGAGTGGAGCAAGTGGCCAGTTTTAAGTTTCTGGATGTTACTATAAGAAGAGGACCTGACCTGGGGTGCTCACATTGCAGCCCTGGTCAAAAGGGCCCAGCAGAGATTATACTACCCGAGACTTCTCAGAAAACAACAACTGAATGAAAAACTGCTGGTGACCTTCTATCGCTGCACCACAGAGAATATCTTAACTTACTGTACCTCTGTATGGTTTGCCAATTGCACAGTGGCAGATAGGACAGCACTCCAGAGGGTTAACGTCATTGTCCATAAGATCACTGGTTACTTTCTGCCCTCTTTGGAAGAGCTTTTTGACTCCCTCTGCCTTAAGAAAGTTCAAAACATTCTCAAAGTTCCATCTCATCCTGGGCACCCTTTTTTTGAACTATTACCATCTGGCAGATGGTACAGGGTAATAAAAACAAGGACAAATAGGCTGAAAAACAGCTTCTATCCCAGGGCAGTCGCTCTTTTGAATTCTACTGTATAGTGCAGTGTTGGTGTGGTGTTTTGGTTCAATGTGTGGGTTTTTGGTTCAATGTGTGAAGGATGAAGGATGTGTGTGTTTGTGTTTATTTTCATTGTCATGGTCATGATGTGCACTGAAGATGGTGTTTGATTTCGTTGTATGAGGTGCAATGACAATAAAGTAAACAAAACTAAACTAAAAAAAATTCACTGCTATAACTGAATGCCATTATTGCATTTTTTTTAGCACAGTGATTTTGAATGGTCACTAAATGAACTGTTGTAAGTTGAGGATTACCTGTAATGAAGGTGGGATTTTTAAAAAGTTCTAAAAATAATCCCCCCTTCCTATTCTGCAAAGTACAGACTGCTGACACCTCCTCCCCAGGCAATGACGGAACGTGTCTTAGTATAGATCTAATTAACACGGCTCCTTCATGGATGTGTTCCGTGGTGGGAGTCAAGTTTTTTTTAACTACCGATTCTGTGGGTGTGAGTTGGTGGGTGTGGCGTGGCTTGGTGGGCATGGCAGTGGAAGGATACTGTAAAATCTCCATTCCCTGCCCACTTCTGAGGGAAGGTTACCGCAAAATCCCATTCCCTCCCCACCCCACTAACCTGCTTTCCAGCTCTGTTCTCCTATGCAGGGCAACCAAAGGAGACCCAGCCAATCAGCTGGGACTCGGGAGGCGGAGAAGAGATGGAGGTGGAGCCAGTCAGAGGTGGTATTTGCCGGTTCTCCAAACTACTCAAAATTTCTGCTACCGGTTCTCCAGAACTGGTCAGAACCTGCTGAAATGCCACCTCTGGATGTGTTGGATAAACAGGTTAACACCTGAGACAGGCACTGCTCTGCTGTGTCAGCCCTTCTGTCTCGGGGCAAAGGAAAATTGCTTTGCTGCTTCCTACCAAAGGGAAGCGATAGAAAAGGTCCGAGGACAGTCAAAAACTTCTCTTGCTGAATTTTTTTGGCGGGGTTCTTGTTGAGTCTGAATGCAGTGAGGGAAAGAAGGAAAGGAGACAGAGAAGGGAATTAAATTAAGGTCTGTTTTATGATCCTGGCATCCAAAATTCAGCTTACAATATTGTTTCAGTGCGCCCTCTAGTGGAGGAAAGATGAAGGTTGCTGCTTCGCCGTCCCTGAAAATGTTCACAGGTGCATGATACAAGGTCTGTTATACAAGGTAGTCCTCGACTTTCGACTAAAATGGAGCCCAACATTTCTGTTGCTAAGCAAGACAGTGGTTAAGTGCGTTTGGCCCCTTTTTACAATCTTTCTTGCCACTGCTGTTAAGTGAGCAGCATTCGTTTAGTGACCTTTTGAAAAACGAAAAAGGGCACTGAAAAACGTCTTATGGTTATTTTTCACACTTACGACCGATGCAGCATCCCTGTGGTCGTGTGATTAAAATTTGGACCCTTGACAATTGGCACACGTTTATGATGGTTGCAGTGTCCCAGGGTCAATATTTGCCACCTTCTGACAAGCCAAATGAATGGGGAAGCCAGATTCACTTACTAATTTAACAGCTGCAGTGATTCATTTAACAATGGTGGCAAGAAAGGTCATAAAATGGGGCAACCATTGTCCTGCTAAGCAACAGAAATTTTGTCCTGATTTGTGGCTGGAAGTCAAAGGCTGTGTGTAAAGGGCCCCTCTTTTTGGGGCTGTAATACAGTCACAATCTGTCAGGATTCCGGCAGTTACCCCCATTTAAATCATGAGTCTGGAGCCAAACTTCCAAAACTTAAAAAGGATTTATTGGGAGTTAGCAGCCGGTGCTGCCTGGGTGTAGCTGATTCTGAGACATGTAATTCATTGTCACCCTTGACCCTAGTTTTCCCCCATCCCCTGGGTGTATCATAATTCATATTCTCCAATGGGAAACATCCATAGCCAAGAGTCATCAATCATGCTCTCCAGTTAGAATTTTGCCCTGCAGAAACTTCGGTCACCTAGTTACTATCTTTGGAAACATTTATGGAATGCAGTTTCAGTTTGCAAACTGCTACACTGCTTCCCACTCCCTTTCTGTTGGCAACTCTAAAAAGACCAGAGAAATATTTTATGAGTTGACACTAACTAAGCTAACTAGGGATTGTGATATGGTCACAATTTAACTAGGCTAAAATGAGCTTTGCTAAGGAAGAGAATTGCTTTTGAATATGGATGTCAAAGAAGGCTTCTGGGAATCCTGTGGTCAGCCAAGAAAACAAACTCATAGATCATTGAATAAATCTACCAAGAATTCTCATGCGAGGTACAAATGAGTAGGCTCAAATTATCCCACTTGGGACACATACTGTGAAGACCAAGCTCCCTGGAGAAGAGAGTTTAATGTGGAAAGAGTAGAAGGAATGGTGGAATAGCACTTAGCAACAGCAGTAGCACTTAGACTTATATACCGCTTCACAGTGCTTTACAGCCCTCTATCTAAGCAGTTTACAGAGTCAGCCTCTTGTCCCTGACAATCTGGGTCCTCATTTTACTGACCTCAGAAGGATGGAAGGCTGAGCAAACCTTGAGCCAGCGAAACTTGAACTCCCAAACTGCTGGCAGTTGGCAGTTGTAGAGTTGTAATTGCAGGAATGTTCCAATCTCGGATGGCAAACCTCAGATAAAGAATGTTTCCAAGCAAATACAACTCAGGCAAACAAAGTCACTAATCTAAAGGAGGATTAGAGAGAAGAAGTAAACGTATGTTAGACTTTAACTAGAGATAATTAATTGTATGGATTATTGTGCTAAACAGTAACGAAAGTTAAGCAGTAACCAAAGTTAACCAATGATGGAGGATAACTAAAAATGTGTATAAATGCAAGACTAGACTCCAATAAAGATCATCATGATTCAGTTGTTCGTGATCAAACAACTTGACTGCCTCGTCATTACAACAGGCAGCCAGCAAAATTATCTTGCAGTACAGGCTTCTAACTACTGCGCCACCACAGAATAATGTGTGAAAGGTAGAAAGAAAAAGAGAAGGACCAGCAACAAGGCAGTGGTCTCTGTTATAGTGGTGATGGGGGCACCCATGGGAGATCTAAGGGACCAGGTTGGGACAGGCCCTATGGGGAAAATCTACCTGTGTGATTGCTAAGAGTTGACAATACAATGGCATGTAATCTAATTTATGGTTTTAGTACATTGGAGGAACCAAGCCATCGCATAATGTTGTAATCGGGTTGGTTTGAGCACTGAAGTTATGGGAACCCAACATTTGTGTTTTGTTAACCCAGGTTCATCTTTTAGTGGGTTGTGTGAGCCAACATTCTTTACCTACTCCAATACAGAAAAGCAAATTGGCCGTGTTCCTGTTCCTGTTGCTGAACCGGAATATGGAGGCTTGCTGACAAATCCCACTTCAACAGAACTACAATTTTATTCCATCTGGCTCAGTCACAAATGGGATTCATTCATAGCAGGGAATTTTGGATTCAAATCTTTGTTTATTTCCCAGGTTTGTTCAGCAGGTAATCTACCAGCATCTCCAGTTAATGGAACTAGAGCTTGGAGCATCATCTATAGCAGGTCTCCAAACCTGGCAACTTTAAGACTTGTTGACTTCAACTCCCAGAATTCCTCAGCCTCAGAATAGCTGGGGATGGGAGATTTTGGAAATTGAAACCCACAAGTCTTAAAGTTGCTAAGCTTTGAGATCCCTGGTCTATTGGGAACCCTCAGAACTTCTCTGTGAGTGAGATGGGCAGTCTCCAAATTTGATACATAAATAAATAAATAAAACATATATGAGATGAGCGTGGGTCGTACTCCATCGGAAGGTCCTTCTTTCTCTCACTGAACCCAGAAAGCCTTCCTGATCTCCATCTCATCTGTCTAGCACAGAACTCAGCACTGCTTGTTGGTGCTCTGCAACAGCTCCTTTGAAAACCAGATCCAGAGTGCAGCTGCTGAAGTGACTCACGTTTGAGATTACCTGGGATAAACCCTGGTTTCCATCCTGGCCATGAACTCTTGAACATCCCCAGAACGTTCTTCTGAGGCCGTTTGGAGTCCTTCAACAGTAAATGTTGGAGGAATCCCAATTCCCACCCATTTATCACCTGGAGATCCAGAAGGAAAAGGTCCCTGCTACGTATATGAGCAGAAGCTCCTTGTCCAGGCCCAATTGTTCATCAGCCCAGGGTCACAATTAGGCACTCACAGTTCTTACTTCCATAAAAGGAACCTTGATCACCACCCATATCGTTCCAGACTACTCTTTCTCAACCTTGACAACTTTAAGATGTGTGAACTTCAACTCCCAGAATTCCACAGCCAGCTCTTCCTTCCGTCTCCCAAGGTTATTCTCACAGTCCTTTACACATGCTATGGGATCCAGGCTGGCATAGCATATGAACCCCGGCAAGACAGATTCACAAGCCACTTTCCCCCAATCAGGAATGCACAGTCATTCTTGCCCATGCTGATTCTTGTTCATGTGCAACAGGTCTTCGCCTGTACAGGTCTTCGCCTGTACAGGTCTTCGCCTGTACAGGTCTGGCACTTACTTTTACCAGCCTGATGGAAAGATCTCCTGCCATTTGCCCACCTGGGTCTAGGCAGCCCGGTCAGAGAAGAAGACAGCCAACAAAACACCCACCTCGCTTGTCCTGTAAGGTCCGCCCTGCTCCTTCCATTTTATTTGAGGCATCTTTTGCATTCCGTGGTCACCCTTAGGTCCTCCCTCATTCCGAGCATGAAGTGAAGGCTCTACATAAGGGTTTTTCTTTCATTCCTGGAGACTTTTCCACCACTGCTATTCTCAATTTATAAAATATATCTTTTGCTGTTTCAAAAGAATAAGAAACCTCTATCCCACAAGAATAATGTTTTTTTCCTAAGCACTTTACAGTTGAGGGAGCTGAGGGCAAAAAAAGTAAGGTT
Organism: Pseudonaja textilis; assembly: GCF_049901715.1. Classification (NCBI taxonomy): domain Eukaryota; kingdom Metazoa; phylum Chordata; class Lepidosauria; order Squamata; family Elapidae; genus Pseudonaja; species Pseudonaja textilis. The sequence goes on from NC_141990.1 coordinate 325,276,473, forward strand.
TAAACCTAGTGTTTAAATTTCAGAAAATATAGGAAAGGTCTAAGTCAGCCTTCCCTATGATGGCGTACTCCAGGTATAATGTTGGTGGAAGCATTCGGGATGTGGGTGGGGTTGGAGTGGTGGAGTTAAGATGCAGCCTTCTATTGTGTGGTCACAGGGAACACCTTGACTTTATTGCCCCATGCTGTGGATGCTGCTGATTGTTGGATTCCATTTCTCACAGGACATACAACTGCTCCTGCTCCTGTTGGGCAAGGAAGACATCTATTAGTCTTGTGAACGACCAACTCCCCGCTGTGGCCAGATGGAAGCCTTTCTATCAGGCTACAGCAAAAAAAAACCATCTGGGAAACAGCTTGACTGAAAAATCAGGTCTGATACAGCTCCTCAAACTGAGTCTGTTCCAGCTTTTTATCACTGTCAGAAATTAAATAATGGGCTGAAATTTCAGGAAGGATGTTTCCAGATAAATGTTAGGAATATTTCCTAAATCTTAACGTTGAGACTCTGGAAATAGTGTAGCAAAGAGCAATGAAGATGATTAGGGGACTGGAGACTAAAACAAATGAAGAACAGTTGCAGGAATTGGGTATGTCTAATCTAATGAAAAGAAGGACTAGGAGTGACATGATAGCAGTATTCCAATTTTTAAGGGGCTGTGGCACAAGTCAACCTTGTCTCCAAAGCACCTGAAGGCAGAAGAAGAAGCGATGGATGGAAACTAATCAAAGAGTGATCTAACTTAGAACTAAGAAGAAATTTCCTGACAGTGAGAACAATTAACCACTGGAACAGTTTGCCTTCAGAAGTTGTAGGTGCCTCAACACTGGAGCTTTTAAGAAGAGACTGGACTGCCACTTGTCAGGAGGTTGGGCTAGAAGATCTCCAAGGTCCCTTCCAACTCTTGTTATTCTGTTCTGTTCTGGAACCCATTATTAAGAAAAGTGAGACGATCCTTTTTGCTGGATACAGAATCATAAAAACTGAAGTAATACAAAAAGATATAAACACAGATGAAATAAATCAAGACCTTTAGTTAAAACAATGCGTGGAACTAAAATATTTCCCTGGAACATTTTATTTATTGTTCTGATTGAAACCATTTCCCCATAGCTGAACTACGGTGCCCGTTTGGAAATGGACAGCCTGGCTGGGGGAAAAAGTGGGTTTTGGCAACACACAGCTTCAGCACCTTAGACAGCAACCTTGCCTTGCTGGATACAAAAGGCCTGGGGGCGGTGGGGATATCCTGTACAAAAAATGAGTCATTAGCACAATGTCCAAGACAAAATTTTGGTTTGGGTGGGTGAAAAAGATGTACTATCCACAGCCATCCTTGCTGAATGAAAAATAAAACAAATGTTATGATATTACTTATGCAGCACATCTACCTAGAGCATGTTTTTCAAACTGGGAAACTTTATGATGTGTGGACTTCAACTCCCAGAATTCCCCAGTCAGCGAACAGGTATCCTATCCTAGTATCCTATCTCAGTGTCCTGAGGCTTGACAGGTTTTGATGGGGAGGAACCATCTTTGACTCAGTCCTACCAATTACACTGATGATATTCCCTTGTTTGGAAATGAAACGTCCGCAAGAAACCCACCAACTCAGAAAGCACTAAGAATCCCACACGTCTGGAGATATTCCAACATGGCTCTGGAATAGGGTTGCACTTTTCCTTTCAAGGATCATGCCCAATTTGGCAGTTAATATCCATCCATCTACTGTACAGAATGTCAAATCAAATCAAACATTTATTGTCAATGCACATGTGTACAATGAAATTGAAATGAGCAGCCCCCCCCAACACAAAATACATCTCAATAACTCAATAAATGAAAGAAATAGAATCCCTAAACCCAAATAAGTAATAACTAACACACATTCCCATATACCTATATATATGTAACACTGTATTATATTACACTAGTATGAACATGCTGCACATTGCACTGGCCCTGCAAGTCTATCATATTAAACCTAATTGTGGTGTTATGTTGCGTTCAGAAGTCTGACAGCCCACCGATAAAAGCTATTTTTCAGCCTATTCATTTGGCTGGCTATGCTTCTATATCTCCTGCCCAATGGTAGGAGAGTAAAGAAGTGCTGACCAGGGTGTGAATCATCCCTGAGGATTTTCCTCCCTTTGCTGAGGCAGTGGGTCCTATACTTTTATCTTTGTCTTATTTTCTTAGAATTAGTTACAGGTAGGCCTTGACTTACAACCTTTTGTCTAAGGGTTCAGAGTTACAACAGTAGCTACAACACTGGAGTTACAATACTGGAAATAAGGAGAAACTTTCTGACAGTGAGAACAATCAACCAATGGAACATAAGTTGCACTTGGAAGCTGTGGGTGCACCATCCCTTGAGACTTTCAAGAAGAGACTAGACTGCCATTTGTCAGATATGGTGTAGGGTCTCCCGCTTGGGTGGGGGGTTGGACTAGATGACCTACAAGGTCCCTTCCAGCTCTGATTATTATCTAGTGCTGAAAAAAATGACTTATGACCTGTCTTCGAAGTTATGACCATTGCTCCACCCGCACAGTCAAGTGATAACTTTGGTCACTTGGCAATGTGCCTGCACATTAATGACTGCAGTGTTGTGATCAAGATTTGCTGCCTTCCCAGCCACCTCCCAAAGCAAAGTCAATAAGGGAAGCCACATTTGCTTAATACCTGTATAAATTTGCTTAATGCCTGCAGTAAAAATAATAAAATTGGATCTGGTTCATGTGATGATGCACAATGACCATGTCACTTAGCAACTTAAATTCTGGTGCTAATTGTGGTTATAAGTCAGAGACAGCCTTATTAAGTTTTTCATTCCACAACAGAGCAGCCATTAAATTACGTTAAACGTTGCTAAGCATTTTCTAAACCTTATCAACTTTAATATGCTGGCTGTGGAATTCTGGGAGTTGAAGTCCACTTATCTTCTGGTGGCCAAATCGGGAAACACTGCTATAGCGTTAATTAGCCAATCACATTTCAGCTCGTGTCGTAGTTTCCCCCTCCCTCCTCCCCCCCAAATCTCCTCGCTCGGTTCTTCTGAAAAGGGGCGTGGCTTCCACGAAGCCTTTTCTGACGAAAGTTTAGCTTCGCGCCGGCCCATGATCTGGCGCATGCGCATTGTAGGCCTTCCATTTTGCTGGCGCGCGTACTAACCCGCGCGACCCGTACGTCTTTACGCTTAGAAGTCGTGGAGTTTTTTTTTTAACTTTTCCTCTGTCAATTTATCGGTCAACTTCTCGGCCAGAGTTTAACGTGGCTTAAAAGCCACAAGTAGTAAAGTTTATTCGAAGCAAGAGATTCGTCTGACGAGATTTCAAGCTCTTTGGCCCTTTGCGGCCAAAACCACTTCATATTATAGACATGGTTTTTTTAACCTAAGGAAAGGGGGACAAAAAATAGGCGGGGCAAAGTTGATTGGCGTGTTGGGAGGATGTCTCTCCATATTGCCTCATACGCGCGCTTCTTGGGTTCGCGCGCCCTAATTGGCTAGTCGGGTGCTTATTCTCCCGCCTTTCTCCCTTTTCCGCGTGGATCGATTTTCTACCTTCACCCGCTTTTCTTGACTCTCAAATTCTGTTCTGATTGGCCTTCTGAGACACCGCCTTTTTCCCGAGTGAGAGGTTGATTGGAGAACCGACGTGTGCGTCAATGTGCCGGGGCGGAGCTGTAAAAGAGCGTGTCCCTCCTTCCCCCCCCAAGTCCCGCTGCTTCTACCTGCCACCTCTCAAAGCCTCCTTTTCCTGCTGTGCTCGACAGCCTTCTCAACCAGTCGAGTTGGCGCAAGCGCGGAGCGCAAGACGCTTGCGCACTAGGGTGGGAGCTATTCTTTTTCCCTTCTCTCATCTCGGCTCGCGGCTTTCGGGCTCACGGTCAGTCGCCCGCTCATTGGCTGTTCCGTTGTTAGAGCGTCTGGCTCGGTCGACGGTTGAGGCCTAAAGTTCTGCGCAGGCGCAGAACGCGGCTAAGGTAATAAGAAGCCTCGCGCTCGTTCTGACGGGCCTCAAGAAAAAGAAGGAAACCCACCAGTTCGCCGTTGCCAACGCCGCCGTCTCCGCTCCTCCTCCGTGAGGGGAAAAAGAGAAAAAGAAGGCCGGGGAAGACCTTGAACGGCCGCCTCCGCTGCCGCCATCATGAGCGTGGAAGCGTACGGGCCCAGTTCGCAGACGTTGACTTTCCTCGACACCGAGGAGGCCGAGTTGCTGGGCGCTGACACGCAAGGCTCCGAGTTCGAGTTCACCGACTTCACCTTGCCCAGCCAGACTCAAACGCCGCCCGGGGGAGGCTCCGGGAGCGGAGGAGGAGGCGTCGCGCCGGGGACCCCGGGACTCCAGGGGGTTGGCGTCGGAGTGGGCGCTGGGGGGCCGCCCTCCGTCGTCGTTCCGGGGCAGCTGGACGCCCAGGTGAGGCCCGCGAAGGGGGAGAGAGTTAGACTCGCCAGGCGGGGAGCGGGGGTTCAAAGGCGGGGGAAGAGGGGACGGGTGGGAGGCGAACTTTTTAAGTCCACGTCTTGTATGTGTGGCACTTGGCGCGGGATAAAAGGGCAGCTTGCAGGTCCCTAGTGGGAGAAGCCGAGGGCTTTTATAAGCTTGGATTCTAGGCTTGTTTAAAAATTGCCCCAGGAAGCCGTACAGAGCCTAGTAGGAAAGCCTGTAACTTTAGCCTTATGCTTATAGAAAAGAATACACGCGCGAGAGATTCCTCGTATATATACATGTTTTGTTGCTCAAAGTGGCCTTTTCTAGGAAAGAGACAGATGGGGGAACATAGATGAAGCATTTATCTACTCGTTTTATCTGCAGGCAGTGTGCATTACAGAATCGTGCAGTTGGGTAACTATGACTTTGTCAAAAGAAAAGGGCCCAATAATACCTTGAACCTGTATGTTACAAGTGACTTTCAAACTCAGACTGCGGAAGTTGCAAAGTTAAAAAAAAACAAAACACAAACTCATTCCCCTGATTAAGAAGCAAAGTTTAGTGAGAGAAAATTGGCTGTGTTCAGGCTATATGGAATTGCTTGGTTAGATGCTAGAATCATAATGGCTTTTCGATTAGTTTTAGTAGCAGCTAAGTTTGATTTGAGGCTGGTGTGTAAGTCATTTGTCTTCAAACTTATTAACTCCTACCTTCTTGGTACACTTTAAAGTAGCATTGTGTGCACCTGCTTGACAGAAAACTGCATTGAAGTCAGTGAGGTGTTGAATTTGCACAATTGGTTTTCAGGAAAGTGATTGGAAAATTCTCTAGTTTCCATGACTTTCTTGCATGGTCTTTCTAAGAGTTCTTGTAAAGATGACTTGTTGAATCATCTTTGCGGCAGAATGTGAGTTCTGGGTTTAAACTCTTGAAATTTTTAGTGCTTAAAGCACTAGAAACACAACTGGGGATTGTGTGTAAGTTTGGAAAATGGAAAAACATGTATATGTGTTATGATAAAAGTATTTTATCATTGTAAGGAAAATAGTATAAAGTGTGCTTGCTGCCCTTGGGTTGACCAATTTTTTTAAAAGGCAGGAGAAAGAATCTTAATTTTAGACAAGCAACAGTAGAATATGGACTCACAGAAGCTCTTCCTAGATTTAAGGGAAGAGTTATCTCTCAATTAAGGATAAGGTATCATAGCAGGTATTGTGGCTAGGACAGCATAAGATAGTACTTTAACTTCTGAGTAATTGGGTGAGGCCCCAACTGGGGGGCAAGGTGTGTCATGTATAATTACCTTTTCCAAGGAAATGCCACCCTGTTAAAGAGATTATTCCTAGTCTGCATTTTTGTTTTTTCCTGCTTAACAGTAGAGTGTAGTACTCCTCAGTTTTGCATCTTAGGTCAGGTTTCCTCTAATGTGAGTCCTTTAGGTGGTCTAATCATCTTGTTCTGGACAAGTCATTTGAAGTTTTGTGAATATGTCTGTAAGGATAGAATTCCATTTAGTGTAGATGTGAGTTTTCAGAATATGCCGTAGGTTTGTGGTGCCTTTCTAAGAGTTTTCTGTTCTGTAGTTTCACTGCTGTAATGAAGGATATTGCCTCATTTTCTTCATATTTTTATTCCCATATAGGAAGAAAGTAGGAATGATATTCAAAACATAGTATGGTTGCTTAATTCCTCAGGAGAGGGTTTTCTTTCAAATGTAACTCTTCTTCAGAGTCAAGAAGAGAGTATGTGTAGCATATTCCTTTTCCTTACTCTTGATTCTTTTCTTTGTCTCTAACTCAATTTCACTATTGAAATTTAACCCATTGTAAACTTAAAGCAGTTATATGCAGTTAGCGTAAAGTATGTTGGTATATTAATAAAAAGGGTCTTCAGGTTGGCTAATGATGAAAGATGTATTTTTCAAGTGTTAGCAACATAAGACATGGTGGTGGTGTACTGTTTCCTGTTAAAAGGAAACTCACCTTTGTCTTCATTAAATAGTTTTCTTGGCAGCCATACAGAAGTGGCTTGTCATTGCTTTCTTCCAGGATGTTTGTTTTACTTCCGTGGCTTGCCCTAGAGGACTGAGAGATGCTAACCAAGCCTGACGCTGCTTAGTTTCTGTGTTGCCTCCTACCAAAACAATGTTAGCTCTGTGAATTGGATGAAGGTACATATAGTCACAATATTTAAGGCTTCTGGTGTTGATCTGAACAAATTTCCCATCCCAGTCTTAAAATCTCCATCTACTTTACAGAATAGCTGAATATGGAAATGAGATTCCTCTGCCCGGGCTGTCAGAACATTTGGAATGTGGAATTTGTTCACATTTAAGTAATTTTTATGTCATTCATTTTGGGAAAGTAATTTTTCCTTTTGGAAAAAAAAAGACTTCTGTGAAGAATGAGAATTAGATTTCTGCTTTTGAAAGCCTTCAGTCTCAGTATTTTTAATATGAGTACTCCAGTCTAAGGAATGGTTGAGTTATGAATAATCTTGAAATAATTAAAAAAAATAGAACCTGGTTACTTTAGGGTGATAAACATACTGGTGTTTGATTTACCTAGCAACAGCTGCAAGATTCAGTTAAACCTTCTATTTTCTGTACTACATCTGTATAACTAACAGATAGTACTTCTGCATGTCCTCTGCCTTAACATGGAAAGAATTAAACATATTATATTTGCTGCTCATAAAAAATGTGAATGGTAAACCCAGCAAGTAAAATACTTAGATGCACAGCTTTCTATTCAACAAGTTATATCTCTTCTCTTTTGATCTCCAGAATTTTTCACTACTGGAAAATCAAATACTTCAGTGGCTTTCTTATACTAATAGGTTGATATTCATAATTATGGGTAAGTTGGTTTGGGTCACTTGAGATGCTGAGGATTTAAGGCAGGGGTGTCAAACTTGTGTTGTCACAGTGGAGTCATGTGACATATCAGGAATTCCCCCCCCCTTTGCTAAACAGGGTGGGGACGGGGCCAGCACGTGATGAGTTTGACATCCTGCTTTAAGGGATGGCTTTGATCAATTAGCTGTGTACTAAGACATTGAGATATAATCCTTTAAAAATCAGATGACCGCAATATTTTTACAAAATATTCTATGTCTTATTTTAAACTAAAAATATTACCCTGAATAACACAAAACTGCAATATTATGTATATGAACAAGACGATATCCTCAGAACTCTAATATTGCTCTCCACTCTCCTTATTTAACATAACAGAGAGGGAAAAATAATTTGGTTTTCAAGTTTGAAGATTATTTTAGCTTTACATAAGATTAGAAAATCTGTTTTAAAGATAATTATGGCTTTCTTAAACAGATGGGGGGAAAGCAGGCAGTTTTTATAGCCAACTGTTCATCATGAAGGAAATAGGCAGTCTGTGATACTAAATCCATTTTTGTGATCTGAAGAGCCCAATCCAACCTGGGCTTCTCTACTATTTTCACAAGGAATTTAGACAAAAACCTGTAATATGAATCTTAAAATAGGTTTAATTATATAGGTAGATCCAAAAAGTGAAAGAAAAATTTCAGAACACCCTGTCCACCATGTTTCTTATAGGTAGATCCAAAAAGTGAAAGAAAAATTTCAGAACACCCTGTCCACCATATTTCTTAATATACTATTCAAAAATGTTAACTGCAGTCTATGATCACCAAAAAGTGTTCAACAGCTAAATACAGCAACATATTGGGAACCTGCTCGCCAAAAAACTAGATTGCAGTTTATTTTTCTTATTTGTATGGAAGAGAAAGAGTGAGCCCCATGTTTGAGCAGGTTTCTTCTTGCTCATGCATGTAATTATAGTTTACTTATGTAAATTGTGTATGGAAAGTATAGTTATATATGCTTACATTTGTATTCCTCAAAATGGATTTGTCAGATTACTGGGTTTGAGACATAATTTTGAACTTACGAATTACCTAGTAAACTAGTAAGATATCACTTGTTACTTGTTTTGTGCCTGCAGACTTGTAGCTATTGCAGGTGCTAGAAATTGAGAGATGCCATTCTGAATCTCTCCTGGATCATCCATTGTCTCCATATATCTGATTATATGTATTTATATCTTATGACTGCCTGAGTTTTGTGGAGCTGCCTCTTCTTAGATTTGCCTGCCCAAGGAGCAACAATAGGTTGTTCTATAAACAGTTCTGTCTTGCTTCTTGGAAACTTCATATGCTGTAGGTGTTTGAGGAATATATTTGTTTAGGTCAATTCCCCCTCCCCCCCCCCAAGTAAATATGTGTTAAGTTGCAGCATTAACTTTTAGGAATTATTCTCTAACTCTATTGTAATTTATTCATAATGACATGTTTTTCTCCTTAGTTGAAGTAGTCTGAAAAACATTGATTAAACTTTGAAACTGCCAGATCAGCATAATATATTTGTATTTGACAGCCATTTATTATTGATTTATTATTGCTTTTTTTCTTGAACTGGGAAAGTTTTTTTTAAAAAACATTATTGCACAATTTTTCTTGCCACAAGGTTTTACACATGCCACCTTGTCCAGAACAGTAGACATGCTGGTTTTAAAAACTTCAGTAATCATGATGTTTCTTGGGGAAGGTATTAGAAAGTTTAATGGGAGGACTGGAATTGTATATGTAATAATAAATGATATTTAAGTTTATGTAATTTGGTACTGCTACCACGGCCTTGATTCTTAAAATGGTACTTGCAGTGCTGATGTTTTTCTGACTTCCTTTTTTGAAGAGCATATTTAAATGGTTTGCAAGACCATTAAGGTATATATGTAGATTTGATCCTGGACACCTTAGTGTGACTTCATCTAATTGGTATTTCCAAACAAGATTGATAACCATCACTTTTTAAAATTAATAATCACTATATAGCCTGTGTGGTATCTAGGGATATTATTACACAAAGATATTAACACTTGTTTAATTTCTTAAATTATAGATACGTATTTATCGGCGTATAACACGCACTTTTTCCCCCTGAAAATAGGGGGCAAATGATCTATGCGTGTTATACGCCGATGTCCAGGGAGCGGAATCCTCTTTAAGGGATCCCGTTCCCAATAGTGCCTAGCGGCGGCGCAGCATCGTGACGTGATGTCAGCGCTGCGCCCGCCGCATATTTTTTTCCTGAAATTTCCCTCTTAAAGGGAATGCGTGTTATACGCCTGTGCGTGTTATACGCCGATAAATACGGTAAGTAAATATGGAGGGCTTTTGGCATTAAGGATGGCACATGTTAGCCTCACATTCTCTCCCCCTCCTATAATTCTAGTTGTTGATTGTTTTGATAATTCTTTATTAGCCTCTTGAAATATAGTATTCTCTAAGGCTATAATCCTTTAAAAGATCTGACCCAATCTCTTATTGAAGATATAACAATTAAAAATATATAATGATGAGATTCCTCCTTTTGTAATTAGTGATAGCTAGTATTTATTTGACTTCCAAGATCACCCATCATTGAATTAGAATGACTTACCCTATGAGAGATGAAAGCAGAAATCAAATCTCTCATTGAAGAATAGATGAAACATTGGTAGCAATGTTTCATCCATTCTTACTTTGAGAGCTACTGAAGGAAATCATTATTATGCACAGGCAAGATTAGGGTTCCTAAATCAGGGCCTTGGGGTGATGGGGATTAAAGAATTTGGAAGAATGTCAGTATTGTTGGCCCTTTAGCCATTGCTTCAGTTCTGTTAATTCTGACTTACCAGACAATTTTTTTTGTATCAGACATGTTTAAGCAATTGTAGATACTCCCATCTTGTTTAGCAGGCAAAAAATGTTACAGTCTATAAATTTATGGGTGGATGTCGAACTTTTGTGATGCTATATCATTACTTAGGAAACTTGTGAATTGAGGCTTTCTATATAGACTTGTGACTGGGATAGATCAAAGCAAAAGAATTAAGGAAGAACCTAGTGAAGTCTGTGATTTTAGAGGAGGACAGATGTTTGAAGAGACTGTTTTTCTTTTAGTTTTTCTTTAGTTTTCTTAAGACTAAAAGTGTATTGTGGATACTTTAAGAAAAGGTATGATTTGAAACTGCTGATAGAAGAGGAAATAAAACAAAGGGGCAGTAATCATAACCAAATGTTACTACTGTACAGAAAACTGTTTTTAAATTTATGTTTAAAAATAACATTTCTTAAAAGGCCATCACAATGTTTATTGAACATAATAATTCAAGATTCTGTACACGGGCTTGTAAATTGGCATTGATGTGTGGTGTATCCTCTTTTTAAAAATGCCTTAAGTTATATGACTTGCTTTTTTAAAAAATAAATTACTTGCATATGTGACTTTTGTTTTGTTTTGTTTTAACTCCAGGTAAATGGACCAGATGGCATCCTCCAGAATGGGGCTGTGGATGATAATGTGCCTAAAACCAGCCAACTTCTTGCAGAGCTCAATTTTGAAGAAGATGAGGAAGACACTTACTACACCAAGGACCTTCCTATACATGCCTGCAGGTGAGTTAGTAGTGCCTGGTGTTATGAGAACAGGGCATCAATTTAATACACCGGGGAAGCTTTCTCCCCGTGGCTAGTGAGTGATTTACTTTTTCATTTCCCATGCCATTTTACCATCATTACCATACAACCAGTATCTAGTGACTCTCTCCTTAGGCTTCCGGGGTATATGCTCTCCCATAGAACCTGGGCAAGTATGTGAGGATTGAGAAAATGGTTTTTATCAGTCAGCTAAAGGATTTACAATGCGTTCTTGTTAGCTTATATTAAAATCAATGATCTTGTATGAGGTTTAGTCCTCTTATCAGATGGGATTGCTGTTGCCTTTTCTTGGACCTAAATGCTGTTATTCCATGTTTAAGTAGTTTTATATCTGACTCTTTAAGGCAGGGGTCACCAACCTTTTGGACCTCAAGGACCACCAAACTCATACTTTTAAATCCTGCGGACCAGAGACCCTGGGAAAATCCCCCAAAAAGTCTGCAGGAAAATTCTCCACCCTGTTTTCCTACCGATCGATCATTCTTTATTTGGGAACGCAGGATACTGTCTCCAGCTCTGTTCTCAGGAGGATAGAAAAAGAGAGATAGAGAGAGAGACTTTTGGCTTCATGCAAGGAAAGCAGCAGAAGCAGAAGTCTTTCTTTCTCTCCCCCAACCTCCGCCAGAAATGAACCTTTGTGTGACTTGTCACGCTGACGCAGCCTCTTGGAGCAGGAAGCCTTGCAGGGTCCCAAAGACTCATTTCTGGCAGAGTTTGGGGGAGAGAAAGAAAGCCTTTTGCTGCTTTCCTTGCATGCAGCCAAAAGCAGAAGAAGAAAGAAGTGGAAAGAAGCAGCCCGGTGGCCAGGCGAGACACGTGGGGCAAGTTCCCCCCCTGCCCTTTCCCCCCTCCCCTCACTACCTTGTGTTGTTTGGAATATTAAGCGACACAAGCCTTGTGTTTCTGCGGGCCATGTGGGTGGTGCAGCCTTGTGTTCCCGCACAGCCTGGATTAATTGCTTTGGGGGTGACATTTCTCTGCAGACAACCATAATTTTCTTGCGAACCACCAGTGGCCCCCGGCCCACTGGTTGGCGACCACTGCTTTAAGGTGCCCTAGTGCATCAGCTCATTTTCTAACACCTTGCTTCTGGCTCTCTAAGAATATTGCATTTATGCTTTACTGCCTCCAGAAGTTGTGGGTGCTCTAACACTGGAGATTCTAAAGAACAGATTAAATAACCATTAGTCTAAAATGCTATAGTTTCCTGCTTGAGCAGGAGGTTGGACTAAAAAACTTTCAAAGTCCCTTCCCACTCTGTTATTCTTTTTTTCTGAAGCTTGGAAGACTGGTTTGGTTATGCCATATTCTGCAGTCCTTAGCTGAATAAGATATATTCTCTAACTATGCGTTTTGAATGACTTGAGCATACATTTAAGCTGCAGTGCTTATGTTCAGTGTGATGATGTTTAACATTGATCACAAGAGGCTATATTGCCATAGAGGCAATTGCCTCTTGTGATAATATAAAGTCCAGAAGGTTAGTGATGCTTCTGCCAGCTTCCAGAAGCAATAACATAGTGGTCTTTGTAATTCCTTAATCAGTTTGTATGGGTGAGTGTCACTGATTTCCTCTCCTTGAAGTAGAATTGATTTACAGTGATGGTCCCTCGATGTTTTCCTTAGCTATTGTGGCATCCATGACCCAGCTTGTGTGGTCTATTGTAACACCAGCAAGAAGTGGTTCTGCAATGGACGTGGGAATACCTCTGGCAGGTAAATATTCACATTCACAAAGAGAACATAATTCATTTCTGTTAAATGTATGAACACAGAAAGCTTTCAGGTGCTAATTCAAATAATTGGTCAACTTTCACTGTAAGCAATTATCCAAAATCTTGAGGGAGAACTTGAGCCAATTGAGCTTAGGTCCCTATTGAGTATAAGTACTTGTACTCTATTGTTGAATTATGGGACTTCCCAATTTCTGCAAAAATTCAGTCTCGCTTGAAAGTGCTTTCTACAATGGCTTAAACCTTACCAACATTTTAGTAGGGCACACTTGTTAGAGCTAAGTCCCCATAAGGTATTTTCTATTATGTAAACAAAAGTTTCTTAGTATTTCATAAAATACAATCCCTTAATGTCTTATGAATACAATATAGGGAAATAACAATAGCAGTAAGAATCATTAATGAATACTATTTGACTTAAATACAGATAGTCCTTGATTTATGAGCATTCATTTAGCAAATGTTTGAAGTTACAGTGTCATTGAAAAAAAAATGACATGACTGCTCCATGACCTTATAACTGTTGTGGTGTCCCCATGGTCACTTAATCAAAATTTGAGCCCTTGGCAACTGGCATGTATTTATGACAGTTGCAGCATGTCGGGTCAGGTTTCCATTTGGCACCTACAAGCTGGCTTCTGACAAGCAATGTTTACGGGGAAGTTGGATTGACTTAATAACAGTGATTCACTCAATGACCATAGCAAAATGGTAGTAAAATTGGGCATGACTCACTTAACAATTGCCTCATTTAGTAATGGAAATTCCAGATCCAATTGTGATCAAGGCTACCTGTGTCGTGAAACGAGTTAAAATTAGCAACTTAAGACCATATCTATCATGTAGTAGTCAAGAAGCAACACAAAGCAAATAGGTTTTTGCTGCTGTTGAAAGATTGCAGAGATGGGGACATACCAATTTGTACTAGAACATGGGAATTGTACTGAGAAGCCCCTTTTTTTCAAATTGCTGGCGCTAGCACTCTTCATTAGTAGGGCCTATGTGAAGGTTCTTAAGAACAAGACTCCTGATAGAGATGTAGATAGCCTGAGTAAGCTGGATTCAGGCAGTTATGATTCTAAAGATCAAAAACTGCACTTTGAATTGGGTCTGAAGATACATCAACAACCAATGCAATTGATACTGTATTAATGTCACACGGTTTAGCAGCTAATTTTCCATGAACAGCTGAGTTAATTGCATTATGGTAGCTCACTCTTCCAAAGGCATTTGGAAGTAAATTCTGTTAAATAATCTTAATTTGAATGATGCTAGTGCATAAGCACCTGAGGAAAAGTGTATCTCTGGAACATTTTATTTGTTTATATCCCCTCATTGTTTTTATAAATAACTCAAGGTATTGAACATCCACTATACTCCTTCCTCCTCCTATTTCCCCACAATAGCAACCCTGTGAAGTGGGTTGGTCCGAGAGGGTTACTGGCCCACAACCAGTCAGCTGGCTTTCGTAGGTAAAAGCAGGACTAGAACATGGAGTATCAGTTGGCTGATATATCTTGCTAGTCATGACTGCCTCCCAGGAAGTCCAGTAAGACCTTCAATCTTTTCCTTGTGTTACCCAGAATGGATGCTTTATCTAACTCCACTACTTATTTGCTGCCTTGAGTTAAATTTGTAAAAATAATAAAGACAGGATATAAAATAAAGATCCACTTTACTTGAATTTTAATGAAAAGAAGGACTAGGGGTGCCATGATAGCAATCTTCCAATATTTGAGAGGCTGCCACAAAGGGGGTGGGTGGGTCAACCTATTTCCCAAAGTATCAGAAGACAAGACAGGAAACAATGGATACTAATCGAGAAAACAAGCAACCTAGAAGTAAGGAGAAATTGTGCTAACAGCACAATTAATTGGTGGAACGGCTTGCCTTCGAAAGTTGAGGGTGCTCCATCACTGAAAGCTGTTAAGAAATTGGATGGCCATTTGTCTGAAATGGCATAGAGCAGGAGTCCCCAAACTTGGCAACTGTAAGATTTGTGGACTTCAGTTCCTAGAATTCTGGGAGTTGAAGTCCACAGGTCTTAAAGTTGCCAAGTTTGGAGACCCCTGGCATAGAGTCTCCTGCTTTAGCAGGAGGTAGGTCTGGACCACTTCCAAGGTCCCTTCCAATTATTCTGAATTGAACTTCATTTTGTTTTTCCAATACGAATAAGGAGTTTTCTGTTTAAATTTCAAAGAAAATGTTTGTTTTGCAATCATTGTTCTGCAATGTTTCTTTTACCAGTCACATTGTGAACCATCTTGTGAGAGCCAAGTGCAAAGAAGTGACTCTTCATAAAGATGGTCCTCTGGGCGAGACCGTCTTGGAATGCTACAATTGTGGCTGTCGTAATGTGTTTCTTCTTGGTTTCATCCCAGCCAAAGCTGACTCCGTTGTGGTTTTGTTATGCAGGTAAGAGAATTTTTGTTTTTTAGAAATAAATTATTCGAAAGATGATCACAAGAATCTATTAAGTGTATATTTTAATGTAGTTTTTTTTATTGAGTAATACTTTTTGTATTAGTCTAATATATTTCTCTCATATCCTGATTGTGCAGGCAGCCTTGTGCCAGCCAGAGCAGCTTAAAGGACATCAATTGGGACAGCTCACAGTGGCAGCCTTTGATTCAGGATCGCTGCTTCCTTTCCTGGCTAGTCAAAATTCCTTCAGAACAAGAACAACTGAGGGCCCGGCAGATCACAGCTCAGCAGATTAACAAACTAGAAGAACTCTGGAAGGTGTGTTTGAAAGATTCAGGTTGTCCATGGAGAGAAAACGGGAGCTAGAAGATGTTATCTCAGACATAAGCAAATATATTTGAGTACAGACAGACATAAATAATACTGGGTTCAGAATTCAGCTTCCAGAGTATCCTTGGTTTCTTTCTAAATTGAATTTCTGGACTGTGAAGATGCTGTTAAAGTTTTGAATATTAAAACCAGCAAGGTGGTTAAATAAGAAAACCAGTTGTTGGGGGTTTGAAGCTTTGTCTAGATTCATGCCTTCATCCTAATCAGCAAAAGATGAATTCTGCAAATTGAGTGGAATTTGCACAATCTGTACAACGATACTCTTTGCCATGTATATAATTAGGATTTCTGGGTGATTTCGGTCAAAGGCGGATATGGCCTGTTATTATTTGCAATATCCTTACAAGTTGGGTTTAGTGTCCTCCTTTTGTCTGTGATTGCAGGAGAACCCATCTGCCACTTTGGAGGACCTGGAAAAGCCTGGGGTTGATGAAGAGCCACAGCATGTCCTCCTTAGATATGAAGACGCTTATCAATACCAGAACATCTTTGGTCCTCTGGTCAAGCTTGAAGCAGACTATGACAAGAAATTGAAGGAATCTCAGGTAAAATGGATAAAAGGAAGCAGCCCCTTGAAATAGTTTGGTGACACTAAACAGTATGCTTGGGGAGGGGGGGTTAAGTGAGAGTAAACGTTTGAAAGGCACTAGGCATTGTAAATGGTTACATGTTCATTTCAGTATTATGAATATATGGGCCTCTATTGACAGCTTCAGTGTTATATTTTCTACAGATTGTATTTGTTATAGTTGAGCTGCTTTCAATAAGTGCTTTGTTGGCAGAGTTTTTTTGTATTCCTTAAAGAAATTTTTCCGAATTATTTAATTTGTATTCTGTCTTGAGGTCTGTGGATACAGACAGAGTGATCTGCTATAAACATGTATTGTTCTTCAGTAGAAAGCAACGGGCATTGCAGCAAATATAATCTGACCAAAAAAGGTGGGCTATTAATAGATTAGAAGTGGGCAGTCTGATAGTTCTAAAGCTGCAGGTGGATTCTGTACGTTTGCAAATAATCAAGCGAGAAGACAACTAGATGGTGAATAGGAAAAGAACTTCAGTTGTCTATGAATGAGAAGCAGCTCCACTGAATTAATCAGATTAATTGGTCCCCTTAATATTGTTATTACCGATGCATTTGAAATCTTCTAGCAAGCACTGAATCAAGCACATTTCTAAAAAAGTAATCAAAGAAGTTTATATAAGTGATTCATCCACTGGAATAAAATAGGAGATAAAAGTCCATATCAGCTTTGATTCTAGTTAAAGAATAAAAAAATAAAGAATTATCTTTATTTTAGACTCAAGACAACATTACTGTGAGATGGGATCTTGGTTTGAACAAGAAAAGGATTGCCTACTTCACTCTGCCGAAGACTGATTCAGGTCAGTCTGGAATTAGCAATATCAACAAGTTTTTAAAAATGGATTTGGTTAATAAAAGTCAGTGGGCAGATGATACCATATACAGTACTATCTTCAAAAAATATTCAAAGTTATTTACTGTCTCCTCAGATATGCGTTTGATGCAAGGGGATGAGATCTGCCTCAGATACAAAGGGGATTTGGCCCCACTGTGGAAAGGAATTGGCCATGTCATTAAAGTTCCTGACAGTATCCTTTTTAATTTCACAAATAGAGGAAGATGCAGAGTGAGAATGTACTACCTGGCAAATGGATTTGCTGCCAGATTTTTGTACTAGAATTATGAATGACAAGTATCTTTTTTCCTGAGCTGTCTTAAAATTCTTGGTGGTCATGCAGAAAATTAAACAACGCTAAAGTAACTTTGGTTTTGCCTCTGTTAACATTCAGCTTACTTATAATTCTCTGCCTGGTTATCTTTCCAGGCCATTAATAGTGATAGTGAATTCTAGTAGTACACTATGAGCCTTCAGGTAAATAAATAAAATATGGTTCTGTAAAGTTATGCATCAGTCTACCGTGTTTCTCATATAATAAGGCCGGGTCTTATTTTTTTTTATTTTTTTTGGAGCCCCGAAAAAATGGCTAGGTCGTCTTTTCAGGGGTGACTTAATTTCTCCCCCCTTGCATCTTTGGGCAGGTGGGAGGCGATGGCTTGGATGTTGACCTCAGCGTTGGTGGGGCACTTCGTATCAGGGTCAACGCAGGCAGCGCCTTATCCGGGTGTGCAACAAAAGTACTTCCTAACGGCAAATCCCCCCACCATTCCCCCCCCATTTCTCATGTTTTAATATAGGCCTTAATTTGGGGGGAGGGGCTTAATTTCATTTCATGCCTATCAAACATGCTGGGACTTCCTATTGGGGGAGGCCCTATGGTTGGAGAAACAGGGTATGTGCAGCAATAGGAAGGCACGTAGTGCCTTAGATTTTTCTGAAATTACTGCTTAACAAGCTTTTGTAGATTACGGTGATGAAATTGCAATTGAGTTGAGAAGTAGTGTTGGTGCTCCTGTGGAAGTGACTCACAACTTCCAAGTAGACTTTGTATGGAAATCGACATCCTTTGATAGGTTGGTGCCGTTTTATTTTGGGGGCAGCTCTTGATTTTGCTTTTTGGGGGAGGGTGAGAAAGTGCCAAAGTGCACACTTGTGCCTCTCTTTTTCAGAATGCAGAGTGCCCTAAAAACATTTGCTGTGGATGAAACATCCGTTTCTGGTTACATCTATCACAAACTTCTGGGTCATGAGGTGGAAGATGTTATAATTAAATGTCAGTTGCCAAAGCGCTTCACAGCACAAGGACTTCCGGACCTCAACCATTCTCAGGTTTGTCCCGTTCCAACAGAAAACCCAAGAATTGGAATGAGAGTTTTAGGTGTTGGGTTTATAACCTGCTTGACTTCACAGTCTTCTTTACTTCTGTTGTCAGGTGTATGCAGTGAAGACTGTTTTGCAGCGTCCCTTGAGTCTTATCCAGGGCCCCCCTGGCACAGGCAAGACTGTGACATCAGCCACAATTGTATATCACCTGGCAAGGCAAGGAAATGGGTAAGAGAGAAAGGACACACTAGCTCAGAACCCAGAGGGCAGAATAGATTTACTGTAATCTTATGATTAAAGGTCTGTGCTTTGGAATGTGGATGTGACACTCGTAAAAGGAGATGGGACTTTTGACCATGCAGCTGCCGTCTCTGAGACTCCATCTAAATTTTCAAAAATCTAAATGCTTCTGTCCAGATTCTAGCAACTGTTAAGAGGTCAGAGATGGGCCTTTTTTTGCTCTCTCTCTCTCTCTCTCTCTCTCTCTCTCTCTCTCTCTCTCTCTCTCTCTCTCTCTCTCTCTCCCTCCCCCTCCCTCTCCCTCTCCCTCCCTCCCTCTCTCTCTTTCTCTCTCTCTCTCTCTCAGCCCACCTCATAGGGTAGTTGTTGTGAGGAAAATAGAAGGAGGAAGAAATATATACTTTTGCTGCCTTGAATTATTTATAAAGTAATAAAGGCAGGATTAAAATCTGATATTGGCAGATCTGTTTTTGTAATCTCTGTTAGCCCTTTGTTTACACTAAATTTATAGTTTGGCAAGAGCTATCCCAAATAAAAAAGGGAGGAGGTTTTGGTTGGATGGAATTGTTTGGTCTCAGTTTTTCATCTAATCAGAGTTTCATGCTATTTTCAAAGGCCTGTGCTGGTTTGTGCCCCAAGTAACATTGCTGTGGACCAGCTGACAGAAAAAATACATCAGACGGGGCTGAAGGTGGTGCGCCTGTGTGCAAAGAGCCGCGAGGCCATTGATTCACCTGTCTCTTTCTTAGCTCTGCATAACCAGATCAGGAATATGGATAGGTAAGACGTGACTGGAAATGGTCTTGCCGGTATTTTTTATTCTTGCATTCATTCTGATGGATCATAATTTTATATTTTCCACAACCCTTAAGCTTTAGGCATTATGCTAAGAGTTCTTTGCTCTAGGGTTGAGTTTATTAAAAGGAATGAATTTCTTTGTGTCTGCAGATTAACTTTGAGACAGAAGTTTAACTTTATTTTTTGTGCAATACTGCCTTGTTTCCTGTTCTCACTAATGCCTCGGTGTTTGTTCTTGTTGCCTTTGAATTGTGATACCTTAAAAGCAGGATGCAACGTGATGAAACAAGGATAGTTGTAACATTTCCGGCACTTATAACATTCTAAATAGTGCATATTTTGTTTCTCAGCATGCCAGAGCTCCAGAAACTTCAGCAACTGAAAGATGAGACTGGGGAACTGTCATCCGCTGATGAGAAACGCTACCGAGCACTTAAACGAACAGCTGAGCGGGAATTGCTAATGGTAATCATTTCCTTGTACTTAGCTGCTATCCTGGTCTCTCACAGGGCTGATACTCTGTGCTCAGGATTGCTCTGATGCAGGTAGGTGAGCTGTGTCCTTGTTCATCTTCAATGCAGCAAAAACAGAAGAATGATCCTATCGTGTTTCTCCAACAATACAGCCTCCACCAGTAGGAAGGCCCAGCATGTTTTATTGGCATAAAATCAAATTAAGCCCCTCCCCCCAAATTTAGGCCTATTTTAAAACATGCAAAATAAGGGGGGAGGGCGGGGGGACTTGCCGTTAGGAGCACCCCGCGGGTAGCAATTCCTCGCCACCATCTGCTCCTAATGGGCAATCATGGCAGAGCACAGGGAGCTCCGTACTCCTGCCAAGCACCTTTGCGGCAGACCCAAGACCTTCAGCGCCCACCGCTGTTGATTTCCCTTCTGCCCATGCCGCCGCCGCCGCGTTTGGAGCTGCCACTTCCATGTTTGGAGCACCGCTGCCGTTTGGAGCTGCTGCTTCTGCATTTGGAGCTGCCGCTGCGTTTGGAGCTGCCGCTTCCACATTTGGAGCGCTGCCGCTGTTTGGAGCACTGCTGCTGTTTGGAGTTGCCATGTCCGCATTTGGAGCACTGCCGCTGTTTGGAGCACCACCGCCATTTGGAGCGCTGCCACCACTCCAAACACGGCGGCAGCTCAAAACACGGAAGTGGCAGCTCCAAACATGGCAGCGGTGCTCCAAATGGCGGCGGCACTCCAAACACAGAAGCGGCAGCTCCAAACGTGGCAGTGGAATGGGCAGAAGGGAAAGCAACAGCGGCGGGTGCCAAAGGTCTTGGGTCTGCAGCAAAGGTGTTTAGTGGGAGTAGGGAGCTCTCTGCACTTCGCCATGATCACCTGTTAGGAGCGGCTGGTGGCAAGGCTGCCCGCGGGGTGCTCTAGATGAGGATGCAAGGGGGGGAATTAAGTCACCCCTGAAAAGATGGCCTAGCCATTTTTTCGGGGCTCAAAAAAAAAAAAAAGGCCCGGCCTTATTTTGTGAGAAACACAAAATATCTCCAAACACTCTTCCGGTAATGAAATTTCTGGCGGGTACAGCATGCAATGCAAGGAAGCCACATCATAGCTTAGTATAGAGAGTCGGGAGCAGTAGCAGTGTGCCATGTGATCAACAATCCTGAAACTCTGCTGTTTTATCCCCCTTAGAATGCAGATGTCATTTGCTGCACATGTGTCGGAGCCGGCGACCCAAGGCTTGCTAAAATGCAGTTTCGTTCCATTTTGATTGATGAAAGCACACAGGCCACTGAGCCAGAGTGCATGGTGCCTGTTGTTCTTGGGGCAAAACAGGTAAGCTGGGGCTGCTTAAATTATTCAGTTTTTAAAGTTTTATTATATTGATTAAATTGTATACCACCCAGAGCCCGTCTATGAGGGAGATGGGCAGTTAAGAACTTTGATATAGGAATAAAAAGTAAATAAACATTTGGCTATTCCATTTTTTCTTTTTAGTTTTTTCTTTTTGAAGATAGTTTGTATGAGCCGGTTGGTTATGTGTGTGATTTTTTTTTTTTAAATGACCTATTCAGGAAGAGAATTCAGATTGTTTGAAATGGAGATTTTAGATAAGAAGGCACATTGCACAATTGCCCACATGCAAATACTAAATTGTTGTGTTTTAAAATTTCTGTCTAAATTAAAATTTGGTGTTCTTAGAAGGCTTGAAAGGGGAATCCAGGATGAGGGAATTGATGAAGTCTGGAAAAAAGTATGAAGCTGGATGGAGAGGGGAGAAAAAAAACCAAATTAGAAATAAGGCTATGGTAGAACTCAAATGATTGTGGAGAAGAACAATAAATAGCTTTATTTTTTAAATTGTATTTATTGAATTTATATGTTCTTATCTCTGCAATAATGTGACTCGATCTTTATATCAAGAGGTTAAACAGGCGTAAGTGAATGCCACCCATTCGATGGCTGAGGCAGAATTGCAGACTGTCCTCGACTTAATTCATTTAGTGACTTCAAAATTACAACAGCATGGGGAAAAAAGTGACATTTCCGGTCCTTGCACTTACAAGTGTTGCAGTCACCCCTGGGATCATACGATTGAAATTTGGCAAATGACAATTCCCGTTTCCCATTGTCATGTGACCTCATTTGCGGCCTTCCCAGCTGCCTTCCAACAAACAAAGTTGATGGGGGGGGGGGGGGGGAGCCAGATTTTGCTGAAATAGCTGAATGGTTCACTTAACACCTGCAGTGATTTGCTTAATACTGTAACCGAAATGCCATAAAATCGGCTGTGACAGCCACCTTGCTTAGCAGTGGACCTTCTGGTCTCAGTTGTGGACGTGAGTCGAGGACCACTTGCAAATCAAAGGCAGATGACAAGAAACGCTCCTCCCTTTCCTAGCTACTGCTTGGAAACGTGGACCATTCAAAGCGGCTTTCAGTCCTTGCCTCTCGATTGACACCTGATGCGCAGTGCCTAGGTTTTCTGCAGATGGCAGGTGCATTGATCAGATCTCTTGTTTTCTCAGTTGATCCTTGTGGGCGATCATTGCCAGCTCGGCCCTGTTGTAATGTGCAAGAAGGCAGCTAAAGCAGGCCTGTCGCAATCCCTCTTTGAGCGACTGGTGGTGCTGGGCATTCGGCCCATTCGCCTGCAAGTTCAGTACCGCATGCACCCAGCCCTGAGCGCTTTTCCTTCCAACATCTTTTATGAAGGATCACTCCAGAATGGTGTCACTGCAGGTAAACAGGTTGTTTTTTTTTTTTAATTTGTGTGCAGAAGGGATTTAGATTACAGGGAATTTATGAGTATTGGCAGGTTTTAGTATCCAAGAAGCATCTCTGTCAATTGTATTAACCTGCGTTTCTCAACCGTGGGGACTTTTAAGAGGGATGGACTTCAACTCCCAGGACTTCCTAGCCAGCTATGCTGGCTGGGGAATGCTGGGAGTTGAAGTTCACCCTTCTTAAAATTCCCATGGTTGAGAAATACTGGCATTGACTTTGGGATACAGTTGATTAGGGGGAGGGGGTTGATGCTGCTGAGGTGCTTCTTTGAGATTGAAAACCTCCATTTTAATCAAATGAAATAGGATTCACTGAAGACCTTTATACTGATGAATGAGTCCCATCTTTCCTGCAGCAGACCGTGTGAAGAAGGGGTTTGACTTCCAATGGCCTCAGCCAGACAAGCCCATGTTTTTCTACGTGACCCAGGGGCAAGAAGAAATTGCAAGTTCTGGCACTTCTTATTTGAACAGGTAAAAAAAGATCAATGGCAACCTGTATCTGAGAAAGAAGGGAGAGGTTCAGTTGATTACTTGGTAGGCCAGGCAAGGCATCTCTCCTGTTAGTTTATAATAGAGCCCCTTTATTCAAAAATAGGAGAATGTGATTAAGTCAGATAAAGATTAACATTATTAACGGTGAGAGCCAGTTTGGTCTCATGATTAAGGTGCTAGACCAGGTTAAGTACTGGACTAAAGGTCAGGAGACTCTTGAGTTCTGCCTTAACCATGAATGCTGGCTGGGTGACCTTTTGCAGATTAACAGAGTTGGAAGGCACCTTGTAGGTCATCTAGTCCAACCCGCTGCCTAAGCAGGAGACCCTACACCATTTCTGAAAGATGGCAGTCCAATCTCTTCTTGAAAGCTTCCAGTGATGAAGCTCCCACAACTTCTGAAAGCAAGCTGTTCCATGGGTTGATTGCTCTCACTGTCAGAAAGTTTCTCCTTATTTCCAGGTTAAATCTCCCCTTGTTCAGTTTCCAACCATTATTCCTTGTCTGGCCTTTAGGTGCTTTGGAAAATGGCTTCACCTCCTCCCCTCTGTGGCAGCCCCTCCAATATTGGAAGACTGCTATCCTGTCTCCCCTGGTCCTTCTCTTCACTAAACTAGCCAGGCCCAATTCCTGCAACCGTTCTTCATATGTTTTAGCCTCCAGTCTCCTAATCATCTTGTTTGCTCTTTTCTGCACCTTGGGCCAATCATCAGGAGAATGTGTGTTTTAATCCTATTTTAGGCTTGAAAGCCACCTCACCTCACATGGTTGTTCTGGAGAAAATAGGAAAGCATGTTAGATATGTCCACTGCCTTGAATTACTTATAATGTAATTGAAGTGAGGGAAAATGTAATAAATAAAATCTTGTCCCCTCCTCATTTTAATATTTGGGGAAATGTTTTGCCTATTTGAATAAAGATACAAACTTTATATGAGCTTAGATAAGAAATTGAGTTCACTCTTCTTTCCTCTCCTCCCTTATCTTACAGAACAGAGGCAGCCAATGTGGAGAAAATAACCACAAAGCTACTGAAGGCTGGTGCAAAACCAGATCAGATTGGTATCATCACACCCTACGAGGGCCAGCGTTCATACTTGGTGCAATACATGCAGTTTAGTGGATCTTTGCATACCAAACTTTATCAGGTAGTCAGTTATGCTTTTCTTTCTTAATTCTTTGTATGCCCAGGTTTGCAGAAACCCAGCTAGTTTTTGCATTTGTTTCAAAGCATGTGTACTATATTTACAAATATTTTAATCGAAGTGGCATAGTTAGGAACTTCCAAAAAAAAAAAACTTTATGTAGTTTAACTTCCACCTAGAAAAGATAACTATTTAAGCGTGTAATTCTTATTTGCTTTGGAGAAAGGGTTGTGACGATGGCTTGTATTTCATCCCATGAGAGAAAACTTGCCCCTCCCCTCCATTTCAGGTTTATTTATTAAAATAAAACATTTTGTAATGTGTGGGTGCCCTCATTTCCCCCTCCCTCAAGGATGAAACAAGATTATTTCTGGGATTCCATCCTGTTTTGAAATACTGAATCTCAAAGTTAGAATCGTTAAGAGGTGTTCCGTATTCATGCAATATATAATACCTGTATTACATAGCATTACTGAAATGTGGGAAAATGAGAAATTGGCTTTGAGAAGTCTTTCTCTCTTCTCTCCCCTCCCCCTTTTGCAGGAAGTCGAAATCGCTAGTGTTGATGCTTTCCAAGGGCGAGAGAAGGACTTCATTATCCTCTCCTGTGTTAGAGCCAACGAACATCAAGGCATTGGCTTCCTGAATGACCCCCGGCGTCTCAATGTGGCTCTCACAAGAGCAAGGTTTGGACTTTCCAGAATCATCCAAGATAGAATCTCTGCTTTCAGAATCCCTTAATTACCCATTTTGGATGGAGCCAGATTGAAAAAAAAAAAAAACCCTTTCCAATCTGAAAAGATATTTTTCATTGGCTCAGGCAGCTATTAACTGTATTCGTATGGCTGTTAAAAAGCTCAACCAAATTTTTTAAAACTTCAAATGTATTCTTTATTTCATTTCATATTCATTTGAAATGCATTATTTAGTTAAGAAATCCTGAGAGTTAATTGCAAATGCAAAATCAAAGATAAGAGGACAAGGATGGGTGTGATATTTCTTTGGTTTTCTCACGTGCTTATGGGTAAATGTATAAGACATGCTTGTGATTTTTACTTATCAGATTTAGTTGCCACTCATCTCACAGTTCAAGGCAACTCTGAGTGACTTACAACAAGATAAAACACACAAACATTTCACAATTACAAATATGAAAAATGCTTAAAAGTACAAATATAAAAACTGCTTAAAAGTACAACAGCAATGAACCCCAACCTTATGTTGCTAAACAAGACAGTTGTTAAATGAGTTTTGCTCCATGTTACGACCTTTCTTGCCACAGTTATTGTAAAACATTTGTTAAGTTAGTCACACGGTTATTAAGTGAATTTGGTTTCCCCATTGACTTGGCTTGTCGGAAGATTGCAAAAGGTGATTGCATAACCCCGGGACACTGCAGCTTCATAAATGGGAGCCAGTTGTCAAGCGTCCAAATTTTATTCATGTGACTATTGGAATGCTGGAAGTTTGTCACTTTTTAAAATGCCATTGTAACTTTGAATGGTCATGAAACGAATGGTTGCAAGTCAGGTACAAGCTGTAGTGTTAAAGCTACAGTGCTGAATAAATCTAAATTGAATACAAAAGAAAATAGTATGATAGGCCTATAAAAATAACAAAATCAAAATAAATACTAAAACTAGGAGAAACAATACCACCATTAGATTAAAATCAGCTTAGGTGATATTTCTGGAAGACCCAGGCAAAGAAGGCCCTGAAAGGAGATTGACTAGGAAGGCATTTTCCATATATGATATTTCCATATCAAAGGGATTTGTTTCTCTGCAGTCCTTACCTACCTGACTTAAAGGAAATACAACGGGCAATGTTCAAGAGTGGGTCATCCTTGCAACAAGATTAATAACAAATAACTTGAAGTATGAATGAGTTGGTAAGCAAGTAACCCTTCATGGTGTTTTACTGTTGTCTTTTTAGATATGGGGTCATTAT
Source organism: Pseudonaja textilis (assembly GCF_049901715.1). Taxonomy (NCBI): domain Eukaryota; kingdom Metazoa; phylum Chordata; class Lepidosauria; order Squamata; family Elapidae; genus Pseudonaja; species Pseudonaja textilis. Next base: position 325,302,602 of record NC_141990.1, read on the forward strand.
TGTTGGGAATCCAAAGGCACTCTCCAAGCAGCCTCTCTGGAATCACCTTCTGAACTACTACAAGGAGCAAAAGGTCCTGGTGGAGGGACCATTGAACAATCTCCGCGAGAGCCTCATGCAGTTCAGCAAGCCCCGAAAACTGGTCAACACTATCAATCCAGTAAGTTCCACACAGCGCAATCTTCTTTGTGAGCTTACTGCAAAAAAAAAAAGAGTCTCATTTAGCAACAGAGATTTTGGGCTCAGTTGTGTTCGTAAGTCGAGGACTACCTGTTTCATTCTAGAGGCCCCTTCCAATAAAGGATAAACTGCTTTAAGAACTGACTTTGGAGAAATGGATTAAGACAATACTATTTTTGTATTTTTCCTTTGTAGTGCATTTATTATAAGAAAGATAGGGTTGAAAAAGATGATAGCTGGAATCAAAGTAGGCGTTCATACACAGCTGTGGTATGGATGATACCATTTCACTGAAAGTGAGGAACACATAAGCTCATTATGAAAGGAAACTGGAAGGTGAACATCTGGAATAATGTTAAATGTTAACACAAAAATAATTTCAACCTGTAGTTTTTCTGATTGTAAAAATGAGAGCAAACAAGTAAAAGTGACAGGTTTTTTTTTTAGGCTTAAGAATATAGGTAGTCCTCACTCATTGGGACTGGCAACTCTTGTCACTAAGCAACTCGCCATAAAATGAAAAGTCATATGACTTACGACAGCAGTTCTGACTGTGGGTCATTAGAGAATCGCCTGTGATCATTAAGTACAATGTCACTTGACCATGAATTGTGACTTCCTACTGGCTTCACCTTTGACTTTGGTTGTTGGAGGCAAGCTATGAAGGTTGCCAATGGCAGTCATGTGACTGTGGGATGCTGCAGCTGTTGTAAATACGTTCTAGTTGCCAAGCTACTGAATCACCATCTTGTAACCACAGAAAGTTGTGATAGCCGCAATTTAGAGGACTGGTCATACATCTTTTTTCAGTGCTGTTGTGATTTTGAACGGTCACTGAATGGTCAGAAAGTGAGGGCTACCTGTTTATTAAAGTTGGATAGCATGCTGGGGAAATAGAGGCAATAAAGGGAAAGGTGGTAATAAAATTAAATAAGATTATTAAGAGTGATAATATTTCACTGACACCCCCCCCATTAGAATAAGCAGTCCTCATTCCAATAATAGCATATAGTTGTAAAAACAGGGGTGACAGCTATTGTTTTTATTGTTCTATATTGGGTTTTTGTTTTTTGCAAACTCACTCTCAGTGACTGGGAAGCCATACAAATTTTCTAAATCAATAAATACAATCAAACCCTGAAAAAAACACGAGCAGGAAGGGACGTTTCAAGAAGCCTGAATGTATGCAGTCACCAGAGTTTAGGCTCAACACGACGCAGTCTTTATCTTTGCTAACAGTACCATGGATTGCAAGTCACTGAGCCCCGGATCAAATGTGAAGGACGATACCTATCTTGTGGTGGTGTCTTTAGGCCACGCAGTTAATGAACAAAACTCACACTTATTCCTTAGTGTCAGGTGACAGGAGAGCAGTCAGACATAAAATTCAGCAAAAATCCCTCCAAAGCAACATGCAAATTTTAAAATGTATCCTGAAGCTCTGGTTCTACAAGAATATAGGTAGTCCTTGACTTATGACCACAGTTGACTCCAGAATTAATATTGCTAAGTGAGAAATGTGAGTTTTGCCTCATTTTATGACTTTTCTTGCCACATTTGTTAAGTGAATCACTGCAGTTACTAAATTAGTAACATGATTGTTAAGTGAATCTCGCTTCTCCCATTGACTTGATTTCTCAGAAGATCAAGACAAATACAAACCTGTTGCCAAACATCCAAACGTAAATCATGTGACTGGGGATGCTGCAATGGTCGTAAGTGAAAAATGGTCATAAGTCACTTTTTTCAGTGATGTCACTAAATGAACTGTTGTAAAATAAGGACCACCTGTACAAGGGCATACAAAAGAGGGTACAGGCAACCTAAGGATCACCAATAATACTGTACTGATGATATTTACTTTTACACCACCTCACCGGTGCTAGAAATAAGTATAGACATGTTTCATAACCTTCTGTGTGCCAAAGGCAGAATCCAGACATATGACACAGCAACCTCCAAAGCTTATCAAGTCTGCTGACCGCTATCCCTTCCTGTTAATCCATGTGGTAGAAGTTGGGTAACATCATACAAATCAAAACGGATGAGCCTGAAGCACAGTGAACTTGACTGAGAAGATTTTAAACTAACTGGTGTGGCTTGAAGATGAAAGTCTTGAAATAAGGAACTCTGATAAAACTTGTGAATGTTAGAAAGAAGCATTATTTTAATGAGGCTTACCAGAATGCTCAGTGAAAAATAGAAACTGCTTATTAGAGAGTTGGAAGATTGAATTCGCCAAGTGGAATAAGGCAGTTAAGAATGCAGTTTACTGAAGTAGAAAGACAGAATTGAAATGTATGTTAAAATAACCAATCTTGCTCAGAAATCCAATAAATAGGAATATAGGGAATATTTGGGCTACAACAAGAAGCAAATATAAGCCAGTCTGTTAATATTGATTTGCACACATCAAACTAAGAAAAAGATCTAGGTACTATTCTCCAATTTCAAAGTGAAGTACAGATTTTTCAAACAAACGAATAGCAGTGAGGAGAGATCAAGTGGGTAAGCTAATCTGGAATTGATTCTAATTTAATTAGAAGACTTGGCTGAAATGAAAATAATAAGAAGAATGGGAAAAAATAACTATTTAATATATTTTAAGGATTATTAAAGCTGCCCATAGTCGCAGTATTTCATGACAGATGAAGCAAGTAGGAAAAGACTCAGCTTGGGATGGAGACCCTGTTATAAAGGAATATAATTATACAATGACAATGATAATTCCAATGAGGTTAAAAAAAGGAAGGACAACTGAAAGTGCAAATGTGGCTGGGCAAAAAGCTTTGTGAAGATCTCACAAGAAAAAAGGCATGAAGAATAAAAGGACAAGTTACCAGCAAGAGTGCTTGTTAAGTTACCTGGAAAAGTCAAAGTTGTTTCAAGTAAGCTAAAATTCAGAATTTGCTGAGATTGGCAAAAGATGCCAAGGACAACCTAAAGGGATTTTTGAAAAAAAGGAAAGAGGAAAACAATATACCAACTGCTCAAGAGAGATGGTATTTTCTTTGAATAACTTTAAATCTCCAGGCTTGGATGAATTGCATTCTAAGGCAGTGTTTGTCAACCTTAGCTACTTTAAGATATATGAACTTCAACTGCCAGAATTCTGGCTGAGGAATTCTGGAAGTTAAAGTCTAGACATCTTTAAAAGACACAAAGATTGAGAAACACTGTTCTAGGGCATTCTAGCCCAGTAGAATACTTTAAAATCAGGGAAATTAAAGCCATCATTACCATAGGGAAACATTAATTTTGAAAGAAAACTTTCATAATTATTTAAACAGAGAGTTAAAATTATAGTATTTTATCCAAAAAACATTTTACAAGAAACAGAATATATGTAGCTCAGGATTAAATTTTTGAGTGTTGAGGAGATGTAATTTTCTCCTTTAGTTGTTCCTTGATTAGAGTACTGTTTTCTTCTTGATCACTCAGCCCAGTAGAGCATAACTAACACAAAGTATGAAAAGGATAACACAACAATATATAAAAAAAAATCTCAGAAATAAACAACAGACTATTACAGATGACATCACCATAGCTTGCAAACCAACAAAAGCCATTAAAAACATCTTCAGTAAATGAAAAGATCCAATAGTCCAAGAAGATCATCTTCAACATACAGTGTAAGAAGGACAGGCAGGCAGAAGACCAGCAGAGCACAGTCAGTAGATAGGATGAACATTCCACATGGACAGATTCAACCATAATTTCAACTGGGAAACTATTAAGTATCCTAGACCAAGCTAAATGCGAAAATGCTAGGGAATTCAGGAAATTTGGCATTCAGACAAATCAATAGACAGATAGAGATAAGTCACATCTAAATGCCATTCAAAAGAGACAATAAGAACACTAAGAACAGAACAAAAACACCTGAGTACATCCTGTCCATCAGCAAATACCCAGGAAAGCAATCAAGCAAAAACTGTACCTTAATGAAGGAACTACCAAGGAGAAAACCCCACCCCCATCAACACTGGCAGGACAAGCTACTGTATATAAACGGGGAGCAAACCCACACCACCTCTTATTACCACTGGTTTTGTTTTCCAGTTGGGCAGTGAAACGTCTGCAAACAACCAAGCTCAGAGAGCATCAAAGACTCCACATATTCACACAGATGAATTTGGACTCAGTGGCTTGGAGACTGCCTTTAATTTCTGTTACATGATAAGTTAGTCACTCCACCCATATAATCAGTAAATTGGTTAATAAGTAAATGTCTGCTTTAAGCTGATTCAGATTATGAGTCAACTTGCATAAAGCAGCGGTGGCGGCTTTGGGAGCATCTCCCAGATATCTTTTCTAGCAAAACTCTACCCCTTTGCAGAGCCGGGAGGGAAGCTGTATAATTCAAGAGTCCTTTAAGAAAAGTTCATTTATTAGACTTAAATGCCGTCCATCTTGTCTAGAGGCAAGAAGTTAGTCTCCTCTCTGTAGCTATTCCAGATGTTTGTGACAGAACAAAAATAGTTTTTATGTTCTCTTCATATATTTGAATTTGCATTCTGTTTTAGGGAGCCCGGTTTATGACAACTGCTATGTATGATGCCCGTGAAGCTATTATCCCTGGATCCGTTTATGATCGCAGCAGCCAAGGTGAGACGTTAGGATTTTCTTTAATCCAGATAAGTGATACATTGGCTCCTAGGCACAAAATAGCTAAATTCCTAAACTACCGTGTTTCCCCAGAAATATGACCTACCCCAAAAGTAAGTCCTGGCTTGATTTTTACACGTGTGCCCAATATAAGCCCCACCCCCCAAAATAAGCCCCAATTAAGACCCTGCCCACTCCAGGGTGCAGAGGTAAAAATTAAGCTAGGGTGGGGATGGGGCGGAGCTGCCCTACAGCTTACCTTTGGACAGTTGCAGTCAGACCTCACACACCCTGACACCTGCCTTGCTGGCCCATTTCTTCTGCAGCTGGCCAGGCTTTTCTGAAGGCCTCTTGACAGCGAAAAGGAGGCTGGGGGCGATGTGCGCAAATGAGGTGAGTCAGTGAACATTTCCCCTCCTTCTCCCCCCCCCCCCCCAAAAAAAAAAAGACCAGGCAGTTTTATTTTTGGGGAAACACGGTAGCCATAGCCTGCCTTGCATTCTGTAGTTATGAATTGTTCTGATTTATTAGTGTGTTTAGTGGGGTTGCTTGCCAAGAGCAACTCACTTTTGCCCAGTAGATTCAGCGGGATGCATGCTATGGACTTTCCATGTGCCATTCCAAATCGAAAGTTAGGAGGCAAATAATTCCTTAACCCATTTTGTACTAGGAGAAAAACACCCGGGTAATATATTACAGTATCTATCTTATCTTAAAACTACTCAACATCTTTTTCCGCGTGTTCTCAGGCCGGCCATCCAACATGTATTTCCAAACCCATGATCAGATTGGGATGATCAGTGCTGGGCCCAGTCATGTCACCACCATGAACATTCCTATCCCATTCAACTTGGTGATGCCTCCTATGCCTCCACCAGGGTACTTTGGACAGGCCAATGGACCAGCTGCAGGTGGGATGTTTGCAGGTGCAAATTATTTTGTTTTGTGACCATCAAGTGAATGTGTGTGTGGTGGTGGTGGTGGGTGCTTGTGGCAGAGGGAGAAAGAAAGGATTGCAATTTGCAGCCTCTGGCAATGTCATTAAATAGCATGTCTCTAGATCGGTGTGCATTCATCTTCCTCAGTACATGTGTATGTATTGATCAGTTGACTGCATTTTTTAAAATTCCCCCACAATCTGAATTCTCAGCGGTATACACAAAAAGTACGAAACAAAAATATAAGGAATGACAAGTAAAGACCTTATAAAGTTTGGGGTCCAGCCTTGTCAGCTTTAAGACTGGTGGACTTCAACTCCCAGAATTCTGGGAGTTCGAAGTCCACCAGCCTTAAAAGTTGCCAACATTGGGCACCCCTGCCATAAATCATTGAAGGGCACCACAACTCTAGTGCCCTCTGGAAGTAGTAGAACAGTGTGATATATATGAAATTGTCTGCATCATGCTCAATCAGCAAGCCCTTGTTTAAGCCGGCTCTTAAATTTCTGTGCATCTGACTTGTGCTTATCTTGCTTACTTCAGAACCGGAAGGCAACTCCTCCTTTTGCATATTTTTGAAATTGCTGTGTGTGGGAGGGAAGTTAACAACATTCAGCAACATATTCTGCTTAAGAGCTTTGTATATAACTCTTCAGCTGGAAAGATAGATTTTTAGTTGGGCATTTCTAGCACGGGGAGGGCAATTAATTTTCCCACACTGGGACTGTTGCAGAGGGCTGAGCCAATAGGCATGCACACACGCACATATGTAAATTTTTTTAAAAATAGTTGCCTTCAAAATAAAAGCAATCCATGCGGGATGGACAGGGAGGGCCAGATGTGCCCAGGTCTGTTGTAGCATGATTAAGATTTCCTTCAGATTATGTTTAATAATTTCATGCACATGGAACGTGATCTATCTCAGATGTAGATACTACCTACCTATTTGGATGTCCAGTCTTGCCAAAGAAAAGTTTTGTCTTTCTGTGTACAGAGAGTCCTTGACTTACGATGCTTTGTTTAGTGACCATTTGAAGTTATAACGGCAGTGAAAAAAGTTGCTTATGATTGTTTTTCACACTTATGACCACATCCCCATGGTTGCCTGATCAAAATTCAGGTGCTTGGCAACTGACTCACATTTATGACAGTTGCAGTGTCCCGGGGGGGGGGGGGTGTCATGTGATTCAACTTTTTGCAAACCACCTGACCAGCAAAGTCAAATTCACTGAACAACCATATCACTAACTTATCAACTGTAGTGATTCACTTAACATCTGTGACAAGAAAGGTCGCAACATGGGGCAAAACTCACTTAGCAAATATCTCACTTAGCAACAGAAACGTTGGGCTCAACTGTGACAGTAAACCGAGGACTGCCCGTATTGAGATTTTGGTTGCCCTTGCAGGACGTGGAAACCTGAAAGGCAAAACGGGGCGTGGTGGGCGACAGAAGAATCGTTTTGGGATTCCAGGAGCCAGCCAGTCGAACCTCCCCAACAGCCAGGCCAGCCAAGATGTGGTCTCCCAGCCTTTCTCTCAGGGCCCCTTGACTCAGGGTTACATCTCCATGAGCCAACCCTCTCAAATGAGCCAGCCTGGCCTCTCCCAGCCAGAATTGTCACAGGTAACAACATTTGCTTCTCAGTTGCTGCTTGGGGAAGGGATTCTGAGTAAGTTCTACAGAGGCATTAAGTGGTGGCACAATCTTTTTGGTTTAAGATCCCAGAGAGGTTTCCTCTAAAGGCCAAACATCTTTTGCTACCCGTTGTATGCGAGATGTGTTAAGACTGTTTACCCCATTAATGCTATTGTAGCCTGACATCTGAAGAGTACAGGATTGGGAAGACTGCCTCAAATTGTCTTGTGTCTCATGTTTAAAAACCTCCTCTGATCAATCTTTCATTTGAGAAATTTACTTACTATCCTGCACAAGTGGGCTAAGTCATTGTGATGGTGCCTGAATTATGAAATATCATTCCAGTTATCTGCTAAGCTAGTTCTTAAACAGTTTTGAATCACCTATCAATAGTTTTAATCTTGAATTGTTCTGCTACTCTTCTGAGTTGCTTGTTTCCTCATTGTTTCTGTAAAACAGTTGCTTGCACCAGACTTGGGAAAAGAAAACTAAATATGTCTAAATTTTATCAGTATCTCTTACCTCATGGCTCAGTAGATCTTTCTGGATGAAAAAAAAGCTCATTTTAAATTTTGGTATTTATTTATTTTTTGTTTTCAGGATAGTTACCTTGGTGATGAGTTTAAATCTCAGATTGACGTGGCCCTGTCGCAGGATTCAACTTACCAGGGGGAACGCGCATATCAACATGGAGTGACGGGGCTGTCACAGTATTAGAGTGTAAGGTGGCTTAAGGGGTAAAAAGTAGCTTGATGGTCTCTCATCAGTATCTCTTGCCTTCTCAGCTGCTCTGAAAAGCCAGGCCTCCCATACGTGGGAGGAGTCTTCAAATTGGTGTTCTTGGGTTGTTTTGCTTCTTATTTAAGATTGCTAACTTAATTTGTAGCTATGAATGTGCTAGTGATATTCAACTAGAGGAGACAAAAAGAGGCTGAGGGCTATAAGAGAATAACAGAGGTGGAAGGGACTTTGGAGGTCTTCTTAATCCAACCCCCCATCTTCAGGCAGAAATCCCTAGCCTAGACCATTTCAGACAAGTGGTTGTCCAAACGCTTCTTAAAAATCTCCTGTGATAGAGGACCCACACGTGATTGTTCAAACTGTCAGGAAATTTCTCCTTAGTTCTAGGCTGGTTCTCTCCTTGATTAGTTTCCAATTTGCTTTGAGTTTTCGCCCCCAACTCAGGAAAAAGTCCCCAAATCACATAAAATTACACTTCCCTTTTTTTCTTCAGATGGAATGCAACCTCGAGATTAGGTTCTGCTGAGAAAAACACATCTTGCTTTTGTAATAATTTTGAGATTTTTAAAAAAACAAAACAAAATGTCTTTCTCTGTTTCCTAAGTCTCCATTTGGGAACCCCCTGTGAAATTGAATGGGTAAATTTATGTCTAATCAAATGAAGCATTTCATACGAGGCATCATTTGGTGGTGAAACTTCCTACCACAACATATATTCCATTGGAGTTGGATAGCTTATAAATTGACACAAATCAAATAAATAGATCATCTTTGAAACATTGAGAACCTTAATAGATGGGCAATTACGAATGGCTATCGATCAGGCTATCTGAAGGGAATTGTCAGGGAGGGGGGCAGTTTCTTTCTCCATAATAAGTTCAAGTATAAGCAAGACCCACAAATCAATTGTTTCTGTGGTTTTGGGTTTGTTTGTTTTCTTGTTAAGTAAAGTGTCCAGTTCTTTCCATCCTTGAAAACAAAGAAACATTCGACTAACAGCATAGTTTATAATTCACTTCTGGGCGTATTTGGGTCTCTTGAAGAAAATCTAAGTACTATGGATATGAGAAAGTGCTACTTTGGAAGTGGTGGCATCGTCGTCTTAAAGATTTAACTGTAGTTTTACTCCTTCATTTATAACATTTATAGGCTGTCCCAGCCCCTTATGGCTCTGGGCAGTGTTATGGCAGTGAGAATACATTGTTATGGATTGGCCATGCCCATTTCATTGAACTATTTTTGATGAGGAAAGGTTTCAGAAATGTAATCCAGACCTTGTGATGTTAATGACATTCTTCTCTTTTTTTTTTTTTTTAGGTTGAAGGAGAAGAGCTAAGCTTATGTGGAGCTTAGTTCAACAGCAATTTATTCAGGGTAATAAAAATAAAATAAAATGGATACCTGTTTTCCACTGCTAAAACTGAAGCGACTCTGTGAGAGCAACAGGAGAGAGAGGGATAAAAAGAGAGAAACCAACGGAGAGGAGAAAGAAGAGCGAGAGAGCGAAAGAGAAAGAAGAGAGCCCACTGCTAGCTCACTGAGGCAAGGAGACTGACCGGAGATGGGAAGAGAAGCACCGGAGGACCAACTGGCACCTCACTGGGAGGGAGAACTAACTCGCCCTGGAAGAACTGAGTGGTCAGCGAAGTTCCCTGTTCCCTCCCCTGCCACCAACACACCCACTGGGAAAGAGAGGAAGGGTCTTAGAAGAATCATTTCATTCCGTTCATATCGCAAGCAGAGTTTCACAGTTAGAACAGGTGGGGAGAGGAAAACACCCATCTCAGAGTTGTTCATGTACCGATCTCTCTGTTTTTTTTTTGTTTTCAAGAGAAGGAAAGAAGGAAGGAAGACCTTGTTGGACTTTTTAGGAAAAAGCACACCATCCAAGAGAAAACGTCCGGAAGCTTGTGGGGAAGCCAGCTGTGACTGGTACTCGACTCTGAGATGTGTGGGTTTTGCTGTCCAAGATCTGGCTTTGAGCCTCGCGCGGCTTCACCCACAGTCGGAATGGCAAGATGGGGTGGTTCTTTTTTTTTTTAAAAAGGAATTCTTTCAAAGAAGCACTGGATATTTTTTTAGAAGTTTGTCTCTGAAATTTAGTAGTGGACCTGGAAGGAAAATCCTTGTTTTGAGATGCTTAAGAAAAGAAAAACCAATCATAAAAGATACATATATATATCTATAACTGTACGTTTAACCAATCTCTTCTGTGTGATTTCAGTCAATCGAACTCTTCTTCTTCTTCTTGGGGGAGAGGCGCATCTTTCAAGGAAGCCGATTGCATCCTGCCAGTGCAGTGGAGAAATCAGAAACGGTGTTGTCAGTTTTAATTTGGTTCCTGCCTGGGCTCTTCTCTGGGCTGTTGGTTTAAGGTATCTGCTTTACAAAAGGGAGAGGAGTATCTTGTGCCCTTTTGGCCCCTGAGAAAGAAGAACGCTGGGATTGACCTGCTTTTTTTATTAGTTGCTGCCGACATTGGGAAAACTAGTGGAAACAGGGGATTATATTGGTTTTGAAGTAAAGCTTCTCTGACGATACATTGAGATAGTTTGTCTGGGGAGGAAGAGCAGGTAGATATTTTAAGGGTGGCCATTCTGGGGCAAAAATCTATCTTTGGCATGGAGGGTACTTTTTTTTTCTTGACGTTCAGCTGTGGAATGAGCATCAGAAGTTTAAGCAAAGCTGGAGACCATGTGAAGGTGCACGGCCCTCAGTCAAGCTCCTTTGATTTATCATTTCAAATCCCAACTGGAAAAGGACAATTTATGAAAGAACGAAAGAAAAAAAACCCAAGAAAAGGTCACCTTGGCTCACAGCAGAAAGCATGCATACCTGCATTAAAAATATTGAGAACGCTGGCCTGTTAGCCTATGATTAGTTTGATTTTTCTTACCACCAAAGGTGGAGTTCCTTTATCCGAGACAGTTTGACCAACTGCCCAGTTGTGCTATTTTTAAAAAAATAATTTAGCTTTCTTTTCCAATCAAAGGGCTTTAAACGTCCATTTTAACTTTTTGTATATGTTGAGGAATTCCCCCTAGCTTTACATGAATGAACTTTAGAACCTCCTACTTTAAAAAAAAAAAAAAAACCTGGGACATTAGTAATCTTCATTCCCACTGTTGCCCTACTGCCCTGCCCTTCCAAAAAAACCCACAAAAAACCCACAAACCCCCTCACAATAAAGCCTGTCTGGCTTCTTTTGCCCGTTTAGCATTACTGGGCCTTGCTTTATATTGCAGGTTTTGGAAGAGGGGAACACATGAATTGAAAATCTGTGATTGTTCTTTATGAATTGAAAACGTCTCCAGAGTTTAGACTTCTACCGTGTGTATGGGAAAGGGAGACAGGCCACCTTCCTGCCTGAAATGTGGAATCTTTATTCCGATTGTTGGAGAACTGCTTGTTAATTTTTTTTTTCTTCTACCATCCCCTTCGCTGTGTGGCTGTAGATTTTTGAGCTAGACTAAATGCTAAACTTCTTTGTGCAATTCAATCCACTCAGAAGTAAATGTAGCTCCCTCCTCCTCCTCCCACTGTCTTCCTTAACCACCTTCCCTTTGTCACATTTCACTTAGGTAGCAATGCTTGCCTCTTCGTGTTGATTCCCCCCCCTCCCACTTTTGTAGCGGTTATAAAACGCTGTTTCACTGCAAAACCCCATCAGTGCTAGCGCGGTGCTGATTTTTTTTTCTGTCTCAGTTTGTTTTAAAATCTGTTTCTCATCAAATTAATAAAAAACGCTTGCATTCTGTGCCTGGGACTCAAAATTCTGATGTTTAGTTGTTAAGATGTATAGCAACAAACCTACAAGGAGCCTTTCAGTCAGAACAGTTCGATATTACACACACACACACACACACACATTCATCTTATATTTTTAAATTTTTATTGGCTTTTGCAGATTACACTCTTAAGAAAGATTTAACAAGAGCATGCTATATTCCTGCAACCAGTGCTTGGGAACAAATGTCTAAGTTTCTCTTATAAAATATTCTTATACAGCATTGTACTGGAAACTTGCACTTCTTTAAAATGCATCAAATGTATACACAGGAATAATTGTTTTTTACTGGAGTCATTGGCCACACCTGATTTTTTTTTGTCAACTAGGGACAACTACAGCATATGCCATGTCTCATTTTATATCACAATTTTAAAATCTAGTCATGTCTCCAAGATGTATTTAATAAAAGGTGAACATTTGGAATACCCAAAACATGTATCTCTGCATTCCTAAGTGGCACTCCACACCTAGCATTGATATTTCAGAATTTTCATATAATCAGATTATGGTGGCTGCTAGCTTTAAAGAATGCATGCAGAACAAGCCCTGGATGACAGCATCAGCATTGTTTGCAGAAGTAATATATTTGCAAATATAAAATACTAAGGATGTGCCCCACATCGAAAAATCTTTGTCTTTATCAACTGCACAAGAGCAACTGGTTGGCCAATAGCAATAGCACTTAGACTATATACCACTTTATAGTGCTTTTACAGCCCACTAAATGGTTTTAGTCAGTATATTGCCCCCAACGATCTGGGTTCTCCTTTGACCGACCTCAGAAGGCTGGAAGGCTGAGTCAACCTTGAGCCTGGTGAGATTCAAATTGCAGGCAGCCAATAGAGAGCAGAAGTGGCCACTCCAACGACTGCACCACAGAATATTGTAAACAAATTAAAACTCTGGTCTAGCAGATTCTTCCCATGTTCTTTTTTGATAAACAGTGTTTGGTCTTATTTTAGAAATCAAGCAATCCCATGCATGCAGATTTGATGGAATTATGTTTGAAGGATGATCCTGAACCAATAACACAAACTTCGCAGTCAGTTGTTCATTTAATAACCAAGATCATTGATAAAGGAATTTTAAAATCAATTGTACAGCAATTTAAAATATATTACTTTTTAAAAACCAATTCTGATGATTTTGGTCCTAGAAATAATTAAGAAATAACAACTTAGCTCACATTTAAAAACAGATAAATGGTGGCGTAAGATACAGCCTCCCCATAAATTGTACAAAACTCCAGCAAATTTTGACAAAAGCATTTTGCGTCTCACTTGAAGACCCCGTAACTATGCAGCTCCTCTAGCCATTCATAAGGAGATCATGAACTAGATGACCATAACTGGGCATCTGGTGGCTCAACTAAAGATACAGCAGAAAAGAGACATGAAACAGCAACCGGCCAAGTAGAATCTGGTGAATCATCTCAACGACAGCCACATTCATCCACCACCATATCCTCATAATGTCTCAACACGACATTATCGTTGTTGTCATAGTACAGAACGGAGATTGGTGAAAGGCGGACGGGGACGCAGCAAGGCTGAGGGGTCCCGGCAGGGTCAAGAGAATGCACAATGGTTTGCAAGATGGCATGGTTGGTACTGTTGAGTTCTTCGGTCAGGGGAAAAGGGCATTCGCCGAGGCAGTAATTGGCCAGGTAACCCTGTGGAGCAATGATCCAATTCCCCCAACCGACTTCGGTGAAGCTGATGTACAACTGGCGGGGTTTGCAAATGTTGCTGGCAGAGACTGGCATGTAGTAAGCGCTACGCCTTCTCCTGGGGCTTTTGCACTGCCCAGGAGTGAGGGAAACCACCAACAAGGAGGTGCTGAGCATGGAATCAAGCTTGGAACATAAGCTGCTCTCAGGTGAGGCTGGAAGGCTAATTTCAAGAAACAAGCCTAAATTCTCAGATGGAGTCTGCCATTCCTTTGCCACTTTGGTCAGGTTGAAGGCAAAGGACTTGTGCAGGTGGGTGAAGGATTGTTCCACCAGGAGTTGGCGGCTGTAAGTATGGGCGGGCATGCCACGCAAGGTCACCTGGGGAGCCCGGTACAGGCTTAACTGAAAAGGATGAACTGAGCTGGAACCTTGGTACTGGTTGTGGCTGAACTGAATCTCCAGCTGGGCCAGCGTCAACTCTTCTCCTTCCTCCAGTGCAGAGAAATTAAAATATAGCCGTTTCTGTAGACATATCCAACTCTGGGGTTCTTCTCGGTGGATCAAGTGTCCTAGAATAGGTGTAGAAATCAAAAGCACTTTAGGGCTAGCAGAATGCAACCTCGACAGAAAGCATCTGGGGGAGAAGGGAACAATGCCACTCACTAAACATTTAGGACTAAAAAAAAAAAATTGATTTAGCTTCAGCGCCTTAACATTTTTAATCAGTCTTCTATCCCAGCCTATCACAGAAAGGCAAGGTCGTTCCTGAAAAAGGAGGAAAAGATCCATTGTAACATAGATAACCCCTGTTTAGTGACTGCCTCGTTTATTTTACTTATAAAATTTGTAGGCCACCCATCTTACCTCAAAAGCGCAGGGGTCTTCAAACTTGACAGCTTTAAGAGTTGTAGACTTCAACTCCCAGAATTCCTCCTCCAGTCATGTTAGCTCAGGAATTCTGGGAGTTGAAGTCCACAAGTCTTAAAGCTGCCAAGTTTGAAGACCCCCGCCTCAACGTAACTTGATGGATTAGCAACCATTTGCAGCTACAAGGGTGACAAAAAGGCAACAGGAAAGTCAGAAACTGCCATTGCAACTTTGAATGGCCACTAAGTGAGCCATTGTAAGTCGAGGACTACCTGTATGTTGATTTTACTTTTGTTAAGAGCTCAAGTTGGTCCTAGTTCCACTGTTATGACATAATCTATATGGCCACCAAGGTCATTCAACCAAGCAAGCCTCCATTGGGTTTGAAATTTCCTTGGAAAAAGTTGGATGTGCTGGAATGCTGGAAACCAATTAAATGAGGCAATAAGACCGCCTTCTTTGCTTCGGCTTTGAATCTAGTTGGCCAGATGCAAGGGGGAAAAATAAAGGAAATCCAGCCAACTTGAAAAAAAAATATCAACTTTAAAAAAAATGGCAAAGCATTTTTTTAATCCATTAATTGCCCTAATGCAGATTTCAGGAGCTGTGCTTGGCAGCAGAGAAATGAACTTTCTAAAGCTACAACTTTACCCTTCAAAAATAGATTTTATTCCATTCCATTTTTATTTATATATTTATTAAATTTATATGCCGCCCATGGTGCCTAAAGGTGACACTAGGGGCTTACCACCAAATAAAGACACAATAAACGTTTTAAACTGTAAATATTAACGTTAAAATTGAGTTTTAAAAAAAGATGGCAAGGAAGGGAGCAAGATGCACGCAGGGAGGTGGCTGTGGGGACATTTTACCCTTGGGGATCTCAAAATGATAACATTGGAATAGAAATATTGCATCTTCCAAGTATGCAATATTTTTCTATCCATTTTTTTTTAAATATCATTGGTAGGAATCCTCATTTAGAAGATCTTGAAATGTGGATTAATTTAATTTTCCATCCCCCCTTCCCATTTTCTCCTTGTTAACTAAAACGGCTCAAATATTAGCAGTCCAATTGTATTACAAGATATAGCTTCGTCACGTGCCCAACACTGTGCGTTTTTCGGTGTAGGCTTCTCCCTCCCTCCCACCCACCCCACGCCTTGTTTTTCCTCTGTGTTTTATTCTTTAAAACAATCGCCCATTTTTGTTAAATGCCACGGCTGCTCCATTCAGCTTCCCACACACAAGCTGCGATCAGGTAGGCACATTCCCCAAATCCCATCGTTTCTCCATACCCGCTTAACTTGATTGGAAATAACTGCTCCAACCCAACTTCTGAGGAATAAGGATTAGCCGGGATGCATATCCATGGCCATCGAGGTGGGCAACTGACCGTCAATATTTTGCCGGGCATTGATTTCCCCTTTACATTGATTTCACGAGGCAAATTTTTATTTTTTATTTTTTTTGGGTGGGGGGGGGTAGCTGAAAGGCCGAGATAACGATGTGCATTCCTCGTAAAAGAAAAGTAGGAACTAGCTACCCTGAGTCCAAAAAGAGGGGACGGTGAAGAAACCGGGCAGGCACGTAAATTTAAGAAATAAGGAGCGATTTTTTTTCCCCCTCCAAACGCCGCCTGGGCTCCCTCTAAAATAAAACCTGAGAAAGGAAAGATCGAGCAGTTGCACAAAGACGCAGGGCTGCTCAAGGATTACAAGAGAGAAAAGCGGGAGTCACGTAAACGTAATAAATAAGGAGCTATCTTTTTTGGCAAACGCGCCTGGACTGGCCTCCTTCTAAAACCTGAGAAAGGAAAGACCAAGCTGTTGCAAAGACGCAGGGCTCAGACTCAGGGTTACCCTGAGTCCGTTTTCTGGGTGATCCGCCCACGGATTCGGGGTTCAAGGAGATCAAGAAACAGATTCACACATTCCGGGTTAGGAACGAAGCGCATTTTGCGCGCGCGCTCTCCCCAACGCTTCAGCCGCTTGCGCTCCTCCTTGGAGTAAAAATGAAAAAGGGCCCGGCTGCGAGTGAGGGTTTAACGCGCGCTCGCCCGTTTTACAATCCTCTCCCATCCCGGTTCCTCCTTAGCGTACCTTGGTCGGGGAATATCCGAATGACGTTTCCAGGGACTTGAAATTCCTCCACCCAACACGGGTTCTGGGACTCCTTGGGGGCCTCGCTTCTTTTCTGGAACATCTTCCAAAGCCAGGGCGGCACCGGAGCAGGCGATCTGGGGCTGGGCCTGGCTTTCAGGCCCAGGGATCTCAGGAGCACCGTTTCCTGGGGGTGCAAGGCCGCTCCTACCCCCGGGAAGATCCAGAGCAGCAGCCCGAGCCCCACGAGGACTCCCAGGCGTAGCGCTCCCATGGGGAAGCGAAGGCGACGCGTCCTTCTCGGCTGGAGAGGAAAGGCCCCGGGTGCGCTTGGCCGCCTTGGGCAGGGAAGGACCTTGCTGGAGAGTGGAAGGAGACCGACCTGAGAAAGCGGGGGGAGATCCATCCTTTTGAACGTTGGAGGTGGACCAAAGGGTCTCTGGGAAGGAGCAGAATTGGCCCTGAGGCAATAATGGGCGGGCCTCCCTCCCCAGCAGAAATGGCTTTCAGGTAAAACTTGGGATGGGGGAGGGGAAAGTGGGGCTCGCTTCCTCTGATGTCCTCAGGCTACAAGCCACCAACAGATACCCAATGTTAAAAAAAACTTCACACACACCTCAATCGATGAAGGTGGGGTTGAGAATAGAGTGGGAAGGGACCTTGGAGATTATCTAGTCCAGCTCCCTGCTCAAACAGGAAACCTTCTATACCATTTCAAGCAAAGCTCTATCCAAGCTCTTCTTAAAAAGCCTCCGGTATTGGAGCACCTATAAGTTCTAGTGGAATTGTTCTCACTATTGGAGAAATTTCTCCTCAGTTTTAGGTTGATTCTCTCCTTGACTAGGTTCCACCCATGGTGTCTTCTTCTGCCTTCAGAACAAGAAGAAGCAATAAATGGAAACTAATCAAGGAAAAAAACACACAACCTAGATTAATCCACCATTAACCCATCAATCATAGTACCTATTTAAAAATATGATTTCCACAGAACTTGGCCCTTGGCAATGTGCTGACACCACATGGGTCCTTTCCTTGGCAAAAACCATGTTGGCTGGGACTGGTGGTCTCCCATCCAGTTAGGAAAGCATGTGACCAGGATGCAAGGCCTGGAATTAACCTTGGCGTATTGTGTCTGTCTATGGGGATTCTCAACCATCCAAGACATGGTTGTCCCAAAGGGGCTTTTTCCAAATGGAAACGACTTCCTTGGTGTGTTTCCCCCCCCCCCTTTGAAAACGTTATTCTTCTCATCCAAGTAACTTCTTAAGTGCAGAGGGGAAGCAAAACATTTTCAAAGAAAACAACAAAGTCCAGATGATTGAGAATAGCCATTGACATAATACACCAAGACTTGCATCCTGTTTGCATGTTTTCCTAACCAAAAAAAAACCCCAATGCACCTTTGGGGCTTAAGTTGTATTAACTTTTTTTTATAGCTTGGCCAGTTTGTGGCCAGTGCATTCTGTGAAGAGTTTGTTCTAGTGGTTAAATCACCAGACCTGAAACTGGGAACCTGTTAGCCTCACCTTAGGCATAAAAGCCAGCTGGGTGACTTTAAACCAGTCACTTTCTCAGCCCAAACAACCTCCCAGGGTTATGGGGGAAATAGGGGGAGGAAGGAGTACTAGGTATGTTTGCCACCTTAAGGTAGGAGAAAAATACGCCTGGATCCACTGTCTTATGTGGAAATTAAGCCCTTAAAAACCTGGTGGAACCTTTGAAGAACTTGAAAGCACTTTAGAAATGCAGAATGTGCTTGAAGCTGTTTTAATTTGCAGCTTTTGCTGACTTCCCACTTTTATCTTTCATTCAAGATAATCTTAAAAAGAGATTAAATAGGTGAAGGTCACATTGAGGACCCTGGAGGGGTAGGATTTGTGGAAACTTCACACCCTAATAATGCTGATTGGATAAGCATTTGCAAATCACAGTCCATTTAGATATGCAGAGTATCCTGATAAAGGAATAATTACACATGTACACTTGTGGCTGAAGGAAAGGAGACCAGTGTTAAGAAAAGAGGGTGAAAAAAAGATAAAGCTGCAGGGATATTGAGCAAGCTTTAG
Source organism: Pseudonaja textilis (assembly GCF_049901715.1). Classification (NCBI taxonomy): domain Eukaryota; kingdom Metazoa; phylum Chordata; class Lepidosauria; order Squamata; family Elapidae; genus Pseudonaja; species Pseudonaja textilis. The sequence goes on from NC_141990.1 coordinate 325,321,205, forward strand.
ACTTGTTCAGATCTAGCCATTTTGGAAGGATTTGGGGAACTAAACTCTTGTGGAAAAACGTGATGCCATGAACATTGATTAGACAGATTACTACTTTTTCTAGAGGTCTTTCTTCTTTTTCCTGCAGCCACTTTAGTAGTTTCTTTAAAACCCTGAACTTGCCTGAAGGGAAAGTATGTCTATTTGCATTACAAAGGCCTCTCTGCCTTCTTTGATTTAGTTTTTGCAGAAGATCAGAGGCATTAACAAAAAGAGACGATTTAACCCATAGCACTCCTAATTTTTATATTTCTCTTTTTAAAATTGTATTGTAAGCTGTCTGGAGTTGCCCCAAACCTTGAAATAGGCAGTAGATAAATTAATTAAATACATAATGGCTAGTCCTATGGTAGGAAGAGGTATCCTGAGATTGCATCATAGCTTTCTTGCAGGATTCCAGCTATATTTTTCTTCAAAGGCTTAAGATCATCAAAAATGAAAACTAGCCTCTAAAAATAGATCGCCCCAAGCCAGAGAAAAATCAAGTCTCCAGTCTCATCTGGCCATGCTCATCACTCATCCCCCCACATCTTTCCAAAAGAAATTACAAGTAGTCCTCAACGTACGGCCACAACCGAGCCCAAAATTTCTGTTGTTAAGTGAGACATTTGTCAAGTGAGTTTTGCCCCATTTTATGCCTTTTCTTGCCACAGTTGTTTTAAGTGGATCACTGCAGTTCTTCAGTTAATAACCCGGTTGTTAAATGAGCCTGGCTTCCCCATTGACTGCTCATCAGAATGACCTCAGGACACATCAGTGAGTCAGTTGCCAAGCATCTGGATTTTGATCACATGATCATGAGGGTGCTGCAATGTTTGTGTGAAAAACGGTCATGTCACTTTTTTTTCTGTGCCGCTGCAAGTTTGGTCACTAAACAAACCTTTGTAAGTCAAGTACTATCTGTAAACATCCTACTGCCCATATATGCTTTCCAAAACTGGCCAGTGGTTTTCAGAAACTTGGTTGATTAGATGTGTAATTCAAGATGTCAAGCAAGGGAATATTGTATCTCCCATTTTCCCCTCTCACAATTATCTTCTGGGGTAGGTTGGAGGGAGGCAGGATCCTGAAATTCCAGGTATCTCAACCATCTCTATGGTTGAGGATAGATTGCAACATGCACCTCCCATTTCCTACTCCAGCATCCTTTCTGATCAACCTCACAGCCTCTGGAAGGAATTCTTGCCCACCTTGATGTCTCCGGAAATGCCATTTTGAGGCCTTCCTGCCCTTTTTTTTTTTTTTTGGTGCAATGAATCTTCACATCTCCTTGATGCACCCCGTTCCCATGCAAAAAAAACCAAAAAAAAATGCCCTACTTATGCACTTCAAAGCCCTTTGTGGCCGTAATCTTGCAGATTGCAAATTTGCTGCTACTCCAACCCCTTTTCATCTAATCTACCTCACCTAAACTTTGCAGACATCAAAGTCAGGATTTTTTTTTTCCATCGTGTGGAAATCTCACCAAAAAACCCCCCCATTTTCCTTGTCAACCTCTGACCTTGGGTCCCTGGTGCAGTTCTGCCCCCAAGGGATAGTTGCAGCCAACTACACCAGTATATATATGCCTTAGCGTGCATAAGTGCACAATTGTGCCTACCATCCCTGTCCTGTTGTCCCGATTTATTCATACCTATTTCCTGTATTCATACTCATGTTTATTCTTAATACCTATTGCCTTGTAAGCGATTGACAAATCAGATAAATAAATATTTTTGGTTGGATAGAGGGGCTGTGGAGGGATACCATTCTGTGGGGTTACAGATGTTCCTACTAAGCCACAATGCTATGTGATCTGTTGGTGAAAGAGAATGCTTTTAAAAATCTGTGTTCGGGCATGAAACTCTTTGGGCAACTTCACAGGGCTGATGTGAAGATAAAGCAGAGCAGGAAAGAATTTTGTGCATGAGCAGTATGATGCATCCAACCAATAAATGGGATCTAGTAGGGAAGATGCTTGACTAGAAATGAGGAGATCCAGGTTGAAATCCCCCTTCAAATATAGAAGGTTAAAATCACACATTCAGCACAGCCTACAAAACTCTCATGGGGATAAAAGGGAGCCCCCCCCTCCCCCCCAATATGTAATCTTCCTTGAGCTCTTTAAAATCTCTTTATGGAGATTCTCAATCATCCAGGTCATGGTTGTCCCAAATGTGCTTTTTCAAAAAACAACCCCAAAAAAACAACTGGGCATTTTTTCTTTGACAATGTTTCACTTCTTCAATTAAGAACTTCAGAACTGAAGAAACGCCTTGGATGAGAAGCAAAAAACCCCAAATCTAGTTGCCTTTTGGAAAAAAAAACATGTTTGGGATAGCATGTGAATTGAATATCACTTGCAAATACTGCCTAGGATGAGATGCAGTTTTGACCTGCACCATATTGCAATTGTTTTAAAACATTTGGAAACATTCCAAAATTTTATTGATTTTTTTTCCCCAGCTTAAAGCTAGCATAATGATTTTAACCTTTTAGCAGCCGTAATGGGGAGAAACTAGGCTAAAGACTGGCTCCTGAGAGGAATTCCATGGCTGCGAGTAAACCAATTTTTACGCACAACTCAATGCCTTAATGCTCACAGTAGCATTCTGGTGTGAAAAGGGAAATTCTAAATAGGAATGGATTAAATCACAGCAGATGGCAGCAATTTCATTGGTTGCAAAAAAAAAAAAAAGGAAAAAGTATCCAGATTAAAACTTTTCCTCATACAGCTGAGGAAAAAAACCCCCAGAAAAGCAATAGTAAACCATTTCTGTGGTGCTGCCAAAAAACTAATGCATATTTGGCAAGCATGATCTTTGAATCTTTCCCTTTAAAATCATACTGAACTATACTTGATTCATTTTAATTGCATGTAGTGGAAGCAAAGTTCATTGTTGGCCTTTTTCTCAGTCCACATTTTGGATTCCATGTCCCCTTCCTACCTGGCTTTGCATTCAGATTAAATGTGGATCATAGTCCCTGGTAGTCCTCAATTTAGGACCATAATGGAGCCTGCCCATTACAGTTGAAAGTCGTGATGACTGTTAAATAAAGCATCCACGTAATCACCTCACTTATGATCCCCTCCATCTCTCCTCTCCCTAATGGGGTCATTATATGAATGTGTAGGTCATTAAGTGGAGTATGGGGTGCCTCGAGGCCTAGCGCAGGCCCTGCTCTGGCCTTCCTCCACCCCAAAGCGCCCTGTGCTCTGCTTCCTTTGATCCTTTTCCTTTGGGTCACCGCAGGCCTTGGGCCTGCTTCTCACTCAACTGGGCCCCACACCCAATTCAATGTGGCTACCTCAAAAATGGCAGCCGCTTTCAGGATCATGTCAGGAAGCTCAGCAATGGAGCACCTTCTCCTTTCTTAACCCCAGCTCTGGAGCTTTTTGAAAGTTAAGCAAGGAAGATGGTGTGGGGCCCAGTAGGATGCGAAGCAGGCCGAAGGCCTGTGGGAAACTGGTGTGGCAGTATTTTAGGTGGGGAGAGGCGTAATGTAGTTATCCCTACAGGCAGTTTTAAGAGAAAACAACTGAGTAGTGTTAGTGCTTGTAACTTTGTGATAAGCATTTAAGCTTATCACTGAAAGCTTTGAAGACAACTGGATTGCTATCTGTCAGTAATGGTGTACGGTCTCTTGCTTGAGTAGGGGGTTGGACTAGATGACCTACAAGATCCCTTCCAACTGTTATTCTGTTACAAGCTATATTTGGGTGCAGGGAGGTCCATTGTTACTTCAATGGTTGCTATCCAACTGATTGTAAATGAAGGACAATCTGCACGTATGCATGTAATATGCCTATTGTATATAAATGGTATATGTGATTTACAAAAAAGTTTTTAAAAAAGGAATGCAAAAATGATCAGTCCCCGACATACACTTTTATTTCCAAAAATTTCCTAAGAACCTTTCTTGAAACATAAAGCGTGGTAGGTGGTTGCAATCCTGTCTGGAAATGTTGCCATGGGGCCAGTCACAAGATGGTAGCAAAGGTCAGCCTCACTACGCAGTTTGCCTTCTAGTCAATGGATGGGATGAGAAATGCAAACCTTGGCAGCTCTTCCATGCATCGGCAACACCATTTTGTGAGAGCAGCCACAGCATGCTCTAAGCCAGGGGTGTGTCACACACTATCGGCCCACAGGTCGGATGCGTTATGCACAGGCCACGCGCACTCCACCTCCACAAATGGGGGAAACATGTCGCATGATGGCAACGTGACATGGCAATTTTGACACCTACCCTGTAAAAAATAGTTCTCATACTTGACAACTTTTTAAGATGTGTAGGCTTCATCTCCCAGAATTTATTGTGGTTCGCTGGCAGCAGGTACAGATGGCTGAGGTCTTGGAGAGTGAGGACTTGAATGAGGGGCCTGCATGTGATGCAGGGATGGGGCCAGGACCATCAGGGAGTGGGGTGCTGCCTTTGGAGCTTGTGGAGTCTGGCAGCAATGATGAAGAGGCCCCTGAGGAGCCTGTGCCCGGCACATACACGCACAGGGCTGCTCGTAGGAAAAAGCAGCTGCAGCAGCACAGGCAACTCGGGAGTAAGGCTGGAAGGTGATGGCCGCTCCCAGAACGGATAAAAACCAGCCCTCAGAGATGGGATTCTTTGCAGGAAGCAAAGTTCTTACACTTCAAGTCCTCGTGGAAGTTTGGTCTATCCTGGTTTGTTTTCAAAGACTTTTGGCTTTGAATATTTCTTGCACTTAATCTTGTGTTCTTGGAAGCCTTGCACAACCTTGACAGGGCTTGTTGTTATCTGGGACAATTAGTTTTAATAGCGCTTTGCTGTGGATTAACGGAACTTACAGAGATGCATTAAAGAGGTTTTGCTTTTATCTATGTTTTGCATTTGATTTGATTTGAACGAGGCTTGGGTCAGAACAGAATTCCACAGCCAGCAAGGAATTCTGGGAGTTGAAGTCCACACATCTTAAAGTTGTCAAGGTTGAAAAACACTGCTCTGAACTTTCCAGATATGGTAGCTCATTCTTAAAAAAGATGATTCTATTTAAGACTGGGATGTCCGGGGAGAAAAGTGCCAAAAATTACGAGAAAATATCCACAATCATGCAACTGAAACCCTGTCATATTATGGTTTGGGTACCAAAAAAAAAGGGGGGGGGAATAGAAGTTCAAACATGATTGTAGCCACCCCGAGTTTTGTGACACTATCACCATCATGCCTATTCCAGTTTCTTCATCTTGGCAAGTTTAAAAATGAGTGGACTTCAACTCCCAGAATCCCTCAGCCAGCATGGTAAAAATACAACCCAATCAAAACCCTTTAAATGGCATCAAGGAAAAAAAAAATCACCCAGCAGTGAGGTACCAGGTCGGCTTGCTTGCGGTTTCTTGTTCTCTCCTAATCCAAAGTTATGCCTCAATTTTGAGAGAGATAGACTGCCTCTGACAGGGAGGTACCGTTGCCTGGAAAATAACGACAGGGATCGATAGGAACCTGGGAGTTGTGAAATGAAACCCGAATATGGATTGGTGCATCCCATCGTGCAAGTATTTCTATATAAACGAAAACCTGTTTTCAAAGACAATTCAGAAAACATCACCATCTTGTGAATCCAAGCCTTATTTTATATACAACTTCTCCAATACACGCAGTTAAGACAAAACACTACCGCCGCCCTTTTCTTCCTCTCCCAACCGGAACAAAGGGCAGGGGGAAAAAAAACAAACATGATTTAGAAAAGGGAAGGGGAGGGGGCTAAAAAGTGCCGCGAGGCATTGTGGGATACTCCTTTCCAACCCCAACTTGCAAGGCTGAAAATTCATCGATTCGCACATGTGCTTCTTCTACCATTGCTTTTGCCAGCTGGAGATCCTGAAGGGATTTCCGCTCCACCCCCCACCTTCTTATTTCCTCTTCAACCAATCAGGAGTCCTGAACCAAGGGGAAAAGTTTCGCCTCCTTGGGGCCATCACTGAGAAGGCCCTGCTGCGCAGAAGCCACAGAAAACTTGACAGTTTCTCATCTCTCCACCCTGGTGGGAAACTTTTCCTACTAGGCGCCACTGATGCACCAGAGGATGGAAGCAGCTTGTGTGTGTGTGTGTGTGTGTGTTTGTGTGTGTGTGTGTGAATGTGAATGCCCTGCTCCAACCTGACTGGGCTAAACGAAGTGTCATGGGCCTCCTTCCTACTTCTAGTTTCCATCGCTGCCAATGGAAATCCAGCTTGAAATCCAACTCCAGGGTTTTGCTTTTTGTTTTTTTTAAGAAAAAGAAAATTTATAAATCGCTCCCCGATTAGAACTTAGTTGTCAACCCTGGGCGGGATAGGGTGGCAGTTCTTATTTTCTTCAGTTCACCCCTGAACAGGCTGGAGTTTGAATGAAGGGTTCCTTGCGGGTTTCTCCAGAATTTGGCTCTGTGCAAGCGTGGTCCTGCGAGCGCCTCTATAACCGTTTGTCCTTCACGATGCCGTTCTTCAGGTGATTTCTAGGGAGGAGAAACAAACGACAACTAGTGGGGGGAAAAAAAATCAGCTTTTACTATTCGGTTGTGCCTTCTGACCATTGCCTCGGGCATGGCCATGCAGATGAGTGGGTGTCATGCCCCTGTCAGAATCTGATTCGGAGAGGGAGGTTGAACAGCTGACAGGGAGTGGGAGTGTAGCTCTGTGGAAGAAACTGGGGAAGGGCAAAGTCCGACTGGGCCGAGCAGGGGAGAGGTAGAGCAAGGCAGAGGAAATTCGGAGGAAGATCCAGGCCCCACCCCCTCTTCATCCTAGGGCACGCAGGGAGGAACGGAGAAGGGAGCAACATGGGTTGCATGGCTTACGGGGGAGGAAAGGGCCCTGATTCCCTTCATTAGCTGCAGCTGGGAACACAGTGTTTAAAAAGGGAAGCAAAGATGTTGGAAGCAAATTGTGAGTTTTCTGGTATTGTGGAGGCTTACCTGGGTTCCTGGCATCTTCCCAATTGTGTGTGTTTTGCTGGCCTTTCAATTCCTTATCCTGCCCTGTCAAGTTAATTACTACAGTGTGGTTTGTGTGGATTTTTATTTACAGTTTGTATGTACTTTGTTTTCGGACTGAATTTCCTCCACTTGGGAGAATTTTTTCTCCAGCCAAAGGCAACATGGACATTGGGGGCAAAGTTGGAGATAATAAAGGGACTCTTCTTGCTTATTTGACTATGTTGCCTTTGTGCCACGCCCCGAGTCATCTGTGAGCGTGGCCCTGGAATCGCCTCTAATACGAGTAGTCCTTGACTTACGGCCACCGTTGGAACCAAAATGTCAGTCACTAAGCAACGCGGTTGTTAGGTGAGCCTTGCCTGATTTTACAACCTTTTTTGCCATGGTCATTAAGCCAATTTCGCTTCCCCCACTGAGCTGTTGGTTGGAAGCCTCCTGGGAAAGTTGTAAATAATGATCACATGACTCTGGCATGCTATAAATGTCATAAATATATGCCAGGTGCCTGGATTTTGATCATGTGACCGCTGGAATACCGATAGTCGTAAGTGCAAGGACTGGTCGTAAGTCACTTTTTTCAGTGCCACCATAATTTGAAATGGTTGCAACACAACAGGAGTCTCTCTTACTAACCACACTTGTAAGGAAAGTCCTGGAAGGTGCACCTGCTCTTTTTCCAGTAGCGGAGATACACACACACACACACACACACACCGAAGGCGCCACAGATGTGCCACAGATTCCAAGAAAGAATTCCAATACAGTTCCAGAAAGGATTCAGAAGCTTGGACTATCAGTGGCTGACCAACAGGGAGACGAATAGCTGTCTGCTACACCTATTCGTCTCTGCCCCCTGCCTTTTCCCACCAGAGCTAAGGCGGGTCTTAGCTAGCAGCGGTAGCTTTTCCATCCTGAGGACCAGCCCATAGAGTCCTGCTGCTCTCCTCTCCTCTCCCTTCTGCGCATTTGTGTGTCAGGCATGGACACAGCTGATCCTCCTATTCCTCATCAGCCATACCTGGACCTGGAGAGTGTTGATTCTCCATCTGGGGGCTGACGGACAGCCCAGGCATCCGCCTTCATCTCTATCTCTGACAGCTCTATTCCCACTCCCCCCTCAGAGCTCTCAGACTGCCCCGACTCACTCTGCCTCCTCCTCTGATTTGGCCTGCAGCTGACAGGCCACAACACTGCCGCTTCTAGACTTACTTACCCTTCCTTCCAAGAGTTGTGGAGATGAAGCTCCTTGTCTGTCTTCTTAGAAGCAGCATCAATATCATATTCACGTACATCCTTCACTTCCTGCACATGTCCCAGCAAAATCTTGGCCACGAAAACAACGATGTACTGCCGAGAGGAGAAGAGGGGGAAACCAATCAGCTTTGCTGGATCACAGATTTTCCCATCGTGCTTTTTTGGCCTCTTACCTCCTTTATCAACCTGCCATTTAGCATATGGGGATATATCCATTCTCAGATTCAGGTTTACATTCAATGGTATGGGATGATTTAAGATTCTCTCTTAGCCTAGCCTACTTCACAAGGCTGATGTGTGATCTGGGCAGTTAGAATCGGTCTGCTGGGGAGAAAATTCGATCAAAGGCAAGACACACATCTCGGGTTACTTCCTGTGGGAACAGTAAAGTAAAGGTAAAGGTTCCCCTCGCACATATGTGCTAGTAGTTTCCAGCTCTAGGGGACGGTGCTCATCTCCATTACAAAGTCAAAGAGCCGGCGCTGTCTGAAGACGTCTCCATGGTCATGTGGCTGGCATGACTAAACGCCAAAGGCGCACAGAACACTCTTGCCTTCCCACCAAAGTGGTCCCTATTTTTCTACTTGCATTTTCTAACATGCTTTCGAACTGCTAGGTTGGCAGAAGCTGGGACAAGTAACGGGAGCTCACTCCGTTACGCGGCGCTAGGGATTCGAACTGCCGAACTGCCAATCTTTCTGATCGACAAGCTCAGCGTCTTAGCCACTGAGCCACCCTTCAGTTCTAGGCAAAACCATGTGAATGTAAAACAATCCAGTAACAACTGGCTACAGCTAGTGCTCAGCTCACTGCCATTCATTTAGCGACCGTTCAAATTTACAACAGCACTGAAAAAAGGGACTTGTGCCCGTTTTTCACACTGATGACCCTGGCAACATCCCCATCGTCACGCGAACAAACTTCAGACGTTCCGCAACCGGTTCATATTTATGATCACTGCAGTAAAAGGTGTGATCACCTTTTGCCACCTTCTGAGGAGGAAGGAAAGTCAAAGGGGAAGCCAGATGCACTTAACCGGGTTATTAACTTAACAACTGCAGTGATTCACTTAACAACGGTGGCAAGGAAAGACGCACAATGTGGCAGAACTCAGTTAACTGTCTCGCTTAACAACCGAAATGTTGGGCTCGATTGTGGTCGTAGGTGAAGGACTACCTGTAAAAGGGCCATGAAGAGCACAATTATATTGACTAGGTCTATAATTACAGCCACATATGCACAACCGCAGGCTCTCTCTCAGGACCCTGGAAGCATGGCTTCCCTGTGGCCTACCCTCTGGAAAGAGATTCCCGCCAAAATCTAGTGGCTCGCACGGCTGTCATTCAGAAAAGCCAAGAAACCATTGGTCCTTCACCCAGGCTGTAGAGGAGGGAGGGAGGGAAATGGTTGTGTTTGCCAACATTTATCTATTTCTTGTTAATTTTATATCTTGTAATTTCTTTGTTCCTTCCTGTGAACCACCCTGAATCATGGAGAGTTGGGTAATAAATACGTTTTGTATTATTGTTGGAGTCCAGAAGATGTGTAGGATCGCAGCCCCAAGAGGGTGTAAGGAATATAGACTTTACGGCAGGTCTTCTCAGTAGTGGCCCCAAAGTCCTGGATCAACAGTTGGTTCCTAAAGATGCACCTGATTCCTTTGCTATTAACCTTCCACACAATGAATAATAAAGTGATTTTGTTGGGCGGAATGTGTGCATGTTTAGCAGTGACATTTTCTTTGGGATTCTACTTTGCTGAGCTGTATTTATCAATGCAGAAGGCTTTGCCATCTATGTTTGTGAGGGTTATTGTATTTTATTGTTTTTGTTTGTAAATAACTCAGAATCTTTAGAAAGGGGTGATATATAAAACCACACTTATCCCCTCCTTTATTGGGGGGATCAAAGTAGTTTATATAGCGTTCCCTTTTATTTTTTTCCTACAACAACCCCTTTGAAGTAGGCTGGGCTGAGGAGAGGACAGGCCACATTTCCCTTAGGAGCTCAAACCTGAGTATCCCCAATCCTAATCCAGCACCTTCACCACTACAGATAGTCCTCGATTTATGATCACAATTGAGGTTGTTAAGTGAATCACCATAGTTGTTAAGTGAATCATTCCAGCATTGACTTTGCTTGTCAGAAGCTACCTAGGAAGGTTACAAATGACAAACTCAGCATCCCGGGTGCCAAAGTCTGATCACATAATTGTGGGGATGCTGCTGCAACCGTCATAAGTATGAGAAATGGCTTTAAAGTCACTTTTTTTAAAATACCATTTTGACTTTGAATGGTCATTGAATGAATGGGGATAAGTCAAGGACTACCTGGGTGAAACCAGGGTCAATGGCAGTAACTGTGAGAGGGATCTTGGAGTCTTATGGGCAACCAGCTAAATATGAGCCAGCAATGTGCAGCAGCCGCCAAAAAAGCTAATGCAATCCTAAATTGTATTAACAGAGGGATACAGTCAAGATCAAGGGAAGTACTAATACCACTCTATAAAGCCTTAGTAAGACCACACCTAGAATACTGCATCCAATTTTGTTCATCACATGATAAAAAAGATGTTGAGACTCTAGAAAAAGTACAGAGAAGAACAACCAGGATGATTAGGGGACTGGAGACCAAAGCATATGAAGAACGGTTACGGGAACTGGGCCTGGCTAGTCTAGTAAAGAGAAGAACCAGGGGAGACATGATAGCAGTCTTCCAATATTTGAAGAGCTGCCACAGAGAGGAAGGGGTCAAGATGTTTTCCAAGACACCTGAAGGCCAGACAAGGAACAATGGATGGAAACTGAACAAGGAGAGATTCAACCTGGAAATAAGGAGAAACTTTCTAACAGAACAATCAACCAATGGAACAGAAGTTGCCTTCGGAAGTTGTGGGAGCTTCATCACTTGAGACTTTCAAGAAGAGATTGAAGTCCCATCTGTCAGAAATTATGTAGGATCATGATGGCAAACCTATGGCACGCAGAGCCACTTGTACTGGCACGTGAGCCACAGACAAGCTTACCTCACTGCGCATGTGCGCGCCTCACAGCTGATTTTCAGCTGCTTTGAGGCCTTTTCTGGCTTCCCAGAGGCTTGAAAAAAGCCTCTGCAGGATGAATAGGCCCATTTTGTCACTTCCTGTAAATACCGGGAGTGACGAAATGGGTCTATTTGGCCTGCAGAGGCTTTTTTCAAGCCTCTGGGAGGCCAAAAAAGGCCTTAAACCAGCTGAAAATCAACTGTGAGGCCCAGTGCAGTTAAGAGGAAGGCAGCAGCGTGGTGCGGGGGGATTGCGCGCATATGCACAAGTGGCACACATTGCCTTCAGGGTGCTGGCATGCAAGTGTGCATGCATGAGCGTGCGCACAATTTTTGGCATAGGAGTTCAAAAAGGTTAGCCACCACTGGGTGTAGAGTCTCTTCTGGGGCGGGGGGTTGGACTAGATGACCTACAAGGTCCCTTCCAACTCTGGTTATCTGTTATCTGTACTTCACACTGGTTGGTGCAGAGTTGGTAAAAGCCGGACTAGCCTCTGACAGGAGCCCTTTACTTACCAGGAACCAATAGATGTTCATCAGCGTGAGGATAAACAGCAGCACGTTGAAGAAGAAATAAAATGGGATATTGGGGACAGACTGGAGGCTGGTGTGGCAGGTCGCATAAAGCACCTTCAAGGGGAACCAGTACAAACGGAACCAGAACCTGGAAAAGGGCAGTAAAGTAGCAGAAGCAAATTTAGACCAGGGTGGGGAGACAGCACACATGGCTGAGAGGGTCGGTTGCTAATTAAAATAAGCAATCTTGCAGATTGAGCCTGGCAGGGTGATAGGAGTCCCAAGTTCTATTCAGCTGAAAGACAAGAAGTGGACCAAACCTCCACTGCATACGGTGGATTGCCAAATTTAAGAAAGCTGTAGCATTCAGGCAGAAATTTAAACCAGGAGAGTGCAACCTTGGCAACTTGAAGACTTGTGGACTTCAACTCCCAGAATTCCCCAGCCAGTCATGAATTGAAGCCTTCAAGTTGCCATGATTGGACATGACGGATGCTTTAATTGTGGAACAGCACACAGGTTTTTCTCTGAGAGTGGTGGTGCCGTGGCCTAGAGCTGAAGCGCTCGCCTCACAATCCGGAGGCTGTGAGTTCGATCCTAGGTAGAGGCAGCTATTTCTCTCTCTGGGCATGATCAGAATATATCTGCTAAACAAAGCTCTGTATTGGCAATAGGAAGGGCATCCAGCCAGTAAACACTCAGCTCTATTCAGTTGCCTAGACTCCACCCCGCAAGGGGTTATGGCGTCATTAAAAGATGGTGATAACACAGGGTTTTCTCGGATTGCTGTTTTTGAGAGGGCTCGTAGGTGCTCCAGGCATCCAACAAGCTGAACTTGCGGAATCAGGATTTCCTTTCCTGACCTGACCTACCTGGAAGGGTTTACATCAATCAGGAAAGCCTATTTTCCTTTATCGCCTTACTGTAAAAGTAACAAATTTCCCTTGTCCAGTCATGTCGGATTCCAGGAGGGAGTGTTCATCTCCTTTTCTTAGCCGAGGGAATCAGCATTGTGGGAAGATGCTTCCGTTGGTCATGTGGCCAGCATGATGACGCCAAAGCATGTGGAATGCTGTTACCTTCCCACCGAAGTGGTACCTATTTATCTACTTGCATCTTCCCACCAAAGTGGTACCTATTTATCTACTTGCATCTTCCCACCGAAGTGGTACCTATTTATTTACTCGCATCTTCCCACCAAAGTGGTACCTATTTATCTACTCACATTTGCATGCTTTCAAATTGTTAAGATGGGCAGCAGCCAGGGCAAGGAACAGGAGCTCACCCTATTGTGCGGCCCTCAGGTCTTGAACCTGGGCTGTTGACTTTCCAGCCCACAAGCCCACTGTTTAACCGTAAAGCCATCATGCCTCCCTCCTTACGTTGTAACCTAGCAAATTAGAGTGAGTCTATTCTGAGCTTCCTTCTCATGCTTTCTCTGTTTACTGGGCTTAATATTCTTATTTCATTAACCATTTTTGCAATTGTCACTGCTGAGGCTTTCTGCCCTATTCTTCTCCCCAAACATTCACAAGCAGATTTGGGCTTTGAGGGAAGTTGCAGGCAGACTGGAGGCTGGTGTGGCAGGTCGCATAAAGCACCTTCAAGGGGAACCAGTACAAACGGAACCTGGAAAAGGACAGTAAAACAGCAGAAGCAAATTTAGACCAGGGTGGGGAGACACACCTCAGCGCACATGGCTGAGAGGGTTGGTTGCTAATTAAAATTACCAGAAAGCTTTCTGCTTAAGAGCAGTCTATCTGAAAAAGGCAGAAGACGGGGCCACGATGTTCCACAGAAGATTCAAGTGGAGCAAGAGCCAAATACAGGTAGTCCTTAACTTACAACCATTCACTTAGTGACTGTTCATAGTTACAACAGCACCAAATTTTCGGATGTTTGGCAAGTAGCATATATTAATGATGGTTGCAGTGTCATGTGACCAGCGTTTGCAACCTTTTGACAGGCAAAGTCAATGGGGAAGCCAGATTAACTTAACAACTACATTACTAACTTAACAACTGCAGTGATTCACTTAACAACGGTGGCAAGAAAGGAGGTAAAAATGGGACGAAAGTCACTTAGGAATTCCCTTGCCTAGCAATAGAAATATTGGGCTCAATTGTGGTCGTAAATCAAGGACTACCTACAATAATTCATAATATTCTTCTCCAGTTCCTTTTGTAGGCTGGGGTCCCATTAGATCTGAGGACCACCCTCAAATGTGGTCTGAGGGAACCAGACTCACCAACTAATGCTGAAGGAGACGCAGCCGGCATTAGAAATGGTGTCGTTTAAACGGTGGTAAATGCCACCCCGGTACTTGAAGTAAACATTGAGTTTGGTAAACTCCAACTGGATGTCACTGAAGTCATGAAGGAAGAGCACAAGAATCCCTATGTTGTGGTATCTGTGAGGAAAAGAAGAGTGCCGTTACTATGCTCCCAGCTTTTCAATTCAGCAGGCCGCAGATAACGAGAGGCCTGATCAAGGAGAGATTCAACCTAGAAATAAAGAGAAATTTTCTGACAGTGAGAACAATCAACCCATGGAACAGAAGTTGCCTTAAAGGTTGTGGGAGCTTCATCACTCGAGGCTTTCAAGAAGAGATTGGACTGCCATCCACAAGGTCCCTTTCCAACTCTGTTATTCTGTTCCACAGTATTTTCCTCACTCCAACGATCCAGGTAAAAATCATGTCACTGCATCTTAATTGACAGCAGGTTTTAAACAGAACAATACAAAGTCTTGCTGCAGTATTGGGCACGCTAGAATTGGCATCGGTGAGTAGATTTGCATAAGGTAGTCCTGGCTTTACAACTGGTCGTGTATACTTTTTGGTTTCCTGCAAAAAAAAAAGTCCACTGAGTGCAATGGGTTTGTTTAATGACCATGGTCTTCGTTTAATGACCATGGTCTTCACTTAATGACCGACAAAACAAAAGGTTGCAAAATTGGGTGTCACGTGGTAACCTGCTTAAAGACGAGGACAACTTACAAATGTAACTGCAGGCTCAATTAATGTCGTGAATTGAGGATTACCTATCCTTTTTACAAAATGAGAGAATGCCCTATATAGAAATGATGCTGCTGTCACACACGGGCAATTCTGATCTCCTCTGAACTGCAAACTTATGTGAATATCTGCCCTATACATACAGTCCTCGACATACAACCATTTGTTTAGTGATAATTCAAAATTACAACACTATAAGTCCATGTTGGCAAACCTATGCCACACATGCTGGAAGTGGCACGCAGAGACATTTTGCCCAGCACGTGAGAGGTCGCCTGGAAGAGCCCAACTCTGCATGTGTGCGCGTGCCGCCACCCAACAGCTGATCGTTGGGTACTTGGCATACATGCTCAGGAGATGGAGGGGTGTGTGCAGGAGATACGCACGTACGCACAGATGAATGGCGTGCGAGGAGGAATCTTGCGTGTATGCGCAAAAAAGCATGAGGGGGAAATCACACGCGCATGCGCAGATGTGTGCTGTGCAAGGGGGAATTGTGGACACATGCGGAGATGCATGACGCACAAGGGGGAATCACACATGCATGCAGACGTGCGGTGGGGGGTCATGCGCATGTGCAGGAGGTGTGGGGGGGACCCAGTACACATTGCCTTCTGGGTGCTGGCATGCGAGCACATGTAAGCGTGTGTGCAATTATCAACACAGGAGGTGAAAAAGGTTACCCACCACTGCTATAGGTAGTCCTTGACTTATGCCCACAAATTGAGCCCAAGCTTTATTAAGTGAGACATATGTTAAGTGGGTTTTGCCCCGTTTTACGACTTTTCTTGCCATGGTTGATAAGTGAATCACTGCAGTTGGTAAGTTAGTAACCTGCTTGTTAAGTGAATCTGGCTTCCCCGTTGACTTTGCTTGTCAGACGGTCACAAAAGGGGATCCCATATTCCCAGGACATTGCAACCATCATATAAAAGAGTCAGTTGCCAAACATTTGAATTTGTAACCATGGGGATGCTGCAATGGTCGTAAGTGAGAAAAAGAGTCATAAGTCACATTTTATTAGTCCCGTTGTAACTTTGAAACGGTCACTGAACAAACTGTTATAAGTCGAGGACTTCCTGCACTGGAAAAAGTGACTTAAGACCATTTCTCACAATTAGGAACGTTGCAGCATCCCCATGGTCACGCGATTAAAATCTGGACGCTTGGCAAATGGCTCATATTTTGGAAACACTGGGGGCTCAATTATGGTCGTAAATGGAGGACTACCTATATGGTGAACATCACTGCGAGGTCACAGAAGCTCAGCCAATAAGGACAGTCCGGTGGAGCAGCGCAGCCAATGGTGCGACCGGACGAAGCCTTGAGAATTACCTGAAAATATAGGAGAAGACAATGAGAGTGAGGGTGACCACGTGATGAATGAGCATGACGACCGAATCCTTGCGCCAGGCGTCCATGTAGAGGGTGGCATAGATAGAATGGGCATAAAAACTGCCCTGTAGTAGGTAGGCGAGGACGATATCCAGTGGCACCTCCATTCCCCTTTCCCAATCTGGAAAGCCAGGCAGAAAAAGAAGAGACGGTGAGCTCAACACAACATATTTGGATATAGAATAGTTAACAGAAATCTTTTATTGGCCAAGTGTGATTGGACACACAAGGAATTTGTCCTGGTGCAAATGCTCTCTCTCTGTGTACACAAAAGAAAAGATACATTCATCAGGACTCATAAGGTACAATACTTAATGATAGTCATAAGGTACAATAAGCAATCCAATCATACTAGGAAACAGTCAATATAGATCGTACGGATACAAGCGACCAAGTTACAGCCGTACAGTCACAAGTGGGAGGGGATGGGTGAGGAGTGATGAGAAGATTAATAGTAATAGTAATGTGGACTTTATAAATAGTTGGGACAGTGTGGATATGCAGCATCCAAAATACTTAGAATGACATGACAACAGACCACTGAGCTGGCTTGGCTTGTTGGCCATGACTAGGCCCAATAAGGGCAGGGGTCTCCAATCTTGGCAACTTTAAGCTTGGTGGACTTCAACTCCCAGAATTCAACAAAGCTGGATGGGGAATTCTGGGAGTTGAAGTCTGCCAGGCTTAAAGTTGCCAAGGTTACAGACCCCTGCTATAGGCTACTGTTATGCAGCAAAGTCCCCTGTTCAGACAATTGCTTTGATCAGGACCAAGCACTAGTTTGCAAAAGTAGGTATAGGTACTCCTCGATTTATGACCGATTGCTTAGTGACCATTCGAAGATAGGATGAAGTTAGTTAAAATTCGCATTAA
Source organism: Pseudonaja textilis (assembly GCF_049901715.1). Lineage (NCBI taxonomy): Eukaryota > Metazoa > Chordata > Lepidosauria > Squamata > Elapidae > Pseudonaja > Pseudonaja textilis. The sequence goes on from NC_141990.1 coordinate 325,338,267, forward strand.
ACTGTGATTTTAAAAGAAAATTTCTGTAAGACGATGTATCGCTGGTATTTAAACCCAGACCAGTTATCCAGAATGCATAAAGGTATTTCAAATGAATGTTGGAAATGCAAATGTAAAGAAGGGACTTTTTATCTTTTATGTGATAAAGCAAAGAAATATTGGAGTAGGGTTCCTGTTCTAATGCAGCAAATTCTTAAAGGGAATAGAAGGATAAAACCAGATTTTTTTCCTTTTGGGCTTAATGAAAAAAGACTTGGGGAAAATAATTGGAACTTTGATGTTATATATGTTGTTGGCAGCAAGACTAAATGCACAAAAATGGAAGGACATGATTCCCACCATGAGATAGATAGATGATAGATTAGATAGACAGATAGGTAGGTAGGTAGGTATAGATAGGAGATAGATATAGATAGATAGGTAGGTAGGTAGGTAGGTAGATATAGATAGATAGATAGATAGATAGATGATAGATAGATAGACAGACAGAGACAGACAGACAGACAGACGATAGGATAGGATAGATGACATAGATGATAGATAGATGGATATAGATAGATATGTACTGTTGTTTCTACTTGGAAACAGCTTCTGAAGTTTGTGCTTGAGGTGGAAAAAAATGAAACTTTGATTTGGGGTTTTACTGATGAGACTAATCTGTTGTTATAGAAATGGCTGGTTTATGAGCCTCGGTGGCACAGTGGTCAGAGTGCAGTACAGCAGGCTACTTCTGACTGCCGGCTGACTGCAATTTGGCAGTTTGAATCTCAAGGTTGACTCAACCTTCCATCCTTCCGAGGTCGGTCAAATGTGGACCCAGATTGTTGGGGCCAATATGATGACTCTCTAAACCACTCAGAGATGGCTGTAAAGCGGTATATAAGTCTAAGTTCTATTGCTATTATACTATTATGGAAAAGTAAAACAATTGAGGCTCGATGATAATTGCTTTTTATTCTACTGCAACACAGGGAGTCAGAAGTCAACACCTTCCCCTCCTATTTATTTTATTTGGTTTGTCAATTGCTTACAAGATAATAGGTATAAGTAAAAACATAAGTTATGAATACATGGATACATATAAGAAAAATAAAAGAAACAATAGGACAAGGACGGTTTCCCTCCATTTTATCTCCTACTGCTTGCTTTTGTATTTTATATTATTTAGCTACAGTAATTAAAAAAACTGTAATTGAGGATGGACCTACCTTGGGGCTACTTATGAGCTGGATTTCAAGTTCTAATTGTTGTCCCTTTCTGGAGTCACATGGCCACACACTTTGGGTGCTCAGCAACATGGCTGCATTTACATCCATATGCAATATCCCACAGTCATGTGACTGTGTTTTATGACGGTTTTGTTAAAAGCTAGCACTTGCTTTTGATTTTCGGCAAAACCGTGTAAATAGCGAACTACTGGTTCACTTAAGGACCGCATCTATTTAATGACCACCACAAAAAGGGTAGCACAACCAAGTCAGTCACGGTCCACTGACTGACACATTTTACAACTGTCACGACTATGATGATCAGGCTCCATTACGGTCGTAAGTCGAGGACTACAGGTAGAAGCTTTTGAACTGTTAGAACAGCTAATGCACAAAAGTTGAATCCAGCATTGTGGTCAAGAGGTCTGCAATTGAGATGTAGTGACAGGAAAGATGCAAATTACAGGAATTGGGTCATATTTTGAATTCTGGGGAGAAAAAAATAAATCACCCGATGAAGTCAATTTCTAAAAACATAAACTCGCAGCACGAACAGCTTGCTTTTTTTTTTAATGATTAAAAAAATATTTCAGACAACAACAGATCTCTTATTCACACAGGAAATGTGTTAAATTAGATTACTTTTTAAAATAACTTTAGGCAAAGCTTTCTTTACTGTTATAATAAATAGTTATTTTAATTCATTACGCAAAGAAGCTTGTGATAATAAGCTTAGGGAGGTATCAGGTTTTAAAACTGATGTCCAAATTTATTACAGCATGAAACATACAGCATAAGTATTGAGATATCCTCAGAAATGTCTGTTTTATTAATTTGCTTATCAAATGTCTCTACACTAAATGAAGTGTTTTCCTGAACAAAGGACTGTTGGTTTCATTCCTTTCAGACTAACAAGCCACTACCAACCTGCACTACAATGCCCATCCTCCTCAACTAAGCGACCTCATTTCACTGGAAATCTAACACTTCTGGAAGGTGAGTCACATAAAAACCCTGACTGCTATTAACTCTCCTTATCTACTCTTAAGTAAAAGAACAGCACTGCCAACCTGAAAAAAATGCTTTCGTAAAAGAGATCCATGTATTTATCTAATTTTTATATCTGAAAACCTTTAGTAGTTTACAGTTAATAAAAGACTTGATTTTTTTTTAAAGAAATCAGGCACCCTGTCTAGGCAAAACTTTGCTTTATTAAAATGTTTAACCTCAAACACTAAATTGCAATCCTCTTAATAATTTTGTTTCTGCCACAAAAACTTGCCGCAGAGCCTCCAAATGAAAGAACTCTCCTCAATGGGAGAAACTTGTTTCTAAGGATGCTCTTCTTTCCCACAACTAAGGCCGGAAGCATGAAAACAAACGAGGTTTTGAGGCGACATGGCAGGTCTCCTTCCAGATTCCTGGGTTACATGACATGAGGAGTCTTTTCAAACTGCAGAGACAGCATTAGATTCTCATACCAAATGTAAATGACCCAACATTAAACACAGAGGTGTGGTATCCAGCAGGTTCTGACCAGTTCTGGAGAACCGGTAGCGGAAATTTTGAGTAGTTTGGAGAACCGGCAAATCCCACCTCTGACTAGCCCCCATCTATTCTCTGCCTTGCACAGGAGAACAGAGCTGGAAAGCAGGTTAGTGGGGTGGGGAGGGAATGGAGATTTTACAGTATCCTTCCCCTGCTATGCCCACCAAGCCACGCCCACAGAATCAGTAGTAAAAAATTTTGAATCCCACTACTGATCAAACATTCCCCAAAATCAGGGGTGTCCAATCTTGGAACTGTGGACTTCAACTCCCAGAATTCCCCAGCCAGCCAAGCTGGCTGGGGAATTCTGGGAGTTGAAGTCCACAAGATTTTAAAGTTGCCAAGGTTGGACATGGCTACTCTCAAAGCTTTCCCACCTACCCCCTACCCACTCAATATGGCCACAATGCTTAGCATACCATAAAAGACAGAAGGTGGATCATGGAAAAAGGGGTATCCAGCAAAGAAGAGCAAGTAAGTGCCGTACAACCAGGAGATGATGTAGAAAGACAGTTTCCAAGCACTTTCAGGCATCTTAGCAGCATCCTTGGGAGGTAATTGACACCACTCGGCGACAGGCTAAAAGAGAGAAAAAGATCAGTAGGACCGGTTGACCTCCGATTTTCCACTCTTCATTTACAGCTGGGGGGGTTTCCACGAGCTCTCACCTGAGCATCCCCCTGTGGATACAGGTAATCCTCGACTCAGAACCACAATTGAGATGAAAAATTGATATCACTAAGCAAGACAGTTGCTATCTGTTTTATTATTAAGGTTGGGAAGTTTTTTTTTTACAACCTGAGGGAAAACAAAACGGACCCAAATCTTTTGAGATTGCCAGGTTTTGTGTGATTTCAGCAGTTTGTCACGGCCTCTCTTCTTCAATAGTCCATAGTGCGGGTAGTCCTCAATTTACAACCACAATTGAGCCCAAAATATCTATTGCTACGTGAGACAGTTGTTAAGTGAGTCCCCCCCCGCATTTTACTTTTCTTGCCACAGTTGTTAAATGAATCCCTGCAGTTGTTAAATTAGTAACATGGCTGTTAAGTGAATCTGGCTCTTCCCATTGGTTTTGCTTGTCAGAAGGTCACAAAAGGGGATCACATGACCTCAGGACACTTGTGTAGAAAGTTAGCACCCACCCCTCTCCCAGGAAAATGAAATATTTTAGGATATACTAAAAAGGCAGAATATTTCCCCTAAAAAGAGTAGTAGAAACTCAGAAGCGGAAACTCACCTCAGAAGCAGAAGCTCCCCACTCCCTTTGTCAATGGGCAGGCCATTAAGGCTTGGGCCAGAGTATTCCACATAACAAAGGCCTCTACCGATCTCACCACCTGGCCTGGGAAGATTGCATCAGCCAGCACTCAGGTGAAGCCATGCAATCCAGACAAAGCCTACGAAGTTAGCTAAGACCCCGCCCCTGGGAGTCTGACAGCCAATGGGATACATTTCATACACAGGAAACACTAAGGTGGGGCCTAAAGGAGGGTATAAAACCAAGGGACTCTTAGCATCTTTGTCCTTTTCCCTCAGGAGCTCTAAGGCATGTAGTCCTGTCCACCATTAAACCACCTTTCAATGCAACTTCCATGAATCCACTGTCTTTTTGGAACTGAACCCAGAAGGATATTTCTTCCAACACTTTCAACTATCAAAAATACATGCCAGCTGTCAAACATCAGAATATTTTTTAATCAAGTTTTTTATTTTATATTGCTTATATATATCAATGTGTGAACAGTGTGTGATACCAGGGTATCATACATTTTAGTACAAATAAACATAATATTACTCATAGTTATTATATTTCATTTTCATTGTTCATATTGTTTTAAACATATCTGATACTACCACCATTCAACTTCTAAACCTCCCTCTTATTATTACATATATCTTGTTATCTATATATATATATAAAAGCGAAATACCACTCACGCATCATCACAAAATCTCCAGAACTGTAAAACCTACAAACTTGACATTTTTCACCCATGTTCCTCTTGGCTTCTAGTTGCTCACTAAGAAAGGATTTTTCGAAATGACCATCAGAGCATTAGCATTTCCTATATTATTATTAACACGCTCTGATGCTAAGGAGTTCTACTCCCCCTCCCCACCTGAAAAGGAATCTGTTCCAAATGCAAAACACAAGCAGAGGAGTTTCAGTTTTAGTTTCACAGCACCAAGCAGCTATACAGAACAGTTGAGCTAAGCCACGCCCAGGCTCCTTGCTCTCTCCTTCTTGCTGTTTCAGTTTCCAAACAGCCTCAACTCTCTCACACACTGACAGGATGCTAGCCAGATGAATACGGATGGATGCTGGTAGGCAGAGGCATTATTTTTCCCCCTTATTTTCCTCCCCCAAAACTAAGCCCAACCACATAGTTTCATAGCGAAGCGCAGGCATCGAGTTAGTTTACATATATCTTGTTATATTAAAATATGTACATTGTTGTTCCCTTCTTATTTCTATTCTAACTTTTATTCATGTCACCGTGGATGTTTCTTTTCTGTCTTCCATCTTTCACCTCCTTTATTATTCATATTTTTATTCATATTATTCACATCTGTATATATTAAAGTTTCATCCTCCATTCTTTCATTGTTCAGTGTTTCAATATACAATTCTAATACCAGTCACAATATCAGTTAAATATATAGGGTAGATCTATCCATATTTCTTCCATTCATTCAATCCATCTAATTCTACTATTAATATACATGTTATGCATCAGAATTTTGATCACGTGACTATGGCCAGGAGTGTGAAAAATGGCCATATGCCACTTTTTTCAGTGCCACTGTAACTTCGAACTGTTACTAAATGAATGGCTGTAAGTCAAAGACTATGTCATGCCCCTGTCAGAGTCTGAATCCGAGGAGGAAGACGAACAAGTGACAGGGAATGGGAGTGTGGCTCCGTTGGCTGTGGAGAAGGCTGGGGAAAGGCAGAGTCCGGCTAGGCAGAGCAGGGTAGAGGTAGAACAAGGGAGAGGGAGTTCAGAAGAAGACCCAGGCCCGCCCCCCTCTTCATCCTAGGGCATGCAGGGAGGAACGGAGAAGAGAGCAACGTGGGTTGCGTGGCTTACGGGGAAGGAAAGGGCCCTGATTCCCTTCATTAGCCCCACCTGAGAATGAAAGTTTAAAAGAACTGAATGCTGAGTGCAGCAGCTGCTGGGAACAAACGTGACTTTATCCTGTGTTGTCTTTGCTTATCTGTGTTCCTGGCATCCTCCCAACCATGTGAGTTTTGCCATGCCTTCACGTCTGGAATTCTTGCTCCTGCCCTGTCAGAATAATTACCTCATTTTGCCTTGATAGAACTTATAGTTACAGTTTTTGTTGACCACATTTTGGACTTAATTTTTTGCAGACAAAGGCTGTTCCGAGAGAGTTCTTCTCCAGCCAGAAGGTAACCTGGACATTGGGGGCAAAGTTGGAGCTAATAAAGGGACTCTTTATTATCTGACTGTGTTACCTTTGTGCCATGCCCCAGGTCATCACACTCATTTATCATAATAGCAATATTAATAAAAGGAATAAATTGTCCCAATAGCAAAGAATCGCTGTAACTCAGATGGAACTGTAGAATCCCTGGTGCTCAAAGAGTTTTTTTGCCTGCTGATATTTCATTACCTAACTACAGGTAATCCTCGGCTTACGACCACAATTGAGCCCAACATTTGTGTTGCTAAGTGAGACATTTGTTAAGTGAGTTTTGCCCCATTTTATGGCTTTTCTTACCAGAGTTGTTAATGGAATCGCTGCAGTTATTTAGTTAGCAACATGGTTGTTAAGTGAATCTGGCTTCCCCAGTGACTTTGCTTGTCAGAAGTTCGCAAAAGGTCACATGACCCCAGGACACTGCAACCATCATAAATATGAGTCAGATGCCAAGTGTCTGAATTTTGATCACATGACCATGGGGATGCGGTGAGGGTCATTTGTGAAAAAGGGTCATAAGTTACTTTTGTTAGTGCTGTTCAACTTTGAACGGTCACTAAATGAAACTGTTGTAAGTCAGGGACTATCTGTAAGTAGCATCATCAGCAACCAACCAAGCTCAGAGAATACCAGGGAGTCCACAGGAATACCTGTGCTGAATATAAGCAATGCATTCCTGCCACACTAACAGAGATATGTTTAACAGGAAAGATTACGCTCCCTTAAAGGACTAAATAGGGTTGAACCTCAGTTCATTCTTGGATGGAAGACACCTGTGGCTTTAGGCTAAACTGGGAAGTTAAAAAAAATCAACCAGGAATATAAAGCAACAGCAAAGCTCTTTGTACTTTTGCTAAGATAATGACACGGATGCTCCCATATACCTACCAGAAATACAGTAGTTGCCTTCTTTGAAACCACCCCCTGCAAATTCCATAAAATTGGTATGACTTGCCTTGAGTGTGTAGAATCTTTTTTTTTTTTTGCTAGCGCAGACAGAATCCTTAGACGTTGTTTTATACAGATAACAGATAATCAGAGTTGGAAGGGACCTTGTAGGTCATCTAGTCCAATCCCTCGCCCAAGCCGGAGACCCTACACCATTTCTGACAGATGGGAGTCCAATTTCTTCTTGAAAGTCTCAAGTGATGGCGCTCCCACAACTTCTGAGGGCAACTTCTGTTCCATGGATTGATTGTTCTCACTGTCAGAAAGTTTCTCCTTATTTCCAGGTTGAATCTCTCCTTGTTCAGTTTCCATCCATTATTCCTTGTCTGGCCTACAGGCGCTTTAGAAAACAGCTTGACCCCCTTCCTCTCTGTGGCAGCCCCTCAAATATTGGAAGTCTGCTATCATGTCTCCCCTGGTCCTTCTCTTCACTAGACTAGCCAGGCCCAGTTCCTGCAACCGTTCTTCGTATGTTTTAGTCTCCAGTCCCCTCATCATCCTGGTTGCTCTTCTCTGTACTTTTTCCAGTCTCAAACATCTTTTTTATAATGTGGTGAACAAAACTGGATGCAGTACTCTAGGTGTGGTCTTACTAAGGCTTTATAGAGTGATATTAGTTCCTCACTTGATCTCGACTATATCCCTCTGTTAATGCAACTTAGGATTGCATTGGCTTTTTTGGCTGTTGAACAATTTTGCTTGCAGTAGCAAAAAAAAGGGGAGGGGGGGAATCTACATACACAAGCTGAGACTTGCTGATTTTTTACTGCAGTTTGCTACTGCAATATTTCTGTGTTCTTCCAAAAGGTTCTCTGGAAGGTGAGGATTGGAGAAGCCTGCCCCAAACGAAAATTATTGGACGTTTCCATTGGATGAGCCTCCATGTGAACACAGGCAGGTAACACCACTGCGAAACTACAGCAACCTTACTAATAAAGGAGAATATTTGTAGCTCAGGGTTCGTTTCATTACCCAAACTAGACAACATCATCAGTGTCAATGAAACCTTTGCAAGAAAACAGGCCAGCTTAGAGAGCACCAAGGACCCCACATACAGTACAGGTAGTCCTCAACTTATGACCACAACGGAGACCAAAATTTCCATTGTTAAGTAAGACAATCGTTAAATGAGTTTTGCCCCTTTCTTGCCACAGTTGTTAAGGGAATCACTGCTGTTGGTAAGTTGCGAAGCTTCTTCTCCGGCAACACTGAATTGTTAACTAGGGCATGCAAAACTTTTGCCAGACCGATTCTCGAATACAGCTAGTCAGCCTGGAACCTGCACGGTATATAGGACATTAACACGACTGAGCAGGTTCAGAGGTATTTCTCAAGAAAAGTACTCCACTCCTCCACTCACAATAGAATTCCTGATGCCTCTAGGCTTGAAATTTTAGGCCTGGACAATCTGGAACTGCGCTGCCTGTGGTCTGATCCAAGCATAGTGTCAGGGTTCCGGCAGTTACCCCCATTTAAATCATGAGTCTTGAGCCAAACTTCCAAAACTTAAAAAGGATTTATTGGGAGTTAACATGCTGGTACTGCCTGACTGTAGCCAACTCCAAGACACAGAATTCATTGTCACCCTTGACCCTGGTTTCCACCCCTCAACCCCTGGGTGTATCATAATTCATATTCTCCAATGGGACACATCCATAGCCAAGAGTCATCAATCATGTTCTCCAGTTAGAATTTTGTGCGGCATATCTTTGAAAACATTTATGAAATGCAGTTTCGGGTTTGCAAGCTGCTACACCGTGATGACCCAGGGTGGGATACAAAATAAACACAGTCACAAAAAACGGGTAATGCCCCTTTTATTCCTTCACTTTGCTTCCAAGCTCCAAATATCCTTGACTGGAGACAAAAAACTCCCACACGAGCAGTTACAAGAAGGAGGAAATGCCGTTTAAACTAAAAATGCCTATAAATTATACAGAGTAAAAAAACAACACAAACCAGGCAAGATAAGGACTTGAAGATGTCCGCAGATATCAGAACATACACACTGGGAAGAACGCCAAATTCAGAGAGGAACCATAAACTGGAGATATTTCCACGCTTTGTTTCCAGCGTTCACCCGTAGGCAGGTCCGTCCTCTTATCCAGTTGTCACAGCTGCAGCCCATGAAGAGGATCAAGGCCCTCTCCTCCCGAGTAGACCACGTCTCTCCCTTATCCTCTCCTCCCTGCGTGCCCTTGGATGGAGAAGGGATGGGCCTCGGTCCTCCACTGACTGCCCAGCCGGCCTCTGCCTTTCCCCAGCCTCCTCCACAACCTCCGGAGCCACACTTCCACTCCTTGTCAGCTGTTCCTCCTCTCCCTCAGAGTCCGACTCCACCAGGGGCATGACAAGCACTGCTCCCCCCTCTCTTTCTGCTGTCAACTCTAAAAAGACCATAGAAATATTTTATGAGTTGACACATAGTTCACAAAATTGTCTGCTACAACATCTTGTCTATCATTGACTTCTTCAGCCTCAACCACAATAATACACAGGCAAACAACCAATAACCACCTCAAACTCGATTGCAGAAAATACGACTTCAGCAACAGATTGGTCAACCCCTGGAACGCCCTACCCGACTCTGTTGTTACAGCCTCAACCGCTCACAGCTTCAACCTCAAACTGTCTACCGTGGACCTCATCACCCCATTCCCAAGAGGTCCGTAAAGGGGGCGTGCATAAGCGCACCAGCGTGCCTACCATCCCTGCCTTACCGCCCCCATTTATCTGCATTTACTTCCTTGGTTCATGTTTATGTTCATACCTATACTTTTTATCTTCTACATGTTTGACAAACAAAATAAATAAATAAGTAAATAAATAAGTTAAGTCACTCGGCTGAATCTGGCTTCCCCTATTGACTTTGCTTGTCGGAAGGCCACAAAAGGGGGCACACAGCAACGGTCATAAATAGGAACCAGTGGCCAAGCGTCTGAATTTTGATCACATGACCCTGAGGATGCTGCGAAGGTTGTATGTGAAAAATGGTTATAAGTCCTATTTTTCAGTGCCGTTGTAACTTTGAACGGTCACTAACCAAACTGTTGTATGTCGGGGATTACATGTAATCCTATATTTACAAGAAAGATATTGGTATTCCTAGTAGTCCTTTACTTACAACCATTCACTTAGTGACTACTGGACATTACAACAGCAAAGAAAAAAAATGATTTACAATTGGTCCTCACACTTACAACCCCTGCAGCATCCTGATAAAACAGATATTATCAAAATTCAGGCTCTTGGTGACTGGCATGAATTTGTGACAAATGCAGCATCCCAGGGTCACTATTTGTAGCCTTCCTAGCCGGCGAGGGGAGAGAAGTTGGCTTTGCTTAACTATCACATGATTCGCTTAACAGCTGCTATGATTGTTAGGCAAAACAGATTGTAAAATCGGGCACAACTCACTTAACAACTATCTTGCTTAGCAGCAGAGCTTCTGGTCCCCATTGTGTTGTAAGTGGAGAACTATCTATGTACAGAAAGATGTAAGCAAGACAAACCACTATACGTACAGAATGGTACCTGGCTCAATAGTAGTAACTGTGAGAAGGATTTTGGAGTTCCAGTGGACAAACATTTAAATGTGAGCCAGCAGTGTGATGCAGCTGCCAAAAAAGCCAACACAGTCTTAGGCTGCGTTAACAGAGGGATAGAATCAAGATCACGTGAAATGTTAATACCATTTTATAATGTCTTGGTAAGGCCACACTTGGAATACGGCATCCAGTTTTGGTCGCCAAGATGTAAAAAAGATGTTGAGACTTTAGAAAGAGTGCAGAGAAGAGCAACAAAGAGGATTAGGGGACTGGTGGCTAAAACATATAAAGAATGATGGCGAACCTATGGCACGTGTACCACAGGTGGCATACAGAGCCATTTGTGCCGGCATGCAAGCTGCAGGCAAACTTACCTCACTGCTCATGCACGTGCCTAACAGCTGATTTTTCGGCCAGTTTGAGGCCTTTTTTGGCCTCCCAGAGGCTTCAGGAAGGCTTCTGCAGGCTTTTCAGGACGAAAACTAGGCCTATTTCATCACTTCCTGTTTTTCAGGAAATACTGGAAGTGACGAAACGGACCTAGTTTTCGGCCTGAGAAGCCTGCAGACGCCTTCCTGAAGCCCCTGGGAGGCCGAAAAAGGCCTCAAACCATCTGAAAATCAGCTGTGAGGCACAGTGCAGGTAAGGGGGCGATGAGGTATGGAGGGGATTGCGCACACATGCGTAGGGGCATGGGGGTGTGCGCATTGACTTCTGGGTGCTGGCACATGAGCCAAGTGTGCAAGCACGCACACAATTTTGGCACAGGAGCCCAAAAAGGTTAGCCACCACTGGTTGCAGGAATTGGATATGTCTAGTTTCCTGCAAAGGATGACTAGGGGAGATATGATAGCAGTCTTCCAATATCTCAGGGGCTGCCCCAAAGAAGAGGAAGTCAAGCTATTCTCCAAAGCACCTGAGGGCAGGACAAGAAGCAATGGGTGGAAACTAATCAGTGGAACGACTTGCCTCTAGAAATTGTGGGTGCTTCAACACTGGAAATTTTTAAGAAGAGATTGGGCAAACATTTGCCTAACGTGGTATAGGTTTCCTGAGCAGTGTGACAGCAAGTTTCCTGAGCAGGGGATTGGACTAAAACAGGGGTCGCCAACCTTTTGGACCTCAGGGACCACCAAACTCATAATTTTAGATCCCAGGGACCACTAACTGGTTCTGTGGGTGTGGACTAATTTGTGGGTGTGGCTTGGTGGTTATGGGATTGGCTGGGCATGGCTTATATGTAAATATTATATTTATATAAATATTGAATTTTTTTATAAAAAAAGAGCAACTTTTACCCAAAATCAGGTGAAGCAGGCAGGCAGGCAGATTGAGTTGTTCACAGAATCACAGATTCATTCAGAGATCTATCTATCTGCCATTGGCTAGCTCAGTCTGTCAAAGTTGAATGGCACTAACAAAAGTAACTTACGACCCTTTTTCACAAATGACCCTCAACGCATCCCCATGGTCATGTGATCAAAATTTGCTAGCAAGCAAACTCACAAAATTAACTCACAACACACCATGTATGTAAATATTGATTTTTTTTAATTAAAAAGAGCAACTTTTACCCAAAATCAGACAAAGCAGGCAGATTGAGTTGCTCACAGAATCATTCAGTGATCTATCTACCATCAGCTAGCTCAGTCTCTCAAATTTGCTTGCCGTGAATCTGCACTGAATTTGCTTGCAAGCAAACCTTCAGTCCTAAGGGAGGTTTGGCTGTACTTAAAAGCAGAGCCGAAGATCTAAAGACTAGCTAGAAAGCAAGAAATCCAACCATTTCCTGCTTCCTAGCTAATCTAAATCTCCCGGCATAGCAGAACAGATGATGGTCGGAAAAAGGAAAAATAGAAATTTAGCAGGCAAGTTTGCAAGGTGAGGAGTGAGTGGGTGGGGAGGGTTCCCACGGGCCATGTGGGTGGCGCAGCCTTGTGTTTCTGCACGGCCTGGATTAATTGCTTTGGGGGGGGGGTGATCTGGGGGTGAGATTTCTCTGCGGCCCACCAAAATTTTCTCATGGCCTACAGTGGGGCTGTGGCCCACCGGTTGGCTACCGCTGGGCTAGAAGACCTCCAAGGTTTCTTCCAATTTTTCTTATTCTGAAGCTTCGTACCAGAACGCTTGCTTTTTAGAGCAGTTTTCTCTTTCGTTTAATGTCACCCATCTCTCCCATTTAGCGAATTTTCATGTTTTATTTAATCACTGAACTGGCTTTCTGGAAGCTACCAGGCATTGTTCTTGTCTTCCTTGCTAATGGAAGCCCTGCCCCTCTGCTTTATTTGTTATGCCAAGTTCGCAGAATTAAATTGGAATACCAGCTTGGAATATTAGATAAGTGAAGACGAACACAATACAGAAGCCTGATGATGGCAGATGAGATTCTGCCGAAACGTTGCTACAACTTTAAAAGCACAACTATAATGACATGGGAAAATACTTGAACAAAGCTGAATACCATACATGTAAGTACCCGCAAAAACTTAAGACATTTGCTGCAGGAAGACCCTGGTGCCTTAAACCATCTCTGAAATTGCTGGAGCCAATTGTCCAGAATGCTGAAATTGGACCAAGAGGTTCAAAACGTATTTTGCCACAAAGCTCACCGCTGAACTAATCACCCTAAAGTATTTTTGGAGTGGGAGGGCTGCAATTAGTGATTTACTCTGACTGCTTTTATGGTACAGGTAATCCACAAGTTACAGCTGTTGGTTCAGTGACCATTCACTAAATTGCAATAGCACTGACCAAAGTGACATGTCCATTTTTCACACTTATCACAACTGCAGTATCCCTATGGTCATATGATTGAAATTCAAATGTTTGGCAACCAACTCACATTTATGATGGTTGCAGTGTCCTGGGGTTCAACTTGGTTTGCCACCAACCATATTGTGAAGTATGCTGGTGATAGAAAGGGCGTTGGTACTTACCTGACACGCCCGTTCTCTTTGAGCTGTGAAGAGCATCCAGTAGTGGGAGGTGCTTCAGTCTCTGCATGTGTAGGCTGGGCTTAAATTGTGGAACCCTCCTCCTCCTCCACAGGACTCCTCCTCAGCGTTCCCCAGTTTTGGCGAAGACGAGATAAATAAATGCCTTAGTCCTCAATGCCCTAACAATTTGTTGGCCGAAACAGGACCCCACCAGACGGAAAAAGGGTGGGGCTGGATGCTCTTCACAGCTCAAAGAGAACGGGCGTGTCAGGTAAGTACCAATGCCCTTTCTCCCATGAGCTGTTCAGAGCATCCAGTAGTGGGACATACCAAAGCTTGGCCTGTCCTACGGGAGGGACTCCGTCTGGCCTGGATTCTCCTCCTGGTCCCTGTGGACCCATTGCAGAACTCTTCTGCCAAAGGAAGCCTCAGCAGATCAATTTTATAATGTCTAATGAATGGCGATGGGGAAGCCCAAGTTGCGGCTCGGCAAATTTCAGTTATTGGTGCCTGTGTGGCCCACGCTGCCGATGTTGCGGCACTCCTTGTTGAATGAGCTGTTATGCCCCTGGGCTCTTGAAGGGATTGAGTCTGATACGTTTTCGCTATTGCAGCCTGTAGCCAATGGCCTATCGTAGAAGGTGAGACCTTGCATCCCTGAGTGTTGGGCTGAAAAGACACGAATAAGGCCTCCGTTTTTCTGAAAGCCCCTGTACGATTGATATATATTCCCAATGCTCGTCTCACATCAAGCCTATACCATTGCAGTTCCATCCCTTGTGATGGTCTGGGGCAAAAATTAGGAAGAATCAGCTCTTGTGCCCTATGAAAGGTCGAGTTAATTTTGGGTATAAACGTAGGATCAGGACGAAGGACCACCCGGTCAGCATGGAAAACACAAAGATCTTGTCTGATAGACAATCTCCGAAATACAACAAGCAGAAGTGATCGCTACAAGGAAAACTACTTTTATACGTCAGAAATTGTAGACTTGACAATTTCAAGGGTTTGAAAGGGCCCTTAGTGAGCGTGACAAGGACCTTGTTAAGGTCCCAGGTGGGATAAAGGTGCACTGCTGGAGGGCGTAAATTAGTGGCTCCTAGAAGGAAGGACCGTATGCGTGGATGATGGGAAAGAGAAAATAGGCCTTCACAAGTGAGAACTGATGCCAAGGCCGCCACCTGTCTTTTCAATGTATTAGGTGACAACCCCTTGTCAAGTCCCTCTTGTAAGAACTCTAGAATTTGAGCCACAGAAGGAGAGGCAGGATCAATTCGACACTTGGTACACCATTTGCAGAAACTGGACCATGTGGCATTGTAAATGCGAGGGGTGTCTGGTGGCTAGGATAGTGGCGATAACTCTGTTGGAAAACTTTTCGCTCTTCAAACCACTCTGCTCAACCTCCAGACAGTCAGGTGCAACCACTGAGGGTCCGGATGTTGAAGGGGCCCCTGAGTTAACAAAATCCTGTCTGGCGGGATTCTCCAAGGTGATACAGAGAGACTGCGGAGGTCTGCAAACCATGGCCGTCTGGGCCAGTAAGGAGCTACTAGTAGTAGTTCTGCCCTCTCGTCTAGTAATTTCTGGATGACCTTGGGAACCAGTGGAAATTGAGCGAACGCATACAGGAGCCCCGGGGGCCAACGACAGCGGAGCGAGTTTAAGTTCTCCGCCCCTTGCGATGGGTACCTGGAAAAAAATCTCAGGAGCTGAGTGTTGAGGGGGGAAGCGAACCGGCTGTCCAAATGTCCTGACCGCTTCTTGAAACAAGGAGGGATGGAGGCACCACTCCAATTGATCAATGGTGGCCCTGCTCAGCCAGTCTTCCTGTGTATTCGACAGACCCAAAATGTGCTCTGCTCTGATGGAAAGTAGGTTGGTCTCCGCCCAACAACACAAGCGCTCCGCTTCCCGCATGAGATGTTTCGATTGTGTGCCCCCGTTTATTTATGTGAGGTTTGGCAGTTACGTTGTCGGTCAGTATCAGTATGTGCTGATCGCGTACCTGGGAAAGGAAGCTGCAAAGAGCCAGGTGTACTGCTCGAAGCTCCAGCCAGTTTATGCTGCACAACTGTTCTATGGCAGACCAGCGGCCTTGGGTTGTAAGCGACTGGACGTGAGCTCCCCATCCAAACAGACTGGCATTGGTGGTGATGGTGAGTCTTTGTGGTTCCTTGAAGAGACAGCCTCTGTTGGTGACTGGTCTGGTCCACCAGAGGAGAGATATGAGAACCTTTGGTGGCACCCTGACCCTGTGTTTGGAGTTGCTTTGGCCGGAGCACTGGCACGGTAGCAGGAACCACTGGAGGGATCTAGTGTGGAGGTGGGCTCACGGGGTGATAGAAATACATGAGATCATCTTGTCTAACAATCTTGATAGTTCAGCTAGGGACACCCTCTTAAGACCCCTGATCTCCTTAACTAATTGCTGAATGCTATTTAGTCTATCTGGTGACAGGTAAACCTTGCCTTCCACAGTATCTATGACCGCCCCCAAATGGGTTATCCGAGTTGATGGAGTTAATTGACTCTTCTTCCAATTTATTAAGAAGCCATGCTTTTGTAGGGATGTGTTCTGAGTGTCTTTGACTGCTTGATGGGCGGAAGGTGACAAAATCAAGATGTCATCAAGATAACACTGGAGTCGTACGGGGATGTCCCTGAGATGAGCAGCTAGCGCTGCGAGGACCTTCGTGAAGGTCCTGGGGCAGAAGCTAGTCCGAAAGGAAAGGCCACATATTCAAAGTGGTGGTTATTATAACAGAATCTCAGAAATTTATAGTGGGAAGGCCGAATAGCAATATGCAGGTATGCCTCCGTCAAATCTGTGGATATGAAGACGTCCCCTTTTCTGATGCCCAGTAAGATTGATTGCAGGGTATGCATTTTAAACTTGCGATATACTAAGAAATGGTTGAGACGTTTCAGGTCTAATATCGCTCTCCACCCCCCCGAACTTTTGGGCACAATGAAAAGATGTGAATAGAAACCTCACCCTCTTTGAGTGGTAGCTACTGGCTGGATGGCTCATATATCCAGTAGATGTTGGATAGCCGATTCCATGAGATTACGTTTAATCGGGTCTCTGGAGAGTACTCAATAATTTTGAGAAATCAGGGGCCAGATTGAAATGTTTCCTGTCATATCCAGTGCGGGCTGTGTACACCACTGCAGAGGCCCACTGCTTCTGTACCAGGTCCGAAAACATAGGAGGAACCGGGATCACCTCTGCTTCAACTACTGGTTGGTTTAAGATCAGATCCTCTGGTCCCTCTTCCGAAGGATTTGGTGTGGTGGACGGAGTCGACTTGTTTAGGCGTGCAATGTTTTTTGCCTTAAAAAAGAGAGATCTGAAAAGCTGTGGGCGGAATAAGCCTGTAAAAACAGGTTGGTCAGGAATAAGACCCTCATCTTCAGACATTCCCCTTTCTAAGGGGTCTGCTTCTGACAGGGGCTCGCTATCATGTATTGATCCCGATTCAGTCTCTTCCATTTTATTAATTTGATCCACTTCTTCTTCCTCCTCCTCCTCCGGCCCTTGGAGGGGAGTCTCCCCCTGTAAATGTACCTGGGTATGGTACTACTCTGACCTGGTCAATGACCTCAGCGATTGGGACTCATGATTGGTGATCACAGGGTATTCCCTGGTCATGACTGCGTGTTGAAGCCCCGCTGCGATTCCCTGGCAAATTGCCAGCTCCATCCAGGCTTTCATCCTTTCTGGAACCTCCTCAATGAGACTATCGCCTTGTTGAAGACCAGCAGCCATTGGAGTGACTGTGGTTTCAGGAGCCCTTTGCGTGGTCAGTGTCCCGGGCACTTCAGCCTGTTGACCTTGGGGAGCCAAGCTGCGCCTGGGTGAGAGGGAGAGATCTAGGGGAGGAGGAGGGTGTGAAGAAACAGACGGACTGGAGAAGTCCTGTGGTACATTGTGCGCCTCCCGAGTGTGCTTGTCTATCTGCTTTTGTAAAGCTTTATGGCGCCTTATAGCATCCCTTTCTGAGGCTTCAGAAGTCCCCTTAGCCTGCTTAGGTTTGTGTTGAGATTTGGCTTTTGCCTTCAAGGATGAGGTCTGAGAGGTGCTACCATCTGCCATTTCGATTCAAATTGGAATTACAGTATGCTTGTTATAAAATACTGAGAAGGCAGTTGACATGCCCAGGGACCTGATCTGAGTCAAGATCGGTTGCCCTGATAATGTTCTTATTCCCCCCCTGCTTTTTTTTTAATATATAGTACCTATGTAAAATGAGTCGTATCTCAGTAATAATATTTTATTGAAATTAAAATATTATACTGAAGAAGTTTATTATAATTATAATTATTATTGCTCTTATAAGCACTAATGTATGTGTGTGTGTGTATATGTATGTATGTATGTGCGTGTATATGTGTGTGTGTCTATGTATATGTGTGTGTGTGTGTGTGTGTGTGTGTGTGTGTATTTTATTTTTTATTTTTCTTAAGTTTTCGTGGGTACTTACATGTATGGTATTCAACTTTGTTCAGGTATTTTCCCACATCATTGTAGTTGTGTTTTTAAAGTTGTAGCAATGTTTCGGCAGAATCTCATCTGCCATCATCAGGCTTCTGTATTGTGTTCATCTGTGGTCCAGACGAAAGAATTTTTCCTGTTTCGGTCAAGGAAGAATCACAAGCACTGCCTATCTCTCACAAGGCTGAGCAAAAACTGGAGAATGCTGAGGAGGAGTCCCGTGGAGGAGGAGGAGGAGGGTTCCACAATTTAAGCCCAGCCTACACATGCAGAGACTGAAGCACCTCCCACTACTGGATGCTCTGAACAGCTCATGGGAGAACAGTAGTGGGCCTTATTCAGGATGACAATGAGGGTTCTTACTGCAAGGAGATAGAGGGTTTGGTGAACCAGTGTAATAAAAACAGTCTTGTTTTTAAAGTTTGAAAAATGAAAGAGATTGTGGTCAATTCTAGAAAAGGAAGGCAGAGCTGTTGTAAGTCGAGGACTACCTGTAGTTCCAATCCTGTTTACAGAATCCAGGGCTTAATAGGAACTACTGGACTCTTTTTTTGTATCGTATGTCACTGCTTTTTCCAATGCACATTATCTCAGCCTACTAGATGAATGATCACATTATTTTTCCCAGCCTAAGGATCATAAACATTTGGGGGTTTATTTTGATCTCCACTTTGCCCTCCTTCCAGTTCATTCCAATATCCTATACCTAATAACCTAATCCTACATAGCTTTTTCTCTGGTAATACCACACTACTAACTAGAGTAGGCTTGTCCAACCCGCGGCCCACGGGCCGCATGCGGCCCAGGTCGCCTCGTAATGCGGCCCAGTGCCCACCCCAACCTTCGTGCCAGAGCCAGCGAGGAGGAGGAGGAGAGGCAGGCGCGAGGCGGGGCGAGGTGAGTGCCAGGCCAAGCAAGAGAAAAGGTGGGCGCCGTCAGAGCGCCACCTCCTGCTGTTGCCGCCGCGGCACCGCTGCAGCTTCTGCCCCGCCGCCGCCGCTTCTTCCCCCGCCACCGCTGCTGCTTCTGCCCCGCCACCGCTGCCCCACAGCGGGGACGGGGAAGAAGCGGCAGCGGTGGGGGTGGCGCCGGGCAGAAGCAGCGCCGGGCAGAAGCAGCAGCGGTGGCGGGGAAGAAGCGGCAGCGGTGGGGGTGGCGCCGGGGGCAGAAGCAGCGGCGGGGGCAGAAGCAGCAGTGGTAGCGGGGGCAGAAGCGGCGGTGGGGGCAGAAGCAGCAGCGGTGGCAGAAGCAGCAGCGGTGGCGGGGAAGGCTTCTGCCCCCGCCGCTGCTGCTGCTGCTTCTGCCTTCCAGTCCTGCCTCATCCAGCCGGGCCATTTGCAGGAGGAGAGGTAGGCATGAGGCAGACGAGCTTTCTCCCCCCCCACAAAATTTGGCCGGAAAATAAACTGATAAAAAAACTGTGATAAAAAAGTGATAAAAAATAAATAATTTTTAATAAATAATAAATAATAAAAACATCTCACTAATTTCATTTGCAAATAAATTTAATATGTTAAGTATGTTTTCTATGGTTTTTTGGGATGATCAGGTATCGTTACTGTTATTTTATTTTATGTGCGGCCCAAACCAAATTTTCATCTTCTAATGTGGCCCAGGGAAGGTGAAAGGTTGGACACCCCTGAACTAGGGCATACAAAACATTTGCTAGACCAATACTTGAATACAGCTCATCAGTCTGGAACCCACATTACGTATCTCATATTAACACAGTTGAGAAAGTCCAGAAATATTTCACAAGTAGAGTTCTCTACTCCTCTACTCGTTGTAGAATACCTTATGCCACCAGACTTGAAATTCTAGACCTAGAAAACCTTGACTTACGCCGTCTTCGGTCTGATCTAAGTATGGTATATAAAATCGTACATTGCAATGTCCTACCTGTCAATAACTACTTCAGCTATAACAACACAAGAGCAAACAATAGATACAAACTCAAGGTTAACCGCACCAAACTTGATTGCAGGAAATACGACTTCAGCAACAGAGTGGTCAATGTCTGGAATACTCTACCTGACTCTGTGGTTTCTTCCCCAAACCCCAAAAACTTTAACCTTAGACTTTCTACTATTGACCTCACCCCTTTCCTAAGAGGTCTGTAGGGGGCGTGCATAAGTGCACCAAGGTGCCCACCGTCCCTGTCCTATTGTTTCTTTCATTTTTCTTATATGTACTCATTTCATGTATTCATAACTATGTATATACTTATACCTATTATCTTGTAAGCGATTGACAAATCAAAATAAATAAAGCTGGTCCTCCCTTCTTGTAAACTCATCTCCTGAAACAAAATTGTTTATGGGACTGATAGCTGAGAGTGAAACCTGAGCAGGAAATTTTTAAAAAGCAGCTCAGTGACTTCCCAGCCTGGCTCCCTCTTTGCAAGGCTATATTAAGATCCCAGCTGCTAATCACAGGGATGACCACAACCTGGACACGGCTGAGTTCATGGCAATTCTCAGCTCAGTTCATTCAGGTTTTGCTGGTACGTCTACAGGCTGCCATGGATCTGAACCAGAATTGCTCTCCTGCTACAAGAATGCAGCTAAACAGTGCTGAATCGAGTGCTTTGATTAAAGAAAAGAACACCATTAATATTGCTGCTACCTGGAAACCGCTTTTGGACTTTATACTTGAGGTGGGAAAAAAAATGAAACTTTGATTTTGGGTTTTGCTGATTAGATTGTTAACAGAAATGGCTAGTATATATTATTGTATAAAAAGTAAAAAGTTTGAGGCTTTATATTACTATCTCATTCTACTGCACCAAAAGCAGTTGTAAGCCAACGCTTCTCTTTTTCTTTTCTCCTTTTCCCTACACTTTTCCCTCTTCCCCTTTTCCAAGCTTCTCTGATGAGAGAAAAAATGATATCTATGTTTCTGGTTGACTAGAAACCCTTACAGACTTTTTGCATGAAATGGGGAAAAATGCACTCATGATTTTGATGATTAAGGGAAAAAATTGGAAGATGCTGGATCTCTCTTTTTTTGTAAAGGTAGTCCTCTAAATAGTAGTAGTAGTAGTAGTAATCATTAGCATTATTATTGTTGTTATTGTTATTATTATTGTTGTTGTTATGCATGCAAAGCTACTGTGGAATTTCCAAATACAGACTGACAATGTTTTGGAACACAATAACCTGGATATCACAATTGTGGAGAAGAAAAAAGTGTGGATCGTCAACATTGCCATACCCTGGTGACCGCAGAATCAACGAGAAACAACTTGAAAAAATCACCAGATATCAGGACTTGAGAATCGAACTGCAGAGACTCTGGCATAAACCAGAGAGGGCCTTGATCCTCTTCGTGGGCTGCAGCTGTGACAACTGGATAAGAGGATGGACATGTGTATGGGCGAGTGCTGGAACCAAAGCATAGAAATATCTCTAGTTTATTGTTCCTCTCTGAGTTTGGCGTCCTTTCCACTGTGTGTGTTCTGATATCTGTGGACATCTTCAAGCCTTTATCTTGCCTGGTTTGTGTGGTTTTTTACTCTTTATAATTTATAGGCATTTTTAGTTTAAACGGCATTTCCTCCTTCTTGTAACTGCTCCTGTGGGAGTTTTTTGTCTCCAGTCAAGGATATCTGGAGCTTGGAAGCAAAGTGAAGGAATAAAAGGGGCTTTACCTGTTTTTTGTGTTTCATCACACGGTGCTTCTTTCGCTCTTTATTATATTACCATATATATTTGAAGAGCTGTGGTAGCACAGTGGTTAGAATGCAGTACTGCAGGTGAACTCTGCCCGCTGTCAGGAATTCAATCCTGACTGACCTGAGGTAAACTCAGCCTTCCATCCCTTCCAAAGTTGGTAAAATGAGGACCCAGACTGTTGGAGGGGGGGCAATATGCTGACTCTGTAAAACTGCTTAAAGCCGTGATGGCGAACCTATAGCATGTGTGCCAGAGGTGGCACACAGAGCCCTCTCTGTGGGCCTGTGAGCTGTTGGCCCAGCTCAGCTGTGCATGCACATGTGTACATGTACCACCAGCCAACTGGTCTTTGGGTCTGTCACACATGTGGGGGGGTGCATGCAAGGAGGGCAGGGCGCATGCACAGAGGACGCACACGCATATGCTGCCACATGCACACATGCATGGGGATGAATATGGATGTGCGGGGAGCAGCGGAGGTGGGGTGCATATGCATATATTGCATTTTGGGGATGTGCGCGCACACACTTTGGGCGCTCCAAAAATGTTAGCCATCCCTGGCTTAGAGAGTGCTCTAAAGCACTATGGGTTGGTACATAACTCTAGGTGCTATTGCTATTAGTTTGTTTTGTTAGTTTTTATATTTTCTGTAAAAAATTGAATAAAATGTATTAAAATAAAAGCATCAGCCTTCATGAGCTGGAGCTCAATTCATCAGTTACATAAAGAGGCTAGACCAATATAAAATTTAAAATGGGATCCTTCAAAATTCCCTCCCCATTAGAGGGCAGAAATTAGGACAGGTGGATGAACAGGATTCACTTACGATCTCAATGGGTGGCGTTTACAATAAAGAAATATATTTGCGCATTGCCCCGATGTCTGGTTCTGCCTCATCTGTCCCCTTCAATGACACACAAAATATACTACTTGATTTTAATTAGGAAATTACATGTAATTGAGAGCTTATCAGAAAGTTTTTCCTAAGCAACAGTGTGTCCCAAACCCTCTATTAAGATATATTTTTATACACACACACACACACACCTACTATGATCGCCTTTAGGGTAAGTAACATTATGTAAATAGTAGAAAATAAGGCAAATAAGTTGAAGGACTTGACAGACAAGGAAAAAAGAGGAAGAAATGCAGTGAAACTAGTCTATACCAAAAATATTAATTAAACTTCCCGACATCTTTCTCTTCTGCCAAATTATCCTTGTTTCCATCATGTAAATTCAGACCAGGGTTCTCCAAGGGGGTCAATATTGACCTCCAAAGGTTGATGGGCCTATCCAAAGCCATATTTCTTAACTTTTAAGAAGGGTGGACTTCAACTTCTCCAATTAGCCATGCTGGCTGAAGAATTATGGGAGATGAAGTCCACCAAATGGGAAGTTGCCAAGGGGTGAGAAACACCGATAAATTGATAAATGGCTGCTAATCAATAGGAGCAGAATGAGCCTGCAAAAGCATGGAGGCTTACAACTAAAATGTACTAATCTTCAACCACCTATCAGTGCCTTGATACTATTTTTATGTATCCTTTCATTAATGATATCCACATTCAATTAAAAAAGTGTTAAATTTACATTTTTCATATTTTAAATATTCCTTATTTTTACAGCCGTTATTATTTATTATTATTTGTAGTACTTGTCACTAAAGTAGTGTTCATTACATTATTTTCTTATACATAAATGTTCGAGGGTCGATGAATAACCTGATCTGAAGGTGAAATCATTGAGTTGAAAAGTTGGTGGACCTCTCTATACACAATGGGCCATCCCCACTTTATATTCCGTATATTGTTAAATTTCCCACCTCTCTTTTCCTGAGGTATTTTTTTCCAACTCATCTCAATCCCACCTTCCCTGTCCTTTTTTTAATAAAGGTAGTCTTCAACTTACAATCATTCGTTCAGTGACCGCTGGAATAACAATGGCACTGAAAAAAAGTGACTGATGACTATTTTCCCGTTACAACCATTACCGCATGCCCATGGTCATGTGATCAAAATTAGGAGGCTTGGCAACTGGCACGTATTGATGACAGTTGCGATGTCCCAGGATCCTGTGGTCACCATCTGTAATCTTCCTGGCTGGCTTCTGAAAAGCATAGTCAATGGGGGAAGCCATATTCACTTAAGGACAGCACAATTCACTTAACAACCACAGTGATCTGCTTAACAGCTGCAGTTAAAAAGTCGGGTGGGGGTGGGGTGGGGAGGGAATGGGGATTTTGCAATATCCTTCCCCTGCCACACCCACAGAATCGGTAGTAAAAATTTTTTGAATGTCATCACTGGACTTACTGACACGATTTTGAAGTTCTGATGGCTGCCAATATCCCTATCACCTGTGGTAATGTGATTATATTTTCAGTGCTTAGCAACCAGCTGGCATTTACGGCTGTTTGCGGCATCCCACTGTCATGTCAGGGTTGATTTTTTGATTTTTAAAAATACCTGCCCATCGTCGACAATGCATTTGCTTAATGACCCTGGCATTCTCTTAATGCAAAGGTCGTAAAATCAGGCACTGTCACAAGGTGACATGTTTAACAATCACCAAAACATACAACTTTAATTCCAGGCTCATAAGTCAGGACTACATGTACTAAACTCCTAACACCCAATTCTCACATCTATATAATGACACAAGCAGAAATGCACTCTTGTGTGACATTTGCTCTTTTAACACAACAGTAACTTTGCTCGAGAGCCCATTACTTTTCTACCAATATTTCCACTTTTTTTTTTTTCAAAATGTCTCCATCCATTTATCCAACTTGAGAAAATTTTCTACTCGGATAAGGAAATTCATCTACCATGAGTTGGGCAATTTTGAGCAAGTAAACTGACATCCTGAGCTGCTGAAAAAAAGAAGGGCTATAAATTTAACAGACAAACTAATTGTTCACTGCATTTTCGGTGCCAAACTATCTTGCTTATTTTGGCAAGAGGACTCTTCAGCTTTCTGAGGAAGGAAGGAAGGAAGGATTTTGTTGAATTTTTATTTTAAATTCATGTTTAATGCTATTGAAATTTTATTTTTTGTATTTCTTATCATTCCCTTCAACATAACTGATAGATTCCGAACATAGAAGGCTTAAATTTGTAGTTAGCATTCTTAAAAAGGCAGAGAAAGGGTGTTTCCAATTCAGAAGAATGTTATCAACCCTTGAATTTCTGCACTTGCTTGCAAAAATGAAGCCCTCAAAACTTGCCTCTCCCACTGTAGTCTGGGTTGCCACAGCAACAGAGGTCTTCCTGTGCTGCTGCTATGGCAACGGGTATGGGCTAGCATCCAAGGAGACCCACTGCTGTCATTCCAGTTTAAGAAACTCTACCCTATATTTAAAGGGAGTGAGATTTCTGAGGAAGTTGCACCATGTAGGAGTATGTGTGTATGTGCAGAGAGAGAAATAATGACATCCATTGCAAGATGGCTTCCCCACCCATGCTGAGGTCTTGTTTCTGCATATCAGAGGCAAATCAAGGAAGTGTTGGATGTTACATCTAATTGCACTCAAGTCTTTTGTCTTTGCTCACTCTTTTCTCACTCTCAGAAACATTTTTGTATGACTGGTCAGAGAATGGAGAATACCCCCCTTTACCAGCAGATGGAGTACCAACCTTGGTCAACATTTGGATGGGACACCACCAAGAGATCTAGAGTCCTGGGCTAAGCTAGGAAATATCCTGGGGGATGGCCAAAGTGAAGCATTTCTTTATAATTGCAGAGGAAACGAAGAGGTTTTGCTCAACAAATCCCCCATAATCAAACTCAAAATGGAGATTCACTTTTTACCTTAGCAATCTTGTGGACTAGAAACCTCTGCACATTCATTACTAATTTGACATGTAAAACAATCTACGCCTCTCAACTTCCTTTCCCGTTTTCAGAGTCTTGCCCATTTGAACTTCCCAAAATATCCAGCAAGCCATTTTCTGCCTCAGTTAGAGACACTGCAATGGAAAAGAGGAGGTACAAAACTTGTCCAAGATGTTGTAAATTGTCACTTCAAGAAGGAAGGGGAAAACAAACTGACATTGACATTCTTGGAGTCCAATGTTATATCGGGTGGTAGCCCCAGGCTGGTTAGAGTTAGATTTGGTTAATATTTGGATGAAAGACCACCAGGAGATCCCAGGGTTGGAGGTTAGTCTGGGATTTGGGGAAAATGTCCCAGGTGGCACTGGCAAACCTTTTCTATACAGGTAGTTCTCAACTTATGATCCCAGTTAGGACCAGAATTTCCATCACTAAATCAAGCCAGTTGCTAAGTGAGTCATGCCTGATTTTATGACCTTTTGTGCCAAGTTTGTTAAGCAAATCACTCTAGTTGGTAAAAAGTGAATCTGGCTTCTCCCATTGACTTTGTCAGAAACCAGCTGGGAAGATGGCAGGTGGCGATTTTGTGGCCCTGGGACACTGCAACCATCATAAATACTTACCAGTGGTCAAGCACCCCCATTTTGATCTCATGACCATGGGGATGCTACAATGGTTGTAAGTGTGAGGAGCAGTTACAAGTCGTTTTTTTCAGTGCTACTGTAAACGTCGAACAATTGCTAAATGAATGGTTTTAAGTCAAGGATCACCTGAGCAAACTACAGGGCCCCATTCCTGCCGTCACTTAAGAGCCAACCTCTAGTACAGGGGTGTCAAACTCGATTTCATTGAGGGCTGCATCAGGGTTGTGTTTGACCTCGGGGGGCTGAGGTGGGCAAGGCCAGGGAAGTGTGGCCAGCTCAACATCACTTGTGTCAGGTGTGCCTGTGGTGGCCCAAGTGCTCTGCCCGTGAAAACGGGCTCCCAAGCTCCATTTTCAGCTGCCAAGGCCTCTTGCAACCCGCTGCCAATGAAAATGGAGCTCCCGAGCTCCGTTTTCACTGGCAGAGGATTGTAGGAGGCCGTGGCAGCCAAAAATGGAGCTCGGGAGCCTGTTTTCGCTGGCAGAAGCATCGTGGCTGGTCCTTCACTGTTTCCAGGGCGTCTCCACGGTCCAGATCTATGTACCCCGCAGGCCAGATCTGACCCCCAGGCCTTGAGTTTGACACCCCTGCTCTAGTACAAGAAGACTGCAACTTTTAGATTATCTTGGGCAAAATATGAGCTTTAAGGACATATCTGAAAAGAAAAAAAAAAGGCTCTTCACTGTTCATTAGCTACATCCATGAAGTTGAGTAGGTTCTCTACCCTTGAAGCAGAAATTCTAAGGTTTTTTTTTATTGTGCAGATAGAAAACTTTTCACCCCTTCTGTCAATTTGGGAACAACAAAGGACCACACAACTTTGCAAAGAGAAAGCTCTGTGCATCAGGATCATCACTACTTTAGATGGCTTTCATTCAAAATTATGGAGGAGAAGCTCTACCCAGGGCTGTTAGTGACAACAGCTAAAAGGAACCCCCATATTCAGATGAAGTCTACCTGCTCTGCGCCTGCCTGGAGATCCACAGCTGGAACAAGCTACAGCCTTCCAATACTGCTTGCTGGAGTATTTTAAGTACCCAATATAGGAAGTGGGACCAGGTTCTTGGGCCACACTGGTGGGGTGGAACCAGAGGGAAGAAAAGGTTGGATAACAAAATGTACCCAAGAGAATGAATGAATGAATGGTACATGAAACCAACAAAGAGAATATTTATGGCTCAGGGCTGAAATGAGGGATCGTTGGTGCTCTCTGAGCTCGCTTGTTTTCTTGAGGATATTTCGTTTTATCTAGTTTGGATAATGAAACATTTGCCAGAAAACAACCAGGCGCAGGGAGCACCAAGGACCCCTCACATATGAAACTGTGTTCCATGTAATCATGGGTTCTTTAACAAGCTACAAGCAGCTGGTAAATAGGGACTCCCTTTGCAAAACATTTTTTGACAAAAATGAAAAACCCTCGTTTCCAAGTTGTGCTCAATTCCTCTGATTTTTTTTTTTAAACTGCCCTACATATTCGTTAATTTGAAAAATTCTCATTTTAGTGTTTTTAGTCTAGTTACTTATTTATCACTTTTTAATTGCTCATAATGTTATATTTTGTACGGTTTTGTTTATCAAATCCATATTGGTAGCTTTTTTTCCCCTTTTAATGAAAATGAGATAGCAAAACACATAAATTAACAAGAAACCCATTCAAGGCATAGCTGTACTTTTAGTGAGATTGCGGAGTATGTTCTTTTTTAAACGGTTTTAATATATTTTTTAATTGTTTTAATGCTTTCCTAGTGATTCTTGTGGTTAATTTTGGGGGTAATTGTGTTGCATTATTTCATCTTTTTAACTGTTTAAGCCATTCAGAGTCACATAGGAGCTGTGGTGGCGCAGTGGTTAGAATGCAATATTGCAGGCAAACTCTGCCTACAGCCAAGAGTTTGACCCTGATTGGTTCAAGGTTGACTCAGACTTCCATTCTTCCGAGGTCCGTAAAATGAGGACCCAGACTGTTGGGGGCAATAGGCTGATATTGTAAATTGCCCAGAGAGTGCTGTAAAGCACTATGGAGTGGTATGTAAGTTTAAGTGCTATTGCTGTGCTATATGTGAGATGGGAGAGCTATACAAATCAATAATAATAACAACAACAACAATAATAATGTAATTTAATATATTATAACAAAAACAAAACAAATAAAAAACTGTACAGAAGTTCTGGGCTTGTCAATTTTTTTATATTATTGGCGGTGGCTTCTGCTGATCACTCTCTTTTTGATAAGGGTTTGAGCTTGGCTACCTCTGATTCTGTCTATCCTGGGCAGCCTAGCCTTCTTAAGTACAGCTGACAAAGGTCAATAATTCTGTATTTAAAAAATAAGGAAGATCAAAAACCAAATATAGTGTCGCAGGATGGAAATGGTACCCCGAAAGAGAAAAAAAAAGGACACGATGATGGTTCTTGGCTCCAAGTCCGTAAAAAAAAAAACAGGAGATGTAGGCAAGAATTTGATCAGAAAGAGAAGAAGATGATGATGATAATTTAATAATCTTGACTGCTTGACTCCCAGCAACTACAAATGAAGAAACTGCAATAAAACAAATGAAAGATGGCAAGGGTGACAGACCAGGTGGAACAAAGCAAGGGGTCCCACTCTCCCAGGGGCAAAGGCCTGCGTGAAAAGCCAGGCCTTTGTGGTCTTTCTGAACCACATCCAGATCTTTCCCAGGAGAGTGAAAAACCTCATTCCAGAAGGCAAACTCTGCCAGGGAGAAAACGTGCTTCCAACTCTGGAAGGAAAAAAGGGTTCCACCAGGAGGCATGGTTATAAAAAAAAGTAATAGACTGTATAGAGATGGACAGGCTAACGAGGAAAATAAAAGACAGAGAAGATTCAATTTATTATAGGGCCTGGGATGCCTGGTATGAGTGGTTTAGAAATAAAAAGATAATAAAATGGCAATCAGGAAAAGAATGAGGGAATATGTAAATAAGTAAATATACCATGGAGAAGATTGATAAGAGATATTGATTTATAGCAAGAGTAAGATGCAATGGTAAAGGAATAAGTAAATACATATACTGAAAAATGTGAGGAGATGCAAAAGATGTCTTGATGTTGACAACAATGTATAAAGTTTTATTTTATGTTTTTAAAATTTGAAAACTTTAAAATGTATTAAAAAGAAAAAAAGAAAATGTGCTTCCAGAGTCCCAATAAGATGACATTGTTTAATTAATAGGTTAAATGTTTGAATATGGTTTGCTTTAGTATAAATGGGACTGGGAAGGGGTTTTGCTTAAAGAACAATGGTGGCAAAAAATAAGAATTATAAAGGGATAAATAATAGAAAATATAAATTAAACATGGATTAATGAATGACTATGAATTATACAAATCATTAAATATTGCAGATATGATGAGTAATACAGAATTTACAATAAAAGAAAGGATGTTAAGAATGTAGAGACTGACACAAAAGAGTACATGGGAATATTGAAGAATTAAAATTAAGATTGATAAAATGTATTAATACAAAATTATATAAGAAAGTCAACAATATTAATGTCATATTATTGCCATATTTTTTAAAAAATGTAAAACACTCTGGGACCACGATGTTCACACTATGAGTTGTCTGTAACAATTAAAAATAATAAAAAATGTACTTGAAAAAAAAAAGATATTGTTTAATTGAAGGAATGCAGAATACCAACCAACCCAGCAGAACTGAATCAAGATGGACAAATGTTATGGGAGACAGGCCATTCCTCAAAAAAAAGAGAACCTGATAATCTCCGAATGTGGACTACTTTCCCCTCTTTGATAGCCCCATTAAGACACACAACTTGTTTAACCTAGACTTTCACAGTTATGGCTGATACCCAACACCCTCAACCCTGGAGATTTAGGGCATCAACATCCGATACTCTTGGAGAGGAAGAGCTCTTCCCTACAACGACATCTTTAAAATACACATGCTGGCGTGCAAACTTGCACATGTGCCTCCTCTTCCCCTTACTGGAATTGCCCAATTTTTATGGAATGTGTTTTCTTCAGAGGGCAGATTTTATTTTCTTCTGAACGCCTTCTGCACCAATGAATGGAACATTCATTAAAGATTTTTTTTTGGGGGGGGAATCCTTTGCACAGATAGTATAAATGTTTGCACGCAACCCCTCCTTTAAGGCGCAATGAGTGATCTGGGCCTTTTAAAGCCTCCATTCTCTGCATCAGTCATTATTCAAGGGCCAGCTGGTCAGGCCAATGGTAGGTCAAGTGATTTCTCTTCCTACTGACTCATAAGCTTCTCAAAGCTTTAGCCTTGCTTAGTTCTTACAAAGGAGTCATTTCTGAAATGCAGTTTGGCTTTCCTTACTGACACCATTTCTTGCAAGCTATGCAGGCAGAAAGCAAATTGAAATGGCCACAGGAAAAGGGTTAACCATGGGCCTCGCACTGTTGTTGCAAACACCCCCTTGTTAAAGTGAGAGATATCGGCTCCTTCCTCTGAGTTAGAGAGAAAAATTCATGTCTAGCTTACTCAGTGCCGAAGATCTATTAGTTACTAGAAACGAAAACAGCAATTAGCAAATTACCGAGCACGGTCCTGCTGGGTATTTGCTCCTTGGAAAAGGTGTTCCTAGACTCCTGGCGTTTTGCTCCCATAGCCTAACCCAGCTCTCCTCCTACCACACCTGCACACTTGTTTTTTCACCACTAAGAAGATGGAGGGAAACAAAGTGCAAGGAAGTGAAGTGTAACCCACCCAACCCCTCACCTTACTGCCTCAGCATCCTTTTATCACTTTGCACAGAAACTGGGAAGGTGACCTTCAGAAAACCAGCCACAGAGACAAAAAATAATAATAAAGTCAGAAATCTGCACTTCTCCAAAAAGGGATATTTTTTTGGAATAAGAAAAAAAAAATTACATTTGTTTTTACAATAGGGTAAGTTTCTAGTCCTTAGGCACAGCTGCACGTAAAACATGAGGTCAGCAGTGTAGTATCTTTTAACACCAGTATAGATTTTTTAAAATAAAAAATGTGTTGCTTGCCATATTTATAAACTAGCTCGATACCTGTGCTTCACTACGAAACTATGTGGTCGGGCTTCGTTTTTGGGGAGGAAAATAAGGGGGGGAAATTCTGCCTGTGCCTACCAGCATCCATTGGTATTCATCTGGCTAGCTTCCTGTCAGTGTGTGACAGAGTTGAGGGATGTTTGGAAACTGAAACAGTATTTGCTATATCAGCAAGGAGACAGCAAGGAGGCTGGGCATGGCTTAGCTCAACTGTTCTGTACTAAAGCTGCTTGCTGCTGTGAAACTGAAACTGAAACTCCTCTCCTCTGCTTATGTTTTGCATTTGGAACTGATTTCCTTAGCATGCTCTCCTTAGCATCAGAGCATGTTAATACTAATATATTTAATACTAATGCTCTGATGGTCATTTTGAAAAATCCTTTCTTAGTGAACACCTAGAAGCCAAGAGGAACATACGTGCCAAATTTCAGGTTTGTAGGCTTTATGGTTCTGGAGATGATGCGTAAGTGGTATTTCACTTTTACATATATAGATTAAAATAAGTGAGGAGATATAGCTTGGTATCTTCTTATTTATTGGGGTGAAATACAGAATTACTTCTCTTAAAGTTCCTCTTCCAAACATCTATTTAAAATCATCATTTTTAAGGCCTTAGTCAGCTTTCAAATCCAGCTCCATCATGGTTGTGATAAACCTGATTTGGTTTTTAAAATGAAAAAAAAAGGCATGATATGAAAATATTGCACACAGAAAGTAAGTCCTGTAAACTCTCATTTCACCTGTAAGAAAACTAGGAGGATGTGGTATAAAACCACCTTTGGACTGCGCAGAGGTTTATAATAAAGAAAGCATAAATACATCAAACAAAAGCAACTCCATTTGAGAAGGCAGGCCTAGATTTTAAAAAAAGCATTTTAGATGTTCAAAAACACTACCAAGAGGAAGTGCAGAAAAAAACATTAAAGTAAATTATAAATTATATAAAATTGGATAAAAGTGTCGAAGCAATTTCCAATTTCAAACCCATTATTAAGATCAATATTCAATATGAATCAAAATTCAGAATTAGCCTATATAATATATATTATAAATCTGAATGACTATTTAACAAGTGTCTATCTAGTTTAAGAATTCTGTTATTTAATGGATCAAAGAATATCAAATTTATTAAAGCCTTGTATTTAAAGAGAAATCCAAACTCTGCATACAACGTCCTATAGAATATGTAGAATTATACACCATAAATAATTCCTCAGTTGGAATAATGCAAAGTTCCAAACTTTTATTTTTCTTCAAACACTAGGAACTTGGTAATCTTTTTAATAATCTTTTTCCTTCTTTAAATTGGTGAAATATAATAAAAATAAAATGACAGTGACAACTGTGAGATAAATTATACCAAGCAATTATAGTTCAAGTTTTTAAAGCTTGAGTTTTAGAATTTAAGCTTTAAAAAAATTAATAGCATTAGCACTGAACTCCCTCAAAATAGTATTAAATCTAGATTATATAGAAAGATACCGTTCCATCTTGTTTTTACAAAATAAAGATATTTGGTTGGTAATGTAAAGCAATTTTCTCTAACTGTACTACCACATGGGTTTCTATTACAGTTGTGCAATTGCAATTCAAATTATTTAGTCCAGTAGTTGTCCCTTTATTTAAAAAAAAATCATGAAAATATTGGTGTCTTTCACATGAATTTGATTTTATGCCCATTTACCCTTTCTCCCTCCATCTCTGACTAACGCAGGTAATCCTTGAAATGCAACCATTCATTTAGACTCTTTTTGAAGTTACAGTGCACTAGAAAAAAAAAATGACTCACAACCATCACAGCATCCTCACAATTACATGATTAAAACTGGCATGCTTGGCAAACCAGCATATGTTGCAGTGTCCTGGAGTCATGTCGGAGGTGGTATTCAGCAGGTTCTGACCAGTTCTGGAGAACCGGTGGCGGACATTTTGAGTAGTTCGGAGAACTGGCAAATACCAACTCTGACTGGCCCCGCCCCTATCTATTCCCTGCCTCCCGAGTCCCAGCTGATTGGCTGGGTCTTCTTTGGTTGCCCTGCACAGGAGAACAGAGCTGGAAAGCAGGTTAGTGGGGTGGGCAGGGAATGGGAATTTTACACAATCCTTCCCTGCCACGCCCACCAAGCAACACCATGTCCATCAAGCCATGCCACAGAACCCGTAGTAAAAATTTTTGAATCCCACCACTGGGTCATGTGATAGTCATTTGTGACATTCTTAGTGAGCTTCTGACAAGCAAATTCAATAGGTCATTTGCTTAATGACCACAGGATTCACTTAACAACTGCAGTAATTCACTTAACAAGGAGGGCAAAAAGGTGGTAAAATCAGGCATGACTGATTTGACAACTGCCTCGCTCAGCAACTGAAATTCTGGTCCCAGTTGTGGACGTAAGTTGAGGACTACCTGCACTTTCCCACCAATAGTGGTCTAGTCCTAGATTTACAATAGTTCATTTAATGACCGCTCAAAGTTACAATGGAACTAGAAAAAGTAACTTACGACCGTTTTCAGTTACGATCTTTCTAGCATCCCCATAATCATGTGATCAAAATTCAGATGCTTGGCAATCGTTTCATATTTATGACCATTGCTGCGTCCCAGGATCATGTGATCCCTTTTCTGATCTTCTAACAAGCAAAGTTAATGGGGAAACCAGATTCACTTAACAAACAGGTTGCTAACATATCAACTGGAGTGATTCGCTTAATGACGGTGGCAAGGAAGGTCGTAAAATGGGGCAAAATTCACATAACAAATGCCTCAGTTAGCAACAGAAATTTTGGGCTCTATTGCGGTCATAAGTCGAGGAAGGAAGGAGGCAGAAGTTTTGAAGAGGCTGACTAAACATCTTCTATAACATCAGAGGAGCTTAAGCAATAATTCAGAAGCAGAAGCTACAGTGCCAGCTCCTCTATACTATACCAAAGCCTTTATTTCAAGCATCAGTAATCTTATTATACTGAAAGAGACCTCTGAGGATTTCAGCTTTCTCTCAAGGCCATATAGCAGAGTTGTGACCCTGGAAATTTTGCAGGTCCAAATTCTCCATGGAAAGCTTTCCGTTTCAATCTACTTGGGTGGTTTCTTTGAATATGATATTTCATTCCTCCTTTGTCTATTAGCCAATATTGTCAATGTTCTCATTTTTTTAACCACATAAATAATTTCTTTAAAGGCTTCAAATCTTGTAAACTAGGCTGGATGGAATTTTGGTTCCAGTTCCAATAATGCAGCCCACATTCTGGTGCCTGATAATAATAATAATTATAATATTAATTTAATATAATAATAATTTAACAGGAGCAATATTTGTTTGCAAAGTAAAAAAAAATCTGGATTTTTCATTTGCAAATAAATTTGTGAAACTCTGGCTTGGTGATCAAATACATCTGAATTTGACTGACAGCTGTCAGAAATGGTGTAGAGTCTCCTGCTTGGGCAGGGTGTTAGACTAGATGACCTACAAGGTCCCTTCCAACTCTGTTAATCTGTATTCTGAATTTATGATGACAGCAGTGTTCCAATATCTCAGGGGCTGCCACAAAGAAGAGAGGGTGAACCTATTTTCCAAAGCACCTGAAAGCAGGACAGGAAGCAATGGATGGAAACTACTCAAGGAGAGAAGCAACCTGCAACTAGGGAATTTCCTGACCGTGAGAACAATTAACTAGTGGAACAACTTGCCTCCAGGAGTCGTCAGCGCTCTAATATTGGAGCTTTTAAAGAAGAGATTGTTCAATCTTTTGTCTGAAATGGGTTGCCTGCTTGAGCAGGAGGTTGGACTACAAGACTTCCAAGATCCTTTCCAACTCTGTGATTCTGAATTGGGTTCTGTAGGGTAGGACCAGATAATTCACCGATCATCTTCCTGACAGCGTCTTGGTTTGCTTTATATATTTTTTAAAAACATATGACATTAGATTTGTATTTAACAGATAATCAGAGTTGGAAGGGACCTTGTAGGTCATCTAGTCCAACCCCCTGCCCAAGCAGGAGACCCTACACCATTTCTGACAGATGAAAGTCCAATCTCTTCTTGAAAGTCTCAAGTGATGGCACTCCCACAACTTCCGAAGGCAACTTCTGTTCCATTGGTTGATTGTTCTCACTGTCAGAAAGTTTCTCCTTATTTCCAGGTTGAATCTCTCCTTGTTCAGTTTCCATCCAATAT
The DNA here is from genome assembly GCF_049901715.1 of Pseudonaja textilis. Lineage (NCBI taxonomy): Eukaryota > Metazoa > Chordata > Lepidosauria > Squamata > Elapidae > Pseudonaja > Pseudonaja textilis. Next base: position 325,373,773 of record NC_141990.1, read on the forward strand.
TCCTAGTCTGGCCTTCAGATGCTTTACAAAATAGCTGGACCCCTTCCTCTCTGTGGCAGCCCCTCAAATATTGGAAGTCTGCTATCCTGTCTCCCCTGGTTCTTCTCTTCACTAGACTAGCCAGGCCCAGTTCCTGTAACTGTTCTTCATATGTTCTAGTCTCCAGTCCCCTCATCATCCTGGTTGCTCTTCTCTGTACTTTTTCTAGAGTCTCAACATCTTTTTTGTAATGTGGTGAACAAAACTGGATGCAGTACTCTAGGTGTGGTCCTACTAAGGCTTTATAGAATGGTATTAGTACCTCCCTATTTGTGTGTGCAAGTCTCCAAATCAGTTTTTTTTTGACTCTAAGAGACTGCCTGAACAGGTCTCTGTGATATTCTTGGGGGTTTTTTGGAAGTGTTTTGCTGTTGCCTTCTTTTTAGGGTTGAATGAGAGCCGTTGGCTCAAAAATTACTCAGCTGGCTTTGCAGTTAAGGCAGAACTAGAACATATTGCTTCCTGATTCCTAGCCTGGTGGCTTAACCTGTTTTGTGAGAGTATTTTGAATAAACATTGCTATTTGCTTTTTCGTTTTTAATGTTTAAATGTATATTTAGGGAAATTGGATTCGAATTGACCAAGTAAAGTCTTTTGAGCCATTCCAACAGTTGTTCTCCCGTATTATTTTCTCAAGATATACAGGTATAATTAATGAGGAATATTAGTAGTTCAGGGATGAAATGTGGGGTCCTTGATGCTCTTTGAACTTGATGGTTTTCTTGCAGATGTTTTCATTACTCAAACTAGATAACATACTACTGATGGGATGTCACCCATTTTAGTAAGGAAATATCTGCAAAAAACAACCAACCTCAGAGAACAAGAAGGACCCTTCACAGGTACAATTTTATATATTGGTGTTTTTCAAACTTGGGGATTTTAAGATATGTGGACTTCAGTTCCCAGAATTCACCAGCCAGCATTGGGAAACGATTAGTGAAATGGCTTTTTTTAAATGTATATTTTATTTTTTTAAACCAATATAATGAAGTACTCTCATCTGCTTTATTCCTTCCAAAAGCAAGGAGCTTTCAAAAATCTATTCCTCCATTACATCAGACATTTTAACCAATCACTCATGGCAAAAACTTCCCTGCTAGGCTGGACTGAATTTGGGTTCTTCTTCCAATGTCACCCAAATTTTTGAGCCTAATAGTAAGTTGAACAGGCTAGCCAGGATAATATTTCTGATTTGAAGTTATCCAGACAACCCACAATTCTCTATAGCGCTTGAGAATGACAGGATTTGTAGCTCAACACACCTGAAAGGCAGCAATATGCAGTAATGTTAGACCAGTTTGTCAACATTATGAACGTACAGATATGTGGACTCCAATTCCCAGAATTCCCCTTGCTGAGTAAGATTTCCTCCACTCTGGGGTCTGTAGCGTCAAACAGTAAAAGCTATGTTTCCAGTTTTCTCCCTTAACTAGGTTAAGAAAAATCTACCTGTGTTCTCTCACTAATAATTAGTGTCAGGATCTTTACAGGCATTTAAAAGTGAAAGTGATTCTTTCTCAAACCTGTTTTCTTGCACAGGATGCATTGGGAGGGAAAAGAGAGAGACAGTTAGAAGAATTTAAGCTGCTAGACGATTTCCCCTTTAAGAACCATATTTAGCCCATGTATTTTAGGGTGGAGATTTTCTAATTTTCTTTCTAATCTCATGATCCAGCCAGGAGTTTTAAGTCTCTTCACTGATAACAGAAGAGCTTCCTGCTGGCTGTTTACCTGAAGGAGTTCCCAAGTCTTTATCAATCTGAGAACCTACTGTTATAATCAGTCAAAGAGACCCTACATTTGGTTTTATGTTATTATTATGGTTCATCACACTTAGTAAGCCAGATGTTTAGACTGGATTTGGCAATTTTTATCTACTTATCGAGTCCTTCCCAAGGACCTGGGATAGGCAGTAATTGTTTGATGATGTGAAAAGTAGTATTGCAGGATTATTATTACCTTTATTGTCAAGGTACAGCATGCGTACAATGAGATTGGATGGAAACTGTTCCAAATATAGCCACTTGGTCAATGTTGATGGTGTTCAAGTGATGCTCTGATTGTTTTGGGAGAGGACCCAGGGCACCTATTACTATTATTATAATTAAAATGTATTACAGCCACCCGCCCTAAAAGTCTCCAAGCAGCTTACAACATCCAAACATTCAAACCAGTTAACAGCAAGAAACAAAGCAGTTGCTGGAATATCTTAATAAAAACACAACAGGGGCTTCACAGGGCATATTAAAACCTGGGAACATATTAAGACATTAAAAAGCATCCTGGGTCAACATTAAGTTACAATATATGCTAGCAGGGATCCATCCCTAAAATTGTAAAGGCATAACCTTTGAATTTCTTGTCCCCAAAGTGCTTTTCCCAAGGGGCAACAGGACTTTCTGGTTTTTCTTTGAAGACGTTTCGCTTCTCATCCAAGAAGCTTCTTTTGAAGAAGCTGAAGAAGCTTCTTGCATGAGAAGCGAAACATCTTCAAAAGAAAAACCAGAAAGTCCTGAGGCCTCTTGAAAAAGCACCTTTGGGACAACCGCGGACCTGGGTGGTTGAGAATCTCTTATCATTCTACACACTACTACTCCTTGTATGTTTCAATTTCAAGTGGGACTCAAGAGGATTGAACTCAACGTCCTGGACACCGAAAGCAGAGGAAGGATCAGTACATGGTCAAAGGGGTTTAAAACAATCCCAAAAAAAGAAACCAGGAGGAACCCTAAAATTCCAGCTTCCTGATTTTACCCATGGTGACTGGTCATTCTTCAAATTTTATCCTGAACAAACCAAGCCAGAAAGTACTTGGACCTCTCTTGCAGTGGTGGCTAGGTGACTTTTGAGGAACAGAAAGCAAATATTGTGGGCTTTTTTTTTTTTAAAGCTGAAGAGAAGTTCATTTTCCCTAGTCCCTTGAATCATTCAGGGACAGAGGCTGAAACCAAAACAGAGGCCAGGAGCCCCAGCTGTCCAACCCAAGAACTTCCTTGCAGGTTCAGACTGGAGGATCTACCCAAGATGGTCAACATCCGACAGCAGCAATTAGAGGCTAGTTTTTCCACCAAAGCTCTCAGTAAACATTCCAGACTTAGTTGTGGGCATGTAAGAAACTCTATATATCTATAGTCTCTGCTCCCCACCTTTCCTTCGTAAGAAACCAGTTTTCTTCTCTGCATGAGTCCCAGCTAGGTGGCATAGAAGGATGGGGGAGTTTGACTAGGACGATGCTTCCTCTGCATTTTTCTCCTTCTCCAGCACCTGTTGCTTCCCTCTACTACTTCTCCAATTCGCCACAATTCTGCCTTTCTTCATAGCAGCCTTTATGCTCAGCAGGAACACATCACGTACTCTAGCTATGTTTTGGGAAGGCAAAGAATCCAGGGCCTTGTACCACCTTTTCCAATGGAGAAATTGTTATTCAAGGGAATCAGAAATCATGAATCAACAATTGTGTGTGTGGGGGGGGATGAATGAGAATGTGCATATATGTGTTATGTATGTGTATGGGTAGACATATATATACAGGGGAACTGGAAACAATGGGACCACCATTACCACCAATGTACAGTATACTCTTGGGCAGAGGTCTCCAAACTTGGCAACTTTAGCTGGACAATTCTGGGAGTTGAAGTCCACAAGTCTTAAAGTTGCCAAGTTTGGGGAGCCCCGCTCTTGGGATTTCTTAATAATCTCCTGTCCTATCAAATCCAATCCTGATTAGTCTTTTAAATTCAACTAAAGTCAATTAGGTGCCTCTGACTGCTGGGATAGCTGCTTTTCATTACTAGTTTAATTAGTCCATTTAGAATTACGGGGACTAGAAATGGGATTGTAGGCTGAAGGTCTAGTGGTTATGGCACCAGGCTAGAAAGCAAGAGACTGTAAGTTCAAGTCCCGCCTTGGCTATGACAACCAGATGGGTGTCCTTGAGCCAGTCCCTCTCTCTCTCTCAGCCCAACTCACCTCACAGGGTTGTTGTTGGGAAATTGGAGGAGAAAGGTGTGTTGGATAGGTTTGTCACCTTATTTATAAAAATAATAAAAGGCAGGAAATAAATAAATTTATATATCTGTATCTATTTACTATACGTCCACCTAGGGAATCAAGCATGAAACCATGGCTTCATGATCAAGTAAATCTGAACTGGGATAGAGGTTGTCCTTGTTTGGTGACCACAATGGACCCTCAACTTGGTCGTTAAACAAAGCAATCTGAAAGTGAAGCCACAACTGTTTACAATCTTACTTCAGCTTTTCTTTGCTTTTACAGACTTGTGAAGGTTGTGGACACAAGGACGGTTGCAAAGTTTCTTTTTTATCATCATCCTAGTCACTAGGTGAGGACTACCTGAATATCCAGGTTGTCTGAAGCAGCACATCTCATCCAGGAGGTAGGTCTTCTGCAAAGAAGGATCAGATCACCTTACCAAAAAATGTCTCCTGGTTTCTCGCCTGGTACCTTAAAATACTGCTGGCCTTGTTAAAAATTGTAACAGGCCTGAGCAAAACTCTCTGATTTCTGTAGATCACCATTTTCAGATTTCAGTTCTGCACACTAGGAGTTTCCCAAGGGCGTTTTAAATCAGTTCTGCTATTTCCCAACTCACCGTTTTTTATTTTTTATTTTTAAAAAGGGTATACTGAGGGAAATCTGGATTAAAATTGATGAAGGAAAATATTTTGATTATAATAGTTGTTTCCTCATGCTGGATGGGGAATTCTGGGAGTTGAAGTCAGCACATCTTAAAAGTTGCCAAGGTTGAAAACACTGCTATAAATGATCCCTCCCAACTCATTTGAACTTATTGGGGCTGGGAGAAAAATGGCTTATTTCAATCCTGATTGCTAAATGGACCAAACCTTAGGGTTTTTGAATGAAGAATACAGCACTTCAAACGTACTAGCATCCAAGCCTCTTCCAGAAGACCATGGCACGCACGCACGCACGCACACACACACATAAACAAAAGGCCTCTGAATCTTTCTCTGCCCTCTCCCACTTCCCAATACAACCAACACAACGCGATGACCAGCTGGGCCCACTCCATATGCGCAAAGGCATTCTTCCCGCTTATTATACGCACATAGGTCGCTTAATGTTCATTTATTTCTTCTCAGGCCGCGCAAAATTGGATTTCGGGCCACGGCCTCCCCCCGTTCCCGCAATTCTGGGAAAAAACCTCCAAACCAATGTGATCTAATGGCCCATTTCTTCCTCGCCAAAGCCTAGTCAGTGGCTTCGTTGAGCGGCCTCGCACGTACTCCGCAGTTTTCGGCTTCTCTCTCCCCCCACCCCGCTTCCCATCTTGAAACGCAATGACATGGCCAATTTTGATTCCCCCCGCTTCCTACCTCATTTCGCCCCGTCTTCACAGTCACGCACGCCCGGCAAGGCCAATTTCCTCCACTCCGAGCAAAACAACGCAAAGGACCAGTAATACCCTTCCTACCCGGTCTCTTTGCACGCATGCAACACACACACACACGCGTGCACACCACATACGCACCCCCCCCTTTTTTGCTCCCAGTAGATAATCCACCTTCCCAGAAGAGCTCCCTTAACACGGTGCAGTACCGGATTTCATCCCCACCCCAAATGGGGAAACACCCTTTTCTTTCCCCAAAGCAATTCAATAAATAATTCCCGGGCAATTGCAAGCATGGGTCGGTCGTCTTGGCTCCCTTGCAGTGTCCTCTCCCCCACCCCACAACGAGGCAATATAATGCAGCGAGCTTTTCAGATCTCCCACCCACCCACCCCCGCATGAAAATCCCCCTCCTGGTTTCCTCGATCTGGATTCCACTGACCCGAAAGAGGTAGCGAGAAGCTGCGCGGCGCGCTAGAGTCCAACCGGCGGCGCAAAGGAGAAAAAGCAGCGCCTCCGTCCAGGCCAGCCGGGCGTTCTCGGCCCACGTCCGGCGGGACAGTTCCCAGCCACAATCTGTGCAGCTCCGCAGCGCCCCGACTAAGCTCCGGTAACTACGCCGCACCAACTGCTCGTAGCTCGGCATAGGCTCGGGCGCCTGCATCCTTTTCTCCGGCCACTCACGGCTTCGTCGCGCAAGCACGAGAGCGGCAAGTGCAAGGCTGCCTCCTGCTGCAGCCGCCCATCAGCGCGCGCCGGTCCCGCACCAGCTGTTTGCAGCTGGAAACAGCGGCAGGCCCGCTTCTGCGCACGCGCGCCAAACGCCGCGCAGAAACCTGAAGAGCGGGGGGGGGGAGAGGAGGAGGCGAAGCCCGCGCGCGCGCACGACCTTCGCCGGCCGCTAGAGGGCGCGCCCGGCAACCCCGCCGTTGGAAAGGACGCGCTTGTCCAAGCGCCCGGCGGGGCTTGACTGGCGAGTAAAGGCGCCGGTGGATCGCAGCCCCCTGCAGCGCGAAGCTGGTCGCGAAAGATCCTACTGGATTTAAGGCGGCTTTGCTGGTGATCGTGCACGCGTTAGGCATGCATCAGATCGCGGCTTCGGGAAGCAGCTTCTTCGACTCCCAACGCAAGAGGAAAATCCGCGATTACATCGGATTTAGAAGACGATCTGCTCTTGCCGGGGTCTCCCCAAGATTTCCCGGCGGCTGCATTGGAATCCAGTCCGGTTTCCGGCTCCGAAATCCTCCCGAGAGATGCGAAACCTAACGAAGGGGTTCAGGTACGAGCTAACGTGCTTCCCTGAGGCTTTGATTGTAGAGCTGCGTGTGAACCTGGAGGGGACGGACGCTTCGCTTTGGCGAACTGCCCTCTTTAGTTTAGTTTCGGGCGAATGCATGGCTTCGCCTTCAACGCTGAACGGGGAAATTCAGCGGTAGGTGAACCTGGAAACGTCCGACCCATTTGGGAATGGGTGCAAATGTCCATTCCACCACCACCACCCGTTTCCGAATTCATAAAAAAATTACTTCGCGATATAAACAATGGGGCAGAAGTCGAACGATTGTAAAAATAAAAATGTGTTCTAAAATAGGGCTTGGAATTCTCTATTTTGTATGCTGATTGGGGAAAGGAAAGAAGAGATATGCAGTAGAAACGGAAGATCTGTTAATTTATGTGGGATTTATAGATATAGATAGAAGATAGGTAGGTAGGTAGATGGATGGATGGATGATAGAGGGGCAGACAGACCGATAGAGACAGAGACAGGCAGGCAGGTAGGCAATGAGATTAGATAGGTAGCTAGAGAGAGAGAGAGATCAGGGGTCTCCAACCTTGGCAACTTTAAGACTTGTGAACTTCAAAGCTGACTGAGGAATTCTGGGAATTGAAGTCCACAAATCTTAAAGTTGCCAAGGTTGGAGACCCCTGGTGTAGGGTCTCCTGTTTGAGCAGGGGGGTTGGAATAGATGACCTACAAGGTCCCTTCCAACTCTGATGATCTGTTAACCAAAAGAAATAACACAAAAGTGTTGGCAAGTTTTCCTCTGGATGAAGAATATGATTTCATGCCCAAAGCAACAAGTCACTAGCCTCAGCTCTTCGGCCTGCTGGAAGTTAAACCTTGGAAGTTTTTTTCAGCTGGAATGGAGCTCTTGAAGGTCACTTCCTATCTAGAGACCAAAAGCTTGAAAAGGGGATGTGAATTCAGATGCGGAATACATTTGGGTTTTTGGGTTCATTCAAACAAATCGATTTGCAAATAACTTAAAGGGTTGATTTTGAAGATTCCATTAGATCAGTGTGCTGTCCAGACAGCATATAGTTAATTGGGAATTGGGAGCTGTTCCCATTAAGGGAATGCCTCATGGAAAATGTAGTTCATATCATGTGGTCACATCTGTAATCCTGATTGGTCACTGAGTTGACCCTTGGTTGGGTTGGGGGAGTTTCCATTATTCTTGCTTGGACCCCAGCATCGTGCTGGTGTCTCACCTTTTCCCATCATTATGGAATGAAGATAACTATCTTTTCACACTATGAAGTCAACGATGCAAAGATTTGGACATTAGATGAATCTCGACATAACTGTGGATACCTTGTGATCCAATAAAGAAACTTTGTTTGGAAGTCTTTGTAGAGTTTTAACTGCTTATTTTAGGCATCTTTTGGAAGATAGAGACAATCAGTGTTCTTCAAACGTGCCCCTTTGAAGATGTGTGGACTTCAACTCCCAGAATTCCTCACCCAGCAGGGCTGCCAGGCAGAGGTGGTATTCAGCAGGTTCTGATCAGTTCTGGAGAACCGGTAGCGGACATTTTGAGTAGTTGGGAGAACTGGCAAATCCCACCTCTGACTGGCCCCGCCCCCATCTATTCTCTACCTCCTGAATCCCAGCTGATTGGCTGGGTCTTCTTTGGTTGCCCTGCACAGGAGAACAGAGCTGGAAAGCATGTTAGTGGGGTGAGGAGGGAATGGAGATTTTACAGTAACCTTCCCCTGCCATGCCTACCAAGCCATGCCCACCAAGTCAAGCCACGCCCACTGAACCCATAGTAAAAAAAATTGAATCCTACCACTGCTGCCGGGCGAATTCTGGACGTAGAGGTCCTAATCTTAAAGTGGAAAAACACTGCATTAGACCTAAATGTGAATGGGACGTATCAAATGGCGAAGGGGTTTTTCTTTGCTGCCTCCAACATCTACTACATGGAAGTTCATTAAATCAAGAGTTTATTGTACAAACTTTGGACAAAATAGGACAAAAAACACACTGATGTATCTTCCTGCCTTTTTGTGGGTTTCTTAAGCAATTTAAATCCTTCCAGGTGCATTGGAAATTGATGAATAGTGCTGATATTGATGAATAGGATAACACAGTAAAGCCTTCCTTCATATTAGGAACGGCTCATCTCATGCTGTTTTGAAATATCCGGAATTTTTTTTAAAAAAAGGACTTGTTTGTCTAATTGACCATATAGTGTAAGGATATAAGTGTCAACTCATAAAATAATTCTATGGTCTTTCAGAGTTGCCAACAGAAAGGGAGCGGGAGCAGTGAGATAGCTCGCAACCGAAACTGCATTCCATAAATGTTTTCAAAGATAGTAACTAGGTGACCGACGTTTCTGCCTGTCAAAATTCTAACTGGAGAGCATGTTTGATGACTCTTGGCTACGGATGTGTCCCATTGAATTACGATACACCCCAGGGGATAGGGGGAAAACCAGGATTAAGAATGACAATGAATTATGTGTCTCAGAGTTGGCTACACCCAGGCAGTGCTGGACATGTTAGCTCCCAATAAATCCTTTTGAAGTTTTGGAAGTCTGGCTTGAGACTCATGATTTAAATGGGGGTAACTGCCGGAATCCTTACAGCTAACCAACTCTGAAACACATCATTCATTGTCACCCTTGAACCAGGTTTCCCCCCCCCCCCCACTGGGTGTATCATAATTCGTAATCTCCAATGGGACACATCCAAATCCAAGAGTCATCAATCACGCTCTGCAGTTAGAATTTCGTGCAGCAGAAACTTCGGTCACCTAGTTACTATCTTGAAAACATTTATGGAATGCAGTTTCGGTTGCTGCTCTGCTCCCCCCTCCCTTTCTGTTGGCTACTCTAAAAAGACCATAGAAATATTTTATAAGTTGACAATGGTGGTGGCCCCACATGGGCCACCAACGTGTCCCAGAAGGTCCTTCAGGTTGCAGAGGTCCTCTCCGTCCAGCTGAAGGGGGAGGAACCCCAGACAACGATGACCAGTCCCCGGATTCTTATGACAGTGAGGATGAGGGCGAAAATGACCCAGTGGTGAGTGGACCGATTCCCCCTTTTGTCTTCCCAATATGGGTTACGGTCCCAAAAACAGGGAATAGGGGGACTTTCCAAGCCCTAATAGATTCAGGCTGCACCAGATGCCTGATCAACCTAACCACGGTCCTAAAACTGGGGATCAGAGTGAAAAAGCTAGCCCACCCAATCCAGTTTGAACAAGTAGATGGCTCCGTGCTGGGAGAAGCCTATGCCACTCACTTAACTGAACCAATGAGACTAGAGCTAGTGGATCCCTGGGAAACAATTCGATTTGTAGTAGCTCCCAAAATGACAGATGCAGTCATACTGGGACTTTCTTGGCTAGACAAGTGTGGCCCGACTGTCTGGTGGCAGGGGTGCAGCCACAGATTGAGGATAGCAAAGGGACTTTAACCCCTTCCTCACCATCGAAAAGAAGCACCGCGTTCATCGAGACAGGCAAGCCATGGGTGGCAGCCCCAGTCCTGTTCAAGGAGAAAAAAGATGGAACTATGATATTATGCGTGGCCTTAGGGCGATCAACGGACTGTGTGTACACAATCTATATCTCCTCCCACCCACGAAGGACATGCTATCCCACCTGGCCAAAGGGAAGGCCTTAACCAAATTAGACCTCAGAGAAGCATACTATCGAGTCCGCATCAGGGAGGGAGACGAATGGAAAACAGCGTTCAACTGCTCCCTAGGGAGCTTCCAATTCAAAGTCATGCCTTTTGGACTACAGCACTGGTTCCCAAAGTGGGAGGTACCGCCCCCTGGGGGGGGGGTGGGATGAATTGGGGGGGTGATAAGAGGCAAGGGGGGGTGGCAGGGGGGCGCTAAGAGGCAAAGGGGTGGCAGAGGAGTGCTGGAGGTGGCCCCTCACGGGGCGCAATTCTGCCTGGGGCTCGGGTGGGATTCTACCAGTTCAGTAGAACCGGTTGTTATGATTCTCCATAGTTCGGAGAACCAGTAAATCAGACCTCTGGATAGCCCTGCCCCTCTCTGTCTGCTTCTCTGCTCCCTGCCTAGGCAGTCTCTATCGCACATGCACAACATCGTGCACATGTGTGACATGCCTGCAGCCTTTTGCCCACCCACCAGGCCAGCCATTGCTGCCTGCCTTTCACTGGGGCTCTGCCTGATCTGGTGATCTCCCTGGGTGAGTGCGAACCCCGGTTGCCTTCCCCCACCACCACCACTTGCCTTTTGTTTTGCTCCTCCCCCCCCCTTACGCTTTGCCACCGCTGCCAGTCACCTTTCCCACCCCACCACCATTTGCTTTTCCCCGGGAATTGTTGGAGAGGCTCCTATTGGCTCTGGCCAGGTCAGCGGCTGCTTCTCTCACCTGTTCCTTCCAGCTGGGATAGCGAGAGCGCCTCTCTCCTGGCAGAGTGAGAAACTTGCAAGTTCCCCTCTCATTGGAAACGGCTCCCGGGTGGCAGAGAAGCAGCCCGGTTGAATCCTGCTTCTCCCTGCTGCCCGGGAGCCATTTCCGATGAGAGGGAGACTTGCAAGCTTTTCAAGATTGAGTTTAAGAGCATCCCATGGAAGAAGCTGAGAGCAAAAATAGTGACTGTGAGGGCGACAGGAGCAGGTGATGTGTCCCTCCATGGTCCCCTCCTTGGTAACAAGCAGGGCTTCTCCTCCTCTTTTCCTCAGAGGCGCGGTGCCTGCCGCCCTTCACACTCCTTACGGAGGGACACGCCCCACCTTGCTCTTGGCTTCTTGGCTTCTTCCATGGGGTGCTCTTAAACTCAGTCTTGAAGAGCAGGAAGACGTTTCATTCGATCACTGCCAATTAACTCGCCTTGCCCAAGACGGCTGCAACGGAAGTAGGAAAAGTGCCCCAACTCTGATATCTCTTTCGGAGCCTGGCCGTCATCCTGCAGCCCTCTGCAAATGCACGGGAGTGCTCTCTTATGTCTCACTAAGCTGCCCAAGGTTGCTTGGATGGTTAGCAGGCAAGTTTGTGTGTGGGGTCATGCTGAACCTGCTTGCTTCGTCCGTATGCCGGGATGGGCAACGACCTCGGGTGCTGGGTGTTTTCAAAAGACTGTGCACTGAAAGGTGGGGGACACAGTAATTGTATAGTCCCCTTAATGGGGTGAAGAAATAGTCCTCAGGCTTAGGAGAGTTGATTTACAAGTGAAAGTTTCCTTTTTTTCTCTCTCTCTTCCCTGCCCAATCTCTGGGTAGAAATAAAAGCTGTTGGGAGTTTTTGAGCTGGAAGATCATTTACAACAGGGGTCTCCAAACTTGGCAATTTTAAGACTTGTGGACTTCAACTCCCAGAATTCTCCAGCCAGCAAAGCTGGCTGAGGAATTCTGGAAGTTGAAGTCCATAAGTCTTAAAGTTGCCAAGTTTGGAGACCTCTGCCCTACACCATTTCTGACAGATGGCAGTCCAATCTCTTCTTAAAAGTCTCAAGTGATGGCGCTCCCACAACTTCCGAGGGCAACTTCTGTTCCATTGGTTGATTGTTCTCACTGTCAGAAAGTTTCTCCTTGTTTACAGGTTGAATCTCTCCTTGTTCAGTTTCCATCCATTATTCCTTGTCTGGCCTACAGGAGCTTTAGAAAATAGCTTGACCCTCAAAATATTGGAAGTCTGCTATCATGTCTCCCCTGGTCCTTTTCTTCACTAAACTAGCCATGCCCAGTTCCTGCAACCCTTCTCGAGTTATTTCTTGAGGCTTCTCCTCCAACAAGGCAGAATTTTGGCCGCCTGCACCGTCACCCCAGCAGGAAGAGAAGACAGGCTGCGTCCCCATTGTTCCCTTGGTTTTAAAACTTCATTCATTCCTCGCAGGCCAGTCAACCAAGGACCAGAGGCCTGGCAGACAAAGGAAACATTCATTCCTACCCTCGGATCTACCAGCCAATTTCAGCCCAGAACAGCATGGCTCTCCCTCCCGCCCCCAAAAACCAACCCAGGGAACATGACAATGGGGCCATTCAGAAATGCTGCAAGTGAGTCAGGTATAAAAGCGTGGGGGAAGTTTTAAATCTCCCCCCCCCCTTTGCGTTCCCCTCCTCCTGTCCGTCCATTCCTCTCTCCCCCCACTTCTCCCCGGTCCTGCTCTAGAGGCCAGGGGAAGAGGGAGAGGCAGGCTACTACGTTCCCACGCCATCTTTTCGTCCACCCATCCTTTTTTAAATAAGTGCCAACCAGGGAGAAGAAAGCCATGGTGCAACAGAAGGACGTTTGGCTTGGCAATACGGGAAGGTTTGGGGGCTGGCTTGCTGCCCTGTTTCTAGAGAGAAAAACTCGCTCAGCCTGTCTCCTTGAAGCTTTCTGGCTGAGCAGTGTGTTTTGCGCCTTGTGAAAACCCAGTTTCAGGCTTAGCCCTGGTTGGGTGGGTGGCGGGGAGATGCATGGATCAATATACAGTGAGTGACCACCGAGTGACCATTCGAAGGCGCAACAACACAGGAAAAAGTGATTCGTGACCATTTTTCACCTGACCGTTAAGCATCTCTACAGAAACGTGACGATCAAAATTCAGATTCTTGGATAATTAAAAGTTGAGTGTTCAATGGGATTTGAAAGGGAATTAATTGTAAGCTGTAGGAGTGGCACGTTCTCATTGGCAATTATTGGGGAAATATATGTTTTGTAATATTTGAAATGAGGTGGATTTTTTTCTGGAAATGATGAAATAGGAACATCCGATGAAAATGTAAACATGACAGATAAAAGTATAATTAATATCAAAATATGAGAACTTTTTAAAGGGAAAAAAAAATAGGTTAAGAAATGAACGGGAAATTTATAAAATAAGCCTGAGGGAAGTGTTTGAGAAAAACAATAGAGAAGATACAAACTAGTGGTAAGATATTGATTATGAAAGATAAACATGTCACCAAAGCTATGTCTCTGTGGAGATGAGAAAACCTGGAATCGTGCTGTTCGCTAAAAAAAGATGTTTTATTTTTTTATGTTTTGTGAAAACTGAAATAAAAATGTTATTAAAAAAAAATTCAGACCCTTGGCAACTGACTCATATGTATGATGGCTGCAGCATCCTTTTGCGACCTTCTGACAAAGCAAAGTCAATGGAGAAGCCAGATTCACTTAACCAGGTTAGTAGTTAGTTAATAACCGAAGTGATTCTCTTAACAAGAAAGGTAGGAAATTGGGGAAAAATTTTATTTCACTGTCTCGTTTAGCAACAGAAATTTTGAGCTCCATTGTGATCGTAAGTCAAGGACTACCTGTGAAGGAGCCCAAGGCTCTTTTCTCTCATCCCTTTTTAAAAACCCCATGCCCTCTGCTAAGGCCAGCGCTCGGGGGGCTTGGGGAGAAAAAATGTCCTCTGTGCCAAGAAATGAAGACCCTTCTCTTTTTGATTTGCTGCTGGACTCATGATTGGAAGTGTCCAAGCTGAACTTGTGGCTGAATATTCTCATGGAGGTTTCACAGCATTTTTGTGGCAGCAAAAGGGAAGTGGTTGGCCATGGCCTTCTTCACAGTGCTTTTTTTTCTCCATTTCCCAATCTAATTCATAGCTCTGAGATTTCCTGGTGGTCTTCCATCTTAGGACTGAGTAAATTCTCTATCATCCATCCATCCCACTCTCTCTCTCTCCCTACATCCATCTTCCTATCATCTATTCTATATCTATCTATAGCAGAGATCTCCAAACGTGGCAACTTTAAGACTTGTGGACTTCAGCTCCCAGAATTCTCCTTTTCCTGTCACTAAAGAAACTGTTGTAAGTTGAGGAGTACTGTAGATTTCCATGAGTGGCAGACCAAAACATGGCCCACAACCTGTGAAGGGATCTAAACCAGGCAACTTTAAGACTTGTGGACTTCAACTCCCAGAATTCTGGGAGTTGAAGTCCACAAGTCTTAAAGTTGCCAAGTTTGGGGACCCCTGACCTATAGCCACCTACCTACCTACCATCTTCCCACCTTTATTATTGTTTATAAATAACGCAAATGAACATAACTTCCTCCTCCTATTTTCCCCCACAGCAACCACTCTGTGAGTTGGGCTTTGAAATACTACACAGCTTGGAATTGAATTGTTTTTTTAAACCAATTGAGTGTTTGTGAAGTCTCTTTCAAGTCAAGCTTGACTCCAGGTGCCTTCATGGACAACAGTAGAGAAGTTTTTTCCCAGTGACACTCTCTAAACTTGTCAATCTGCCCACATTCCTGGTTCAGTGGTTCTCCATTAAAGTACTGGCCAAGTCAGGCTCTGTTTAGGTTTTTGAGGTGAGTCAAGGATGCTAAGAAGTTGCCACTTAAATGGGCCATTATTTTTGTGGAATCATTTTATTGTGTAAACCCCAATTGGCTGAAATCACAAATTAAGCTGTAAACCAGAGCGTACAAGCCAAACAAGCGGAATGCACTTACTCCATTAATCCAAATGAACCATATTGTGGACTAGTAGAATGTGTGAAGCCAGACAGTGGGTAGCTAGGTAGCTAGCTAGTTACCAAACTGTAAAGTAGCCAACCACAGTTTAGTGCAATGTGTCATGTATGTTACACAGCCCCCTCCCCGCAAGTAGCCCTGAGTGAAAGGCAGCTTCTGTGCTTTAATAAAGGCATGATAAAGTGCAGTATTTGTATGTAAGGTGGAACATCTAAATTTCTGTTAATAGAGAGCCTCTATTAAATAAGGAACTTATTAATGTTAATAGAGGCTCTCTATTAACAGAAATTTAGATCATGTTGTGAAGGCTGGTGCTGCAGGATGTTGGATAATTCATGAAAAAAATTTATTCTCATAGTTAGGCTAACCAGGTTTATCATGGAAGCCCAGCCACTCTTAAAATTTTAACTCTATACATGCCATTACCTCATCTGCAAGGGGAAATTGAAGACAAACACCCCCAAGCTTTGCAGACAGTTTTGAATACAACTTCTCTCATCTTGCAAAATGACAGTTAAGTTTGATCCAGTGGTTAAGAAACCAGGCTAGAAACCAAGAGACTGTGAGTTCTAGTCCCGCCTTAGGCATGAAAGCCAGCTGGGTGATTTTGAGCCAATCAGGAGACTTGAGAGTTCTAGTCCCGCCTTAGACCTAAAAGCTGTCTGGATGACTTTGGGCTAATCACCAGGAGACTGTGAGTTCTAGTCCCGCCTTAGGCATGAAAGCCAGCTGGGTGATTTTGAGCCAATCAGGAGACTTGAGAGTTCTAGTCCCACCTTAGACCTAAAAGCTGTCTGGATGACTTTGGGCTAATCACCAGGAGACTGTGAGTTCTAGTCCTACCGTGGGCATGAAAACTGGCTGGATGACTTTGGGCCAGTCACTCTCCGACCAACCTACCTCACAGGGTTGTCGTGAGGAAAATAGGAGGAAGAAGAAGCAGCGTTTGCTGCCTTGAGTTGTTTAAAAATATAATAAAGGTGCGATATAAACAAGTCTTAAGATGTCTGCAAATTCACACTTTTTTCACCGTTAAGATACCTGCTCTGTGCTTCAGTTACAGAGGAAAGAAAAAGAACTTAAAATGCCCAGGGAGAATCAAGCACGTTCTGAAAAGGCCCCAGGCTCAACGTTCACAGCGTTGTCTGTGAAAAGAACGCAAAAGAAACCGCTGTGGGGGCCACCTGGAAGAGGAAACAGGCTCACTGGTTCAATAATTTGAAAGAAAAAGTAGTCCATATTTTTAACTTGGAAACTGTCTCACAAGCAAATGGAGGATTTATTGGGAATGTTGAAAGGTTTGCCGTTTCCAAGTCTCTATGCCACCTGATCTTTGCTTTAAAACAGGAACCCAAAGACGCTGGAGAAACAGCATCGGGAAAACCTGGATTGCTTCGCTGCCTTGTGGGCGACTCAGGGAAATGTCCAGTTTCTGCGAGGGCAGAGGAAGGGATTCCTGCGAGATCCTTGGGCCGAATCCAACTTTTCAAGATGTTGTAGATTTGAGGGATCAAGCGCAGGGAGCGTACTGTAAGGCCAGGCGATCGAAGTCATTCTCCTGTATAGCCCAAAACAGAAAGAAAGAAAGAAAGAAAGAAAGAAAGAAAGAAAGAAAGAAAGAAAGAAAGAAAGAAAGAAAGAAAGAAAGAAAGAAAGAAAGAAAGAAAGAAAGAAAGAAAATAAGTTTACATTCTAAGGGGAGAATCGAATCAACAATGCAACAGCTAAAAGGGCCAATACAGGCTTATCTTATTTATTTATTTTTTTGTATTAATTATATATTAAATCTTGACTTAGCAAGAGTTCCTTTAGTGTCCCAAAGGTGCTTTTTCAAGAGGCAACTGGACTTTCTGGGCTTTCTTTGAAGAAGCTTCTTGGATGAGAAGCAAAACAGCTTCACAGAAAAGCAAGAAAGTCGAGTAGCCTCTGGAAAAAGCACCTTTGGGACAAACACGATCTGGAGGACTGAGAATCTCCATAGAGAGTTCGTTTAGTGACCGTTCAAAGTTACAACGGCACTGAAAAAGCGACTTATGGCCATTATTTCACAACTTGCAACCACTGCAGCATCTCCACGGTCACGGGATCAAAATTCAGGCGCTTGGCAACTGACTCATATTTATGACGGTTGCAGTCTTCCCTTGGGGTCATGGGCTCCCCTTTTGCAACCTCCTGGTAAGCAAAGTCAATAGGGAAACCAGATTCACTTAACAACCGTGTTAACTAACTTAACTGCAGTGATTCGCTTAACAAACGCGGCGAGAAAAGTTGTGAAATGGGACAAAGCTCACTTAACCGGTTTCTCACTTAGCAGCATAAATTCTGGGCTCAATTGTGGCCGTAAGTTGAGGACTACCTGTAAAATCTTGAACTGCATTAATACAAGCTCTGTGTCCTCGTCAAAGGACAGTAACGATCCCACCTGTCTACACTGACCATTTCACCGTTGGGAGGGCAATTCTGGGCACGGCATCTTCAGAGGGACATAGAAAAGTTGGAGCTTTGGGAGAAGAAAAACATAAGGGAGCTTGATAGGTTTCGTTTGCAAAAGGGAAGAGGCACGATAGCAATCTATCAATACAGGTAATCCTCCATTTATGACCATTATCTCCATTGCAAAGTAGTGTGGTTGTTAAGTGAGCCGCACCCCATTTTATGACATTTTTCGCCATGGCTGTTCAGCGGTCACCTCCATTTGCAAGCTTCTGACGGTCGATGAGGGAAGCTGGATTCACTTAATGACTGCATGATTCATTTAACAACTGCAGGGATATGGCACAAAGGTTGTAAGATAGGCTGCGACTCATTGCCTTGCTTAGCAATGGAAACTGTGGTCCCAATTGCGGTTATAACTCGAGAACTACCTGTATGGCTTCTCTGCTGCCTGAGCAACTCCCAGAACTGAACTCCTGCAGGAATGCATTCAATGAAAATTGATCCGTTCATGCATTTATTTCCAACGAGTGGTGCCTAGAGATCAAACACTCGCCTCCCACTCGGAAGGGTGGCAGTTTGATCCTAGGCAGCTGGCAGAAGTTTCTCTATCAGGGTGCAACACGAAAATACCTGCTGCGAACTCTGCGTAGGTGTCAGGAAGGGCACCTGGCCAGTAAACGCTCAGCTCCACTCAGTTATCCTGACTCTACCCCAAAATAAAAAGGATCATTGAGTCTGTCATCTGCACCTCTGTAACTGTCTGGTTTAGTTCTGCAACCCAACAGGACAGACACAAACTTCAGAGAGTAATTAGGACTGCAGAAAAAACAATTACTACCCACCTGCCTTCCATCGAGGGCCTGTATACTGCACGAGCCAAAAAGAGGGCTGTGAAAATATTTACAGACCCCTCACATCCCGGACATAAACTGCTTCAACTCCTTCCCTCAAAAAGACGTTATAGAGCCCTGCACACCAGAAAAACTAGACACAAGGACAGTTTTTTCCTGAACACCATCACTCTGCTAAACAAATCATTCCCTCAACCCTGTTCAACTATTACAAAGTCTGCACCACTATTACTATTCATCTTCTCATATTCCTTATCACCCTCCCTTCCCACTTGTGACTGTATGACTGTAACTTTGTCGCTTGTATCCTTATGATTTATAACTGTTTCCTAGTATGATTTGATTGTTTATTGTACCCTATGACTATCATTAAGTGTTGTACCTGATGATTCTTGACTCTTGACGAATGTATCTTTTCTTTTATGTACACTGAGAGCATTTGCACCAAGACAAATTCCTTGTGTGTCCAATCACACTTGGCCAATAAAGAATTCTATTCTATTCTATTCTATTCAAGCAGGGGTGTCAAACTGGTGGCCTGCGGGCCGGATGCCTTACAAGCAGGCCATGGCAACCCCAGCTCTGCGAAGGGGGAAAACGCTGTGATGTGTCACATGACGGCAACATGATGCCGCAAGTTTGACACCCGTGGATTAAAGGTCATAAAAAGAATAAAAATCATTTATTCCCATACTTGAATCTGATGAGAACACTTATTTTATGACACTATATGGAGGATTTAACCACAATTTGCAATGCTTGACGAACAACAAAAATGCAATTTATTTATTTTTTTAAAAGAAATCCTCCCTTCCTCCCTCCTTTCCCCTTCCCTTCCCCTCAGAAGCCAAAGCCAAAGAGTAGAGACGCTTTACCTTAACTTGGTACTCCTTTATGAACGGATGGCTTTTATGGGCATCCTTGAGCTGCGACAGGTAACGGTTGGTCACCTAAAAGGAGGAAGAAGGGACAGCGATGGAGAACAAAAACAACGGGAAAGAAAATCTCCTGTGGAAAAGGAGAAGAGCAAATTCCGCTCCCAAAGGGGGAAAAAAAAAAAAGGCCGCTGGAATGGGAAAAGCCAGCCAGCCATTCTTCCATGTCAGCGGGAGGCTGATTGAGAACTGGGCGACCTCTGACCTTTCCCACGGCAGAGGAGGGACTCCCAACAGACGTGGCCGCGAGAGGAAAGGAGGTCAGGAGAACTGCCCCGAAATACACAATGGATTGGGAAGAGGGCTAGGAGAGGAGATGGGCTCCCCAGCTGAGGAAGCTGGAAGGACCATCGATGGAACAGCAAAGAAAAACTTCCCCAGCCATTTCCTTTGCGGCAGCTGGCCGCATGAGTGCCTTGCTGCGGCCAGGGGTCAGAGGGGTCAAGGGAGAAAGAAGTGGCCCAGGCTCCAACAAGGGGGAGAACGGGTCAGTTCCCACTTTCCCTCTCCTGCCAAAAATGGCACTGGGGAGAGGAGCCAAACTCATCAAGGACAGACCTGCAATTAATTATTCCTAATGAGTTACTCTTCTGTTTGAGAATTCCAGGCTTGGGAAGAGTCAAATGACTTAATCTCATCGCCGAGTGAAGGAATCCACTAAAACAGGGGTCTCCAACCCTGGCAACTTTTAAGATTTGTGGACTTCAACTCCCTGAGTATGGGAACTCTGGGAGTTGAAGTCCACAAATCTTAATGGAGACCCCTGGACTAAAGCAACCGGGATAAGTGGCTCTTCAGATAGCGCAATGCCTTTCAACCTTGGCAACTTTAAGAGGAGTGGGCTTCAACTCCCAGAATCCCCAGCCAGCAAGGCATTCTGGTATTTGAAGTCCACTCCTCTTTATAAAGTTGCCAAGGTTGAAAAACACTGGCTTGAAGTCATATAGGGGAGTGACTCACGGCACGATAGGATTGGAAAGATACCTGGATAGAGAGAGAGGTCTTGGCTTGATCTGTGTGCCCGTCAGGTGCTGTGTGGGTTAACAAGAATGTGAGGAGGAGGCTGGATTTTATTTTTTGGCTCTATCTGGGGAATGTGGTGTTCTGGTCACAGGAACATCCAGATCCTTAAAATTCTTCACCCAATTTGCATATTTGGGAGGAGGTTTTCAAAGGGGAAATGGTATTTAACCTCTGTTTTGGCTTAAATACTTGTCCTGTCTCTCATGAAAAAATAATCTGATTTGTTGGATTTTTAAGAGAGGGATTTGTTGGATTTTGCCCTGCTTGCTCTTCAGTCCCTGAAAAAGGGGAAAATATGTTGGATTCACCCATCTGGGGTGGGAGAGAATTTGGGAGGCACAGCCAAAGAGGCTTATAGTTATCCTGAAGAGGCAGAAATAACTCACTGATTGAAGGGGAGATTTAGAATCCTGGCTTACATTACATCAGAACATTCATCTCCTCTTATCTAAGTAGGGATTAAAGCCACATGTAACATTTGGGGGATAGGCGACAGATTTATCCAACAGGAACGATTTGAAACTAACAAGATCGCACCTGCAAATCCTGCACGGCTAAAATTTCTCATCTGGAGCTGAAGGCGTTTTTCTAATGTATTTCAATTTTCTTTGGCTTTTTTTCTTGCAGAACTCAGTTTCGTTTTCAATCACAAACATTATTTTGCGGTATGAAACAGAGAAGTGGGAACTGTGAGTAGACCATCCTCGCTCTGTCCAAGGAGATGGTACATTTTGAATCGGGAAACTTTCCTGAAATGGTTGGTCAGAGGTGAAAGATTGTTTAAGCTCCTTGAATTCTTTATGCTAGCCAAAAAGAGATGGCTGTAGGTACAAGTATAGGTAGTCCTTGAATTACCACCATAATTGAGCCCAAAATTTATGTTGCTAATTGAAATATGCGCTAAGTGAGTTTTGCTCCACTTTTACGATATTTTCTTGCCACAGGTGTTAAGTGAATCATTGAGTTTGTTAAGTGAGTGACACGGTTGTTAAGTGAATCTGGATTCCCCATTGACTTTGCCTGTCAGAAGGTCACAAAAGGGGATCACATGACCCCAGGACATTGCAACCGTCATAAATATGAACCTGAATTTGAATATGCATCTGAATTTTGATCACACAACCACGGGGATGCTACAATGGCTGTAAATGGGAAAAACGGTCATCAGTCACTTTTTTTCAGGGCCACTATCTTTGAATAGTTACTAAATGAGCTATTGTAAGTCGAGGACTACCTGTAATCCCTGGCAATTGTAGTCGTAAGTCGTGACGGTCATAAAGCAGGTCATTACGTGACCGACCTCATCATATGACTGTTTCTGTGGCAGGTTATCAAGGGAATCCATTGTTCACTATGAGGTTTTGCCAGAAACCCAGAGTAAATGCTGGTTTCTGGTAAAAATGTCATACATTGCAAGTTGTGAGTGCGGGACACTGCGAATGTGGCCATGTTGTTGCCACAGGGGTGGTTCGTGGTTGTCGGAACTTGGGAATCAGATTGTAAATATCTTTTGGGGGCCCCACTGCAACTTTGGTTGCTGAGCAACCGGTTGTAAGGCAAGGACTACCTCTATGGTCAAGAGTTGAAATGCTTCCCACACACACACACAATAAATGCAAACAAGCAGTGCCTACCTCTGGAGTTTTCCCCAGGTGTTGTGAGAGGACGACAAAGTTGATGAGGGTCTCAGGATGGCTGCTGTCCTGAAAGGGGAGAGAAAAGTGCAAAAACCAGCACTTGAATAAGGCCACAATATGCCATTTTCTTCCATTCCTCCATCAATGTAGCTGAGGACTCTCTATCTTGGGAGGACTCAAGAGCTGCACCATCATCTGGTACTGAAATTGAGCCACACAGGCTAAGAATTTCTGCAAGCCGGGAAGGAAGCAACGATTTGGTTTTTCAGACAAGCAGTGTGCCAAAAACAGAACTGGATTAGCCACTGGTCCATCTAGGCTAGGATTTATTCCAATGGAGAACAGATCCTGCCTGTGCTGGATCACTTGCAATCACCCAAGAGGCTGCAAATTTGAAACTTCCAGAAGCCTATAATCGAAGGGGATTAGTTCAGCCATGAAGTCCTGCTCAGGGCAGAAATCCAAGTATAAGTACTCCACCAGGCAGCTATCTCAGTTCAAGGCTCATTTCCACTACTAAAGTCCCTACTGACCCGTAGGAACTTTTTTTCCTACTGCTCAATTGGAATCTGCCTTCTTTTATTGGAATCCAGTTTTTCCCAACCTCAGCAAGTTTAAATTGCGTGGTCTTCAATTTCACATGGGTTGGGAATTAAAATGGCTGAGTTTGACAAACTCTGATTTTGGATCTTCTGAGTCATACCTTTGGACACCTGAAAAATGCTATCAATCACATGCATCCCAGGGGTCGCCAACCTTTGGGACCTCAGGGACCACCAAACTCATAATTTGAAATCCCGCAGACCACTAATATGAATTTTGACTGATGGTGGCTTGCTGACGTTGGTGGGAAAATTGGTCCCATATTCCAGAGCTGCAGTAGTCACAAGACTGGCTTTGCAGGGGTGCTTTGGGGGGGGACATTTCTCTGCAGACCACCAAAATTTTCTCACAGCCCACCAGTGGTCCGCAGCCCACCAGTTAGCAACCACTGGATGTATCCAAGGATCAGCTGGCCCCGCCCACGCCCTATCCTCTCCTATACTTCTGTCTTTTTCAGCTCAGCTGATTCACGCGGCACAGTAGTTTTCACATGCCTCAGCTGTTTCACTTACCGGGGCTGCCCTGTAGAGGTTCCAATTGGTGCTTTTTGAATGCTGTGCACACTCACAGAACCGGTTGTTAAACTGGTTGCAGCCCACCGCTGCATGTTATCTATGACTATATTCCCTGTGTGGTTGCTCATACTTTCTTTGCAGGCTAACTGCATTCCCACTGTCCAGAGTTTGATCCTGACCTGAGAGCTGACTCAGCCTTCTGTCCTTCTGAGGTCAGTTAAAGGAGAACCCAGATTGTTGGGGGCAATATGCTGACTCTATAAACCACTTAGATGCCTGTAAAGCACTATGAAGTGGCAGTCTAAGTCTAAGTGCTTATTACTATTGTTACTTTTGCACCCACCCAATAAAATAATAAGGAAAAACTAAATGTACCCATTCTAACATCCCCCTCTAACTTGATTCTTTCAATCTTCTGAAGCACCCCATTGCATTTTTCAACACCTATTCCTGAATTCCTGAAGTTTTCTAAAAAAACAAAACAAAAAAAACAGACTGGTGCCCAAAACAGGATACAGTACTCAAGAGGGATCTGATCAAGATTGAATTAAAAGTGATTTTGGAAGTATATTTTGACTGATAAAACGTAAAGTTGTGTTTGCCTCTTTTGCAGATTCCGCGATACTTTGACCAATGATCCATTTTTGATTGGCTGTAGCCCTTTTCACTTCTCCTACTGTCCAGTCAGATATCGTCCGTCCTATAACTGGGTCTCTGATGTTGGCAACTGAACTTCAGTGTTTCTGTGTAGGCTGATCAAATCTCTCCCCTCCAACCCCACCCATCGCGGAGGGAATCAGGATAACAAATTGATTATTATCCAAACTGGCCGAATAGGTCCCCGATTTAGAAGGGGTAGGTAGAACTGTAGACCAGAAACAGGATTCAGGTCTTTCCCGTATGGGAATCTGCACGGGTATATGATATATATATATCATGACTTCAATGCATTAACAATGTAGTTTGCATCCGACTTAATGCAACTGCACAACGGCGTAATTCACACAATGGTAACATAATGCTTCAGTTGGAACTTGGATGCTACTGCAGTTTGCAATAGGTCTCCAGACTGCCTAGATTGTGGTTTTGGAGAAAACTCTTGAGAGTCCCTTGAACAGCAAGGAAATCAAATCAGTCAATCCTAAAGGAAATCCACCCTGACTGTCCTTTGGACGGACAGATTCTGAAGTTTAGATGCTTTGGCCATACAATCCGAAGTGTGAACTCACTGAAAAAGGCTCTGATCTTGGGAAAGACTGAAGGCGAAAGGAGAAAGGAACAGGAGAAGATAAGGTGGTTAGACAGTGTCATCAACTCAAGGAACATGACTTTGAGAAGCTTTAGGAGGCAGTGGAGGACGGGGTCCAGGTGTAACATGGTGCCACGGTCCATAGGATCGCGACGAGTTGAACATGACCTAGCGACTGAACAACAAGATTCTCACCCCCTGGCTTTGCAAGGGCTGCCTTTCAGCCAGATTTCTGGGGAAGAGCTCACCTTGTCAAGGGCCTCTTGCAGCACCCCTTCGGCATCTTCCCACTTGCCCTGAGCCATGTAGCAAGCAGCTTGGCCGTTCAGGAGCAGCAGGGTGGAGGACCACTTCTCCGACATCTCCTGGAAGATGTAATAAGCGTCCTGCAATTTTTCACCACCCTGCAGAGCAAGACATTGGGAAATCCTTAGGAGGAGGAGGAGGAGGGACACTTATTTTAAACAGGTTGCATGCATATTCCCAATGAGCAGTTAGTGCCTTAAAAATCCTCTGCACCGTAAGTTCAACGGTGAGGATTTAAAACCATTTCAGGATTATCACCTAACGTGAAAATACTTCCGTTGACAGAACTACCATCCGCTGGAGGAGAAGGACTGTCTAAAGGAAGGGGTTCCCAATCTTGGCAACTTTAAGATGTGAGGACTTCAACTCCCAGAATGCCCCAGCCAGCATGCTGACTGGGGCATTCTGGGAGTTTAGGTCCATACGTTTTAGAAGTTGTCAGCATTGAAAAACACACCATGTAACTCATCAACTGATTTTGGGCACGGCTGTTCCCCCGCTCCCCCATTGAAACAAATCCCAGGAAATAGCTATTTGTACCCAGCGTAACAATAGTAAGCTGGTTGTCCTTGCCCCATTGGATCCCGGTTTGGAGGTGGACTTGGAATCGAGACCATCCGAGAGGATTGACACGTCTCCCCTGGAATGTCCGGAGAGTCAATGGGGCTGAGGAAGAGGCTGTCCCAGGCCTCACCAACACAGGGGAAGACAGCTGAACGGACAGGAAGCTGCCTGCCCTCGCAAACACAAGGGGAGGGTGTCTTTGTTGGGAGCAATATTTTTGCTTTGTCACACACTTCCAGTGTTTGTAAACTCTGCTTTAGGCCGTGTTTCTGCCCTATGGATTCTTGCCCTGTGGACCTCGAACCTTGTTAACGACTTACGGATCTTGCCTTGTGGACCACGCACTTTGTTTCTGAACTAGAGATTCCCCCCCGTTGCCTTGTGAAATCAGCTCTGGTGACTATTGGCTTTAGTTTGTGGGGCTGTGTTGCACTGACTGTGGGTGGCTGCCCTCAGGAAAGTTTGTGGTGGAGCTTTACCAGCTGTGGTAGGGCCATTTGTCATGGGATAGCAAAGCAGTAAAGGACTTTAATGAAGCCTGCATCTGCCCAGACAGCCTGGACTGTAACACTGCCAATTCTAGTAGCTGTTTATTCCACCGGTTAAATTCCCCAGGGGGCTGAATATTGGATCAGATAAAATTTCTGCCCTAGTCTCACCAGGGTCCAGTGAGTTGCTCTGGAAAAAGCTCACCCCTGCTACGTCGACTCTTCCTGGGATGGAACTGGAGGTGGTATTTCAGCAGGTTTTGACCAGTTCTGGAGAATTGGTAGCGGAAATTTTGAGTAGTTCGGAGACCCGGTGAATCCCACTTCTGACTGGAGATTTTACAGTCTCTTTTCCCTGTCACGCCCATCAAGCCACACCCACAGAACCAGTAGTTAAAAAAAATTTGAATCCCACCACTGGATGGAACGTAGTCTGGATTCCCAGGTGGGAGGAACTGCTTTCCAGAAGGCAAGAAACTTGCGAAGCTTGGAAAGTTTGGTCGATAGGAAGAAGGTTAAAATGGCCGCTCCCTTGCTTTCCCGAGAGGAGGGGTATCAAACTGACGGTGGATGTGTCGTGCGCAGGCCACGCCCGCCCCAGCTCTGCAAAGGGGAAAGCCATTGCGATACGTCGTGACGCAATGTGACGTGGCGAGTTTGAAACCCATGCCCTAATATATCTATAAATATGCAAATAGTTGCTTTCATCTGGCAAGATTCTGTCTACGGATGTAGAAGAACAATAAAGGAAGCTAGTCTTAAGGAACTCCATGTGTCCGTTCTTGGTTCTTGGGAGCCGACACTTCCCTTAGTGCCCAACTGCCACAAATCGGCACCTACCATCGCAAGATTCACCCATGCAGTTGCCAGCTGCGTCAGCGTCGAGTCCTCATCTTGTTCCTGCATCTTCTTAAGTTCTTTTCTGAAGAGAAAGAAAGAGGAGGGAGGTAATTGAGTGAAATGGCCTGCCTGCAAGACTTGGGGCACCACGTGGCAAACGACTCATGGAAGGCGCCCTATTTTATGCTGACTCATTTGCCTGCAACCTCCTCATTTAAAACGGACCATAAGAGGGATTGATTGACCGGGGCTGTCTGGAAGTTGAGTCATAGCAACTGGACGTCCCGCCTCTTTGATTTGAAAGGTTTCGCTGCTTATCCAAGGCACTTCTTCAGTCTGATCAAACAGGGAACTTTCACTTGCAAAGTTAGGCCTCTGACTGACTGACTCCCGGCTCCAGAATCGCTCCTAGAGCAGCGATTCTCAACTAGCATTCTGTGACATATAGGTATATAGCCATGGGCTTGTTTCTAGCTTGCCACAAGATTTTTCTCTTACGTTAGTTTTCAAAAAAAAAAAAAAATTATATTCTGTATACTCCATACAATCAATATAATATTCATGCTAAAAAAAAATTGCATTTCTTCTGAAACCAACTCTAACACTTTTAAAAATATATAAAGGTATACCTTCTATAATTTTCTGGAGTGCCATAAAATGACAGAATATTTTGCTGTTGATTCAAAAAGGTTTGAGAATCTTTCCCAAAGTTTTAGGAGATAACCCACCCGCTTCTGATAAAACATTTCAATTCATTTCAATAATTTTTTTTTTTTTTAAAGTTAGGCAGGAGAGGTGATGCTGACAGGCTGGGAAACTTACCGGGCCAAATCCAGACGATCCAGTTTTAGGAGGATCTGGACGGTCATGGCCATGCTGGAAAGAAAAAGAGCATTTTAGGGCTTTCGAGGAAGCAAACCACGGGGGATCCACATGCGCTCTGAGTTTGTTTGTTCAATTTCTATGGATGCCATCTCAATCCATGACGCTGGTGTACAATTAAGGGGTCCTTCTGCATTAGGGGCTCGTGCTGAAGGAGCAGGTAGGAACCATGGCCAGCCAGCAACCTTTGCACAAATCTGTCCATCCGTCCGTCCGTCCGTCCAATCCAACTAATCTATTTATTATGTTGCCCATCTCCTCTATAAGGTGGCATAAAAATTTGACAAGTAAATACTGTGCACCAACTGAACTCCTTCTAGGAATAGGAAATCACTTTTAATGGACTTTCACACCTCAGTAGTTTATTTCTCTGACCTTTGACTTCTTGTATTACAGGCAGTCCTTGACTTACGACCGCAATTAGGACTTGAACTTCCGTTGCCACGTGACGCGATCATTGGCTGAATCATCACATCGTTAAACACATCACACAATTGTTAAGGGAATCGCACTAGCATAAAGCGGATGTCAACTCATAAAATAGTTTTTCAAAGGTAGTAACAAGGTAACTGAAGTGTCTGCTGGGCAAATATCTAACTGGAGAGCATGTTTGATGACTCTTGGCTATGGATGTGTCCCATTGGAGAATATGAATTACGATACACCCAGGAGGTGGTGGGTGGAAACCAGGGTCAAAGGTGACGATGAATGATGTGTCTCAGAGTCGGCTACACCCAGGCAGGGCCTGACAAATTAACTCCCAATAAATCCTTTGAAGTTTTGGAAGTCTGGCTTGAGACTCATGATTTAATTCGGGGTAACTGCCGGAATCCTGACAGTGAATCTGGCTTCCCCCCACCGACTCTGCTTGTCAGAAGACTGCTGGGAAGGTCACAAATGGCTACTGGGAGACTTGGGGATGCTACAACTACTGTAAAAGGGTGACAGATGCCAAGTGCCCTAATTGAATTGTGTGACCCACAAAGACACAGTTATGGTTATAAGTGCAAGAGCAAGTCATAAGTTTCTCTCTCTCTTTTTTAGCACCATCATAACTATGACTAAATCATCATCATCATAACTATCGCTAACTGGTCGCACGTAGAGGACTACTTGGGTGATTCACACACTAAATTACCTCCCACTATGGGAAGCGCATCATTATTTGAGTACATAAGGTTTCCAGTTCAGAGCAGAAAGTGTCTCTTACCAATCGGGTATCGGATGAGAACTATCGGGTGCACAGCTTGTGATTCAGTCGATGGGATGAGTTCTAAGTTCTTTGTGGAGACAACAATTGTTCTAAAGAAACTGGTGGGAAGCGACGGTGGGATCCAGGCTTGCACATGGCGGATTGGAGAAAATGAGGGGAGGGGCAAACCCGCTTACCATTCCAAGCTTTCGCCCTGGTGAAGGGTCCGCAGCGCCGCATCAGGGTTCTGGTCGTGGAAGTAGACCGAAGCCGCCATCAGCAGGAAGGTGGTGTTCGTGATCTCCACGCTCTTGCTCATCTTCTTATCTAATTCTGCCACAATTGCATCCCTGTAAAGGAGGGGGGGAGGAGGTCAAATCAACCTCAATGTCCATTTCCCCCACCACCACCAAAATGGGAGCAGCCTGCAAATTCACTGCGAGCAGCTTTTCAAACCTCCTTCCGCAACAATTTGGCAGGAGGAGTATGAAAAATATGGAACACCTGAGACATGTTACTCTAAGGTTGCTCAGAGCAGAATTCGGAAAAGTATGGGAAGTCCTCGGCTTACGACTGCGATGGAGACCAGAATGTGTGGTGCGCTAAGTGAGACATCTGTTAAGTGAGTTGTGTGCCCGTTTTATAACCTTCCTTTCCACAGTGGTTAGACGGATCACTGCGGTTAATTAATAACCAGGTCGTTAAGTGAATCTGGCTTCCCCGTTGACTTTGCTTGTCAGAAGGTCGCAAAAGGGGATCATAAGATCCTGGGAAGTTGGAAGGGTCATAAATATGATCCAATTGCCAAGCATCCGGATTTTGATCATGTGAGGATGAGGATGCTGCAATGGCTGTAAGTGTGAAAAACTGCCGTCACTTTTTTTCAGTGCTACTGTAACTTTGAATGGTCACTTAACGAATGTTTTTAAGTCGAGGGCTACTTGCATTTACCACATCACTTCAAGTTTTTTTCAGCTGCGTTCCCAGAAAAACTTGCTTATTTCTACTACCTTTCAACTAGTTTACTACAAGTTCATTTTTGTAGAATAGGTAGACCTAGTCTTAAAAAAATGTACTTGTGACTTAGTTTTCATGACCAGACAGGATAAATTATAAAACGAAAAAAAATATGTAATTTTAGAGAGAGAAAAATCAAAGTATATTTACATTTAGAAATGCTGTGAGGAATGTCAGAAGCCGATGCTTTATACTATTTTCTTTCTATTCTATTTTTCTTTAACTTTTTTCTTCTCTTGCCCTTCTTGCTTTTTCTTCAATTTCTTTTTCCTTGCTTACTCTCCGTTGGTTTGGTTTAGCTTTAGCTTTCTTGTTTTAAAGTTTTAATAAAGACTATACTTAATCAAAGAATCAGGCCAGATTTAGCCAGCCAAAAGATGCTTGGATATAAAGTTCCCTGCAGCTTTGGGAAGAGGACACAAGAATTATAACACTCAAGTCCCAGATTTACCTCTGGCTCTCTTTGGAGAGGTATTCAGCAAACATCCGGACGGCCTGGAGCTCTGGACAAGCCCTGGGCTTGATTTCATCCAGCACCACACCATACTTGCGCTGTGCAAAGGAGGAGGAAAAACAGCCATGAGCAAAACTGTTGGCAGGCAAGATAAGGAGTATCAATCAAGGAGAATATTTGTAGCTCAGGATTGAAATGAAGGATCATCCTTCGTGCTCTGTGAGCTTGGTTGTTTTCTAGTAGACGTATCACTGTCCAAACTATATCATCGCCGGTCTAGTCCCATAAGGAAAGGAGATTTAATGCTAAGTTTTAAGTTGCCTTTGCAATGAGTAAACACCAGAAATGAAAATCTACCATTCAGTTCCACAAGCTCTTGCTTCAAAGGCTCCTACTAACAAACAATGGACACTATAAACCTTTGGTTTGCCAGTATGTCATGCGATCCAGGGCCGCAAACTCTCGATTTTTGAAGAAAGAAGCTTAGAAGAGAACCAGACACACTGTGGCTTGTACCTCTGACTATCCAGGGAGGACAAGGCAGCACATCTAAGAGAAATATGCAGGTATTTGGATTCAAAGCAGAACACGGCCCTCAGAAGGCTATGGCCAATTCTGAGTACCTTCTTAATGAAGTTGCATCTTTCAGAAGTTTGCAGAATAGCTTTGCAGTCCCAGCAACTAATGACATGTTTGGGTTAAAGAGAATTAAGGCATGACCATGTTGTCACACTCTTTTTGTACCTCCTTCACGCATGAACCCCTGAAACTACTCAATTACCACATGAGCATAGAAAAAAAGCCTTCTTTTTTGAAAGAAGGAATCAACAATTGTATCAGCGCCTGGAGGCCAGACAAGGAAGAATGGATGGAAACTGAACAAGGAGAGATTCAACCTGGAAATAAGGAGAAACTTCCTGACAGTGAGAACAATCAGCCAATGGAACAGAAGTTGCCTTCGAAAGCTGTGGGAGCATCATCACTGGAGGCTTTCAAGAAGAGATTGGACTCTCATCTGTCAGAAATGATGTAGGGTCTCCCGCTTGGGCAGGGGGTTGGACTAGATGACCTACAAGGTCCCTTCCAACTCTGTTATCTGTATCTGTATCAATTACAGCCATGTAAACCCCACCTCAACCCCAGAATAGTTTTCTGGTCCATATCCAAATACTGTAACCAGGGGGTGGGATTCTACTGGTTCGGGTGAACTGGTAGCTCCGAAAATCACCTCGGAACCAACTGGTTCACTGCGACTATCAGCTGTTGGGCCCACTCGCCCTATCATCTCGGCTTTACTCTGTGCTTTATTTCTGGGTTTTCCAGCTCAGCTGCTTCGTGGGGCACAGCTGATTGTCATGTATCAGCTGTTTTACACACAGGGCTTGCAGAAGGTGAGTTGCAAATGCTCCACGCGCGCGCAAAGTGCACGTTGGGCACACACATGCGCAAAGTGCACGCTCAGCCAAATTGGTTCTTACACCAGTTGAATCCCACCCCTGACTGTAACTATAAATTCCTAGGTCTAGGGGCATCTGCCAGGTATGGTTAAAAAAAAAAGTCAACATGGGAGCTCTGAAGAGTCAATAGAATCTTTGCCTCAACATCTTGACTTTATATATCATACCCTGTGAACATCCATCCTAGGACCCAGTTTAAACGGATCTGTAAAACAGATTGGAGAAGTTTCCTGGGGCCGATGGAAACTGTAGTCAAATAGCTAGAGAACAACAGATTCTCCAGGGGGAAGAATCCAGGGGGAAGCATCTAGAATCTGGATGAATAGTTAGTAATCAAGGGAGGCTGCTTTCATTAAAATGTAAGATTTAAGGTAGTGTTGCTATTAATCACAATTCATGTGGTTAAATTGTTTGAAACTGAATGGAAAAAACAATCCACACAAAAACACAAAACTGCACATTTCAGTTCAAGGCACACGTATAGAAGACTACATAAACTTGGCACCTGCCCTTTTTTGCACTTTCTCAAATCATTTGAGGAGCGTGGCCTACCTGTGCAATGTACGCACGATACAGGAAGATGTCCCTCTCTATTTCTTTTTCTGGACTGGATGGCTAAAAACAGAAAAGAAAATTATTTTCCATAACATACACACAATAAAGCACAACCCCACTCCACTCCTTCAAAGAAGTCATTATTGCTTTATCAACTTAAATAGAAAAAGTCTACTTTTTGGATGCAATGCTTTCCATATACCTTCTTTCAGTTTCACAGTGGCCACAGCCACCATGGAGAATAACAATGGAGTTATAACATTCAAAAAACCATTGTTTGCCCACACTCTGGATTAAATGAAGATATCATAGAACAGCTACACATTTTTTCTTCCTGTAATCACACAACCCCTATTTGGCCTTGTTTCTATTTAGTCTTAACAATTTATTATCTTTACAATTCTATTTACAATAGTTACAATATTATCTTAACAATTTTACCGTATCATCTTAACAATTCTATTATCTTTACAATTTATATTTTTGTTTCCTAGTATGATTTGATTACTTATTAGTAACCTATATTATTATTATTAATTATATAATTATTAATAACCTTATTAGCCACCTATGAGTCTCGGTGGCGCAGTGGTTAGAGTGCAACTACCGCAGACTAATTCTGCTGACTGCCGGCTACCTGCAGCTTGGCAGTTCAAATCCCACCAGGCTCAAGGCTGACTCAGCCTTTCATCTTTCCGAGGTGGGTCAGATGAGGACCCAAATTGTTGGGGGCAAAATGCTGGCTCTGTAAACTGCTTAGAGAGGGCTGTAAAGTGATATATAAGTCTAAGTGCTATTGCTATGAATATCATTAAGTGTTGTATCTTATGATTCTTGATGAATGTATTTTATTTTATTTTTTCCTGATGTACACTGAGAGCATGTGCACCAAAGACAAATTCCTTGTGTGTCCAATCACACTTAGCCAAGAAAGAATTCTATCTTCCATCTATCTATTGCCTCCACTCCCTCGTGCTGAATCTCGAGGCTTTTCAC
Organism: Pseudonaja textilis; assembly: GCF_049901715.1. Taxonomy (NCBI): domain Eukaryota; kingdom Metazoa; phylum Chordata; class Lepidosauria; order Squamata; family Elapidae; genus Pseudonaja; species Pseudonaja textilis. The sequence continues at coordinate 325,406,875 of NC_141990.1, forward strand.
TGAACTACAAGTGACAGTCAACTGGTTGAGGATGATGGGACCTGCAGTCTTAACAGCGCTAGGGTGCGGGAACTCGGAAAAAGCAACTAGAGCATGGGTCTCCAAACCGTGACAACTTTTAAGGCTTGTGGACTTCAACTCCCAGAATTCCTCAGCCAGCAAAGCTGGCTGAGGAATTCTGGGAGTTGAAGTCCACAAGCCTTAAAGTTGCCACGGTTGGAGACCCTGAGCTAGAGGATCTCCAAGCGGGCGAGGGAGGATTAGAAAACACTGGTTGCTGGCGGCGGTTCAACCGGTCGCGCCTTCCTCGGTTCATTTCCCCCCCACCCCCCAGAATTTAACCCCCACATCCCGCTCATCCCCGGCCCCCCTGGCGCCTCACCTTGACTCGCTGCGCCTCGTTGATGGCCGCCTGAAAGGCCCCGATGTAGAAGTTGTTCCTCACGTCGAAAAGCTCGTCGGCCTCGCCGGAACCGGCGGGGGTCGCCATCGCGCGCGTAACCTTTTTCAAGACGGCCGCAAACCCGACACGTCTTAGCCTTCCTCGCCCTTCCACGCCAAGCCCTGTGGGAAGCGTCCATTGGCTGGCTCTCTTTTGCCCCGCCTGCCACGAGGAGGAGAGAGCGAGCGAGGCGGACCAATCGGAAAGAGAAGAAAAGATGGTTGGCGGAAAGCATCCTGGGAATTGGAGTCAGGCAAGGAGGCCTTATCCGCCACCCGGCGTATAGAGATAGAAAAAATAGAGTGGTGCTCTAACGGTATAACGCAGGGGTCTTCAAACTTAACAGCTTTAAGACACATGGACTTCAACTCCCAGCATTCCTTCTCCAGTCAGGTTAGCTCAGGAATTCTGGGAGTTAAAGTCCACAAGTCTTAAACTTGTCCAGTTTGAAGATCCTTGGTATAAGGGCTATAGCAAGAAAAAAGTCTGTTGAATCTAGTGGGATTTGCTTCCCTGTGTTGAAAGGTGTCAAAATGCCTTTCTTTCGAGGATTCGATTTTCCTGCTGGGAGAGCTCCAGTGCAAGGATACGGACAACTGCTTGAAAGCGGGATCTTTTTATTTTTCAGGAAGGCGGAGAACAGTGAGAAGTCTGCGTTCCTGGGCTAGCTAGCTTCTTATGGTAAGTCCCTGGTTTTTTTATACCCTTTTCTCCCTTTGTAAGTTGATTTTGTGTGAGTGTTTGTATTTGTGCCTAATGTTTCAAATCCTGTTTGAGTTTGTCTTTATTTCCACCAGAGGCCAAACTCCGCAGGGTGGCCAGATTGTATTATTGGTTTTCTGTAATCTCTTTTAGCTTTAAGATAGTTTTTCATATTTGTTCTGTGGCAATCTCCTGTGTGTCCCTTTTGTAATTTATATTTTGTGTCTTTTGTCTGTTTGTTTTGTTTATTTGGTATGTCCTGTGTTTGTAAGGGTTTTCTAAATTATCTTTTGTTTCCTTTTCCTATTTGTCTAGTTTTCTTAATTACTTAGGCTTTTGTCTATAGGGATTCTTTAATACTTTTTATTTGATTCCTTTTCCTATCTAAGTTTGTTTTCTGGCTGACCTGATGTTCCCCTTGGGCTTTTCCTATCTTTTGTGACACTACTGCCTTCTTGAAATTCCCTTTCCACACCTGACAGCCTTATTTGAATAAAAAATAATTATTATCATTCTTCAGCGTGGATAATATTCAGAAGGAAAATTTTTGTGTTGTTTTTTTTTTTTTGTCGGCTCCTGAATGGACATTTTCTCATGCTCAAGAGTACCCAAGAGGAACGTTAAAAATAGTAAATTTTACAACGTTCCTCATCTATTGTAGCCTCGAGGCTTTTTATAAGTTCTGCACTGGGTTCATAAACCTCCACCAGGTTTCTAGGTATATAAGATAGCATTGTTATGTTACAAATAGAAATAATTGTAGAAAATATGACTAAAATGATTGATAAAATATTCACTGTAATGTAGTGGAATGTTTGTTAATAAATGAATTAAAGTGAATGAGAATTACATTAGAAAAGGATGGGAACATTTTAATTATTAATGATTTATAAAAATATAAGTGAGAAATATGGGGAAAAAATAATTATGGAAAGTTTATAAGTGTTCCCAAGGAAGTATGATATTCAATTGAAAAGAAATGTTAAAGATGTTAAGATTTTAATGAATATTAATGATAGAATTGAATTGGAATGGAATGTGTGCTTTATTTACATATATATATATATTTGTTTTCTGAGGTTCTCGCGGGTATTTATATGTAGATCTTTGGTTGTTCAGGTTTTCTCCGTAAGATTGAAGTATCTAGCAACGTTTCGATGAAGTCTCATTCATCATCTTCAGGCTCTGTCTCAGCTCTGTGCTTCTCAGAGTAATGGAGATTCAGCGTTCCTCCTTTTAAAGGAGGAAGCGCTGCAATCTCCATTACTCTGAGACACAGAGCTGAGACAAAGCCTGAGATGATGAATGGATTCATCACGTGCCTGACACTCAAATCTTACGCGAGAAACTACAAGATCTATATATATATATATATATATATATATAAAATCTTTTTTAAGAATATAGTGTGTATTTTAAGAATGTACCAAGCAGAATTTGATTGGAAGTTATGTATTATATTGAATGTTATAATCTTAAAAGTATACACTGAAGCTTAAATAAGAGTTTGAATAGATAAAATTAAAATATATAAAGGTGTCATACTCCAATTAGTAGGGAGGATTTGTTTAATGAGAAAAGATAATATGAAATTGAAACAGGACAGACAAAAGTATAAATATAATGATTTGAATTGAGGAGATAATTAAAATAAAGTTGAGAAAATTAAGAGGGGAAAAACTATGTAGAAAATATAAAACAGTAATAAGATATGGAATAAAACACAAAAATGAGCATGAAATTGAGTTTGTGTCTGTATGAAGAAGTGATAACCTGGGACCATGCTATTTTCAAAAAAAGATGTTTTATTTGTATTATGCTTTTTTCTTTTTTTGTGAAAACCCAAACCTCCACCAGGTTTCTATGGGAAACTTCTAGGGTAGCTTTACTGAGCGTAGATCTACATTCCAGAAATGTAGATCTATCTACATTTCATGTAGAACTATCTACATTCTATGTAGAACTATCTACATTCTACGCGATGCCGAGAGTGCCTGGGAGTTGTAGTCCAACCATGCGGCGAGTATCCAATGGCTTGTAAGAGACGCGCCGGCGCTGGCAAGTGACGCCACATTTTCTGAGGAAGTCGCGCGGTGACGTTACAGACGCGTCTCCGTGTCGCGGGGCATCTTGGGACTGCTCTCACTCGCGTTCTTTCTTTCCCGGCGGCGTGAAGCCTTCCTGCCCTGTTTCTTGTGCGGACGATGGCCGGTTTCCGTGCTTTAGGATTGGACCCCTGGCTGGCGTCTCAGGCGGAGCAGCTGGGCTTGTCGAGGCCCACCCCGGTGCAGGAAGCTTGCATCCCTCCCGCCCTGCAAGGTAAATACCCAGAGAAAGACTTAAAGCAGAGGTCTCCAAACTTGGCAACTTTAAGATTTGTGGACTTCAACTCCCAGTTTTCCTCAGCCAGCTATGCTAGCTGTGGAATTCTGGGAGTTGAAGTCCACAGATCCTAAAGTTGCCAAGTTTGGAGACCCCTGACTTAGAATAACTTTATTGTCACTTTAAATACATACTAATCGGCATATATTAAGATGAATTTTTGTTGTATACAGCTCTCAAAGGGTCACCCCCCCCAATATACACTACAGAACGTGACTAAATAAAATAAATCAATAAAAATTATGCATATACTCACATATGTTATATGATACAGAGAAACAATACAGTCTAGTTCGGATGTATACATGTACATGACAAGGAAAACGAATCTTGCAAGTTGGCATAGGGAACAAAACTGTTACAGAATAGGGTAGTCCTGCTATAGATACTTTGAAACCTTCTCCCAGAGAGAACCAACAGAAACAGGCCATGAAGTGGGTGGGTGGGGTCTCTAACAATGCTTTGAGCTCTAAACATATAGTGCTTATAAGCGGTATCCTGAATGACAGGAAGAGAGCTTCCTATAATCTTCTCCACTGTCTTCACCGCTCTCTGTATGGACTTTCTATCTGAGGCGCTGCTGCCACCAAACCAAACAGGGATGCAGTTTGTTAAAACGCTGTCAATCGTGCCTCCGTAAAAAAAAAAGTGGCCAGGACAGAAGGAGAAAGAGGTACTTTCCTCATCCGATGCAGGCGCCGGTTTGCACACTTCATTAAGGATGAAGTATGGAAAGACCAATTCAGATTATTAGTTACCTGCACCCCCAGATACTTAATACTGTTGACCACCTCTACAACTGCATCCTTGATACTGAGTGGAGTATGACCATGTGGGATCTTTCTAAAATCGACAATGGTCTCCTTTGTTTTATTAACATTTAGAACCAGGTTACTTTTATTGCACCACTCTGTCTGAGCCTCCACCTCTTCCCTATAAGCCTCTTCACTGTTGTCTTCACAATAGAATTCGTAGCAGACTTGACACAGGAGTCGTATCTCCAGTGAAGGAATTGGAAGGCTCACCAGACCTTTAGTGGTTTATGAGCTCTTCCCATAGTAGCCCACCCCCAACATGACAAACATGAACAATTACAGAGAGTCCTCAATTTACAACAATCCATTTAGTGACCAAAGTTACAACGGCACTGAAAAAAAAGTGATTGATTACCATTTTTCACCCTTACGAGCAGCACCATGGCCAAGTGATCAAAATTCGGCCGCTTGGCAGATACCTCTGACCACACACAAAATGCATCACAACTTTGGCCTTTGCATTGACCTGTCCTCCTACATCTTGCTCCCATAGGTCGTGACTGCATGGGCTGCGCCAAAACTGGAAGTGGCAAGACAGCTGCCTTTGTGCTCCCCATCTTGCAGAAACTTTCTGAAGATCCTTTTGGCATCTTCTCCCTGGTGCTGACACCAACAAGGTAGGGGCAGGTATAGCTTGGGAAAGGACACTTACGCCAAAGAAACGAATAGGTGAAATCTTGGTTTGGTCTGTGCTTAAATGAGTTGCGCAAAGCAAAGATTATTTGGGTAATTTAATTTAATGAAAAGGAGGACTAGGAATGACATGATAGCAGTGCTCCAGTATTTGAGAGGCTGCCACAACTTTAAGACTTATGGACTTCAACTCCCAGAATTCTCCAGCCAGCCAATTCTGGGAGTTGAAGTTCACAAGTCTTAAAAGGTTGCCAAGTTTGGAGACCTCTGTGATAGTGAAACAGTTTGGAAACACTGAAGCATCCTCATGCTGGATTGTCTCTTACCTGCTACAGAATCAAGAAGGGAGAAGTCTGCCCTGCCCCTGCTAATAGCTTTAATTTTAATATTAAGTAAAGCAAAGGAACATGTCTAAATAAAATCGTATATTAAAGACCGCAAGCTCCTTTGGGCCTTTAGATTATGCTAAGGAGAGATATGATAGCGGTCTTCTGACGCACAAAGGGATGTCACAAGAAAAAGGGAATAGATGTATTCTCCATGGCACCTGATGGTAAGGCAAGCTTTATAATGAGAGGTTGCAATGTGAACTAAGGAGAAAATGTCTGATTGCAAGAGCTATTAAGCAGCAGAACAGGCTGCCTCTGTCAATTGTGAGTGCCCATCACTGGAGAGTTTTAAGAAAATAACAATAGCACTTAGACTTATATACCACTTCATGGTGCTTCACAGCCCTTTCTAAGCCATTTATAGAGTCAGCATACTGCCCTCAGCGATCTGGATCCTCAGTTTACCGACCTCAGAATGATGGAAAGCTGAGTCAGCCTTGAGCCGGTGAAAAGATTGAGCAGCCATTTATGCAGAGTAGAATGATACCTGCATTGGGCAGAGGGTTGGATTAGAAGACCTCAAGGTCCCTTCCAACCCGAGGATTCTGTGATTATGTTCCAGCCATGCACATATTGTCAGAAGATGCCTCAAAACTAGGCATCTTGAGTGCTTATATAAGTAGAAAGGTAAGATAGGATGTAGGATCCAATCTGGGCTGGTCATCGGGGCCAGAGGTTTTGTTTTCCAAGCTTTTGGGCTTGTGCTGAAGCCCATCATCCTCAGGGAACTTCTCTCTAGCACGAATCCTGAAAACTTGGAGGGCAAAACTTCTGTGGTCCCAGATTATTGACCCAGATTAGATCCTGCAACATTATCCTGGGATACATATATTTGCCTTCGTTCAGGGGGAATATGAATTTAATATTGGTAAATTAAAGTAATAAATATTTTTAAAAGAACCTTTGCTTAACTCTTCTTCCTCCCCTTCTCTGCCAGAGAGCTGGCCTATCAGATTGCTGAGCAGTTCCGTGTCCTTGGGAAGCCTCTAGGTTTAAAGGACTGCATCATAGTCGGGGGAATGGGTACGTCAACTTTATTGGGAAACTCGTAATTCACCCTCTACCCTTAAACAAGCTATCTTAAACCCTGTGAGACTGCAGCAAATACCAGTATTTATTTGACCACTTCATACACTGGGATGAGATGCATAGCTCTTGTTTTGACCTAGGCTTCCCCAACAGCACAAAACCGACTCCTCATCCCGATAAACCCCTTTTATTTAATTTACAGTGAACTCCTGGCCAACAGTCTTTCAAGATATTTTACAATTACGGACCTTTATCAGGCTTGGAGAGTTGCCAGGCCGATATCTTTCAGATGCCACATTGTAGCAGACAATACTTGACAAGAATGCAGGAACAGATCTTCTCCCAAATGAACTAATTGTCTCCTGCAAAACCCCCCTTTCGCTTCTATTTTATTCCCTATGGGAGGGGCCATTCACCGTCCACCTGTGGCCTAACTCCCAAGTCAACCCTTGTTCCTTAGCTGTTCCCCTCTGGCAGCTCTGTGCATGTTGTTGAGGTAATTCCCTGTTAGGAGAATGAGCGCATACAGGGAGACGTATTTGAGAGTAGTGTTTGAATAATACACACACAGCACACAGCACACAGATACACTGTACAGTAAATGTAGGTTTTTTACTTTCAATAATGTTTGAGCAAAGTTCAAAATAGGCAGTCCAAAGTCATTCACAGGTAAGATCATTCAGTTTTTAGTCCAGGAATAATCCAATAACAAATTCCAGTGTCAAAAACAGTTCAGTATCAGACTTACATCAAATCCAGGAATAGCAGTCAATTAGAAGGAACGGCAATATTCTCCAACAGAAGGAAAAAGAGAGACTCACTGAGACTTCTTCTGAAATTAAGACTGAACAACCCAGGTTTCTGGCTCCATCTTATGGCCTTTTGAGAAACCACACCCAATTACACTTTTAGGATGCTCTTAAAGAGACAGTATTAAAATGTCTGTCCTGGTTTATATATTTCCAACCCAAATAGCTGTTAGGTGACTTATATTCCTACATTCTCCCTTTTGGGGTAGGACAATATGTACAACCTTACATTCTAAGTCCATAATCCTCACAGCAAGCCTTATGCTTTATAGAGCCTTGGGCCTTTGTAAAATGATCTGCAAAATTGTTTTCTGACGTACAGTGTTCTAGCTTAATCATTTTACTTTGCACACATTGTCTTACATTTAAATATCTTAAATCTGTGTGTTTCGTTCTTGTTTTATCAGCAATATTTGAAGCCATCTGCATTGCTGATTGATTATCTTCATAAACAACAATAGAATCTGTTACATCAATTCCCATGTCAATTAATAGTTGCTTATACAAAACTAAATCTGTACATAGTAAAGACAAACATGAGAATTCAGCCTCCATTGTTGACAAACTTAGATGTTTCTGTCTAATAGATCTCCATCCAATCAATACTTTTCCCAATAGTACTACAGTACCCAATGTAGATTTTCATGTATTGATGTCTGTAGCAAAACTTGCATCAGCATATGCAGTTAAATTCAGTTCATCTTTAGGCTCAAAATACAATGCATAATGCATTGTTTGTTTCAGATATCTTAACACACCTTTAGCAGCTTGCCAGTGCCTTTGAGTTGGCTCAGCGTTAAATCTCACTAATCGATTAACACTGTATGCAATATCTGGCCTTGACCAATTACTGAGATAAGATAAACTACCAATCAAGGACTGATAAATGTTCTTATCAAAAATAGGACTTTGTACATCACTATGGCTAAACTGGCTCATTGGTGTCTTAGCTGGCTTACAAAGTTCCATTTTAAAACTTTTTAGTAATTGGTTAATTTTATCTGCCTGTGAGATCTTGTATCCTCCCCTAGTTCTATCTATCTTTAAACCAAGATATTGTTTGATTTCTCCTAACTGTTTTATCTCAAATTTCTTTTCCAATAGTGAAATTATCCCAGTAGCTTCTTGTTCAGTTTTGGTAATACTGTGTGTGTATTATTCAAACACTTCTCTCAAATACGTCTCCCTGTATGCGCTCATTCTCCTAACGGGGAATTACCTCAACAGCCACAACAGCTCTTTGGACGCTATCTCTTACAAGAGATGTTAAGATTGTCTCTATTTGTGGACTTTCAGATATGGTCTCTCAAGCCCTGGAGCTGTCTCGGAAGCCCCATGTTGTCATCGCTACCCCTGGCCGCCTGGCTGATCACCTACGGAGCTCCAATACCTTCAGTCTTCGAAGCATCAAGTTCTTGGTAAGACGTTTGCACAAAGCGGGGTTTCTCAACCATGGCAGCTTTAAGGTGTGTGGATTTCTAGAATATTTGTGCACAACGGGGTCTGCACAAACCATGTGGGCCGCTGCATTTTGCACCAATTAGAGCTTCCGGATGCTCTTCAAGGGCAGCCCCATGTAAGAGTGCATTGCAATAATCAAGACGGGAAGTGACTAGGGCATGAGTGACTGTGAGTAGGGACCGCTGATCCAGGAAAGGGCGTAAGTGGTGCACAACCCGCAGTTGCGCAAAGGCCCTCCTGGCCATGACCGCCACCTGCTCTTCGAACAGGAATCCAGTGAGTCCAGGAAAACCCCTAGATTACGCACAGGGTCTGTTTGGGGTAGCGCTACCCCATCCAAGACTAAAGGTGGCAATTCTCCCTGAGCCAGTGAACCCCAAACCCAGAGCCACTCAATCTTGCAAGGGTTTAGTTTCAACCCGATGCTCCCCATCCAGCCCCTAACAGCCTCCAGGCACTGCGAGAGGGAGGACACAGCAGCACTTAACTCACCACCAGCCAAGACATACAGCTGAGTATCATCAGCATATTGGTGATACCTCAGTCCATGGTGGCAGATGATTTCAGCCAGCGGCTTCATATAAACGTTGAACAGGAGCAGAGAGAGTACCGAGCAGAGATGGGATTCAGCAGGTTCTGAGTAGTTCTGGGGAACCGATCGTGGAAATTTTGAGTAGTTCGGAGAACCGGCCACTTCTGACTGGCCCCGCCCCCATCTATTCTCTGCCTCCCAAGTCCCAGCTGATCGATTGGGTCTTCTTTGGTAGGGCAACCAAAGGAGAACGGAGCTGGAAAGCAGGTTAGTGGGGTGGGGAGGGAATGAGGATTTTACAGTAACCTTCCCCCAGGAGTGGGGAATGAAATTGAGATTTTGCAGTATCCTTCCCCTGCCACACCCACCAAGCCACGCCACGCCTACAGAACTGATAGTATAAATTTTTGAATCCCACCACTGGTACACCGAGCCCTGAGGAACCCCGTAAAGCAGCGGGCAAGAGCTGGATCTCTCCCAGTTAGGATGGATTTTGCCGGAAACTGGCATTTGCTTCCTGTTTACTGCAATAAAATACCCATTGCAGACAAGGGGATTCTCTTAACTATCACCACAAAAAAATATCCTAAAATTGAGTAAGTGATATGTCATCAACCTGTTTAACAACCAGCATGAATGACAGCTCTAATTCCAGGCTCAGTTACAATTGTAAGTCAAGCACTGCCTGTATCACAGTCCCGAAAGTCAACTTGCATGAAATAGCCAGGGTGCTGGCTGGGGAATTCTGGGAATTGAAGTCCACCAGTCTTACTCTGATGTATAGCTATTTTCCCCGTGGGAACATGGTCCAGCCCAGATAGCCTTTCAGAGTTGCCTTGAGCCTTTGGTCTGGTCCTTAACTAAGTTTTAGTGGCGGTTCAGCGGCAGCCACTTCCTGTCTCCTTTTTGGGTTCCTTTTAGGTCCTAGATGAAGCCGACCGGTTGCTAGAACAAGGCTGCACCGACTTTACCAAAGACTTGGAAGTCATCTTGGCTGCAGTTCCAGCCAACAGACAGACCATGCTCTTCAGCGCCACCCTAACCGATACCCTGAATGAGCTCAAGAAGGTCGCCATGAACAAGCCGTTCTTCTGGGAATCGAAATCTGAGTGAGTTTGGATTGGGGGTGTCTTTTAATGGGGAAAGAATTTGGGGGTCAGCGGGAGGGCGAGGAAAATATGAGAGGCTTACAGAACTGGGTGCTGTAGAGCAGAGGTCTCCAACCTTGGCAACTTGAAGACTTGTGGACTTCAACTCCCAGAGTTCCTCAGCCAGCTTTGCTGGCTGAGGAACTCTGGGAGTTGAAGTCCACAAGTCTTCAAGTTGCCAAGGTTGGAGACCTCTGCTGTAGAGATAGATGCTTTTCTCACTCGGTCAAAGCAAAACTACAGTGAAATTAATGGTTATTAGTTCGGGGTTTTTTTTAGGTAGTCCTCGATTTACAACTGTTTGTTTAGCGACTGTTCAAAGTTACAACGGGACCGGAAAAAGTGACGTTAACGATTGTTTTTCACCCTTACGACCGTTGCAGCGTTCCCCATGGACATGTGATCGAAACACTTGGTGTGTATCTATGACGGTTGCTGTATCTCGGGGGTCACAGTGCCCTTCCGACAAGCAAAGTCCACGCGGAAGCTAGCTTCGCTTAACAACTTGTGTCCAAAAACGGTCACAGAATAGGGCAAAACTCACAACCACCCTGCTTAACGATGGAGATTTCGGCTGGATTGTGGTCGTAAGATGAGGACTACCCGTAGAAGAAAAACTCAGTCCACTTCCTGAGTTGTGCAATTGGCCCATCTAGCCTTTACCTGATCGCAGCGGTTGTCAGGATTGAAATCAAACTCCTTCCTGGCGTTTCCAGGAGAGGCCTTGAACCCAGACCCCCACCCCACCTTCCCATCAGTGCCCACGAGAAACCACAGCAGCCTGGCAAAACAATGAGGGAAAGTGGCATGCTTCACATTGTCCCCAAGGAGGGGAATCTCCAAGCTCCCTTTCTAAGGGAGATCAAATGAATACAAGGTCTTTGGGTACCGCTCCTTCTACACCTGCAGAATTTGTCTCAATATCTTTTTCCTTCGAACTTGCAGTGTCAGCAACGGAGCAAGGAGACTTTAGGGAAATTGGATAGAGAGATGGATGCTGCCTAAATTGGAGAGGTGGATGGCTGCATGGAGAGATAAGATGATTAGATTTTTATTTCACCTCTACTATTTCATGAATTATTAGCTCTATACTCATGTTTATAATTCGATGGTTGGCTGGTGCTTTCAAAAATCCCTTCCCCTAACAGCTGGCCAATCTCATGGTCCTTAAAAAGATCTTAGGTCAGTCTTGCGGTGGAAGTTAAGTTTACAGGAAACAAGCCGGATTGCTGGTGCCAACTACAGGTAGTCCTCGACTTACGACTACAGTTGAGCCCAAAATTTCTGTTGCTAAGCGAGACAGATCTTAAGTGAGTTTTACCCCATGTTACAACCTTTGCTGCTGCAGGTTTTAAGTGGAATCACTGCAGTTAGTAAACTCAGTTGTTAAGGAAATCTGGATTTCCCCATTGACTTAGCTTGTCACAAGGTCACGAAAGGGGATCACATAATCCGCAGACCACGGCAACCATCATAAATAGGAACCAGTTGCCAAGCACCTGAATTTTGATCACATGACCATTGGATTTGCTGCAAAGGTTGTAAGTGTGAAAAACAGTCTTAAGTCACTTTTTTCAGTGCAGTTGTAACTTCGAACAGTGACAAACGAATGGTTGTAAGTTGAGGATTGTCTGTACACATTAATGCCGCTTTTCTTCTGCCAGTGGAAATAAACCAAGCATACCAGGAACCTTCCGTGTTCAGTCTAAACCAGGATTCCTGATACGTCAGTCCTGTCAAAAATCCACCTTCGTTTTTGCTCCCAACTCCTTTGCTTAAGAATGACAACGCGGAAATCCTGGATCGGTTTTAATACTGAACAAACCAACAGTTGTGTTTATTTCCTGCATCCCTACAACAGGTCAAAGAAATAAAAGCACAGATTTTTAAGCAGAGGCCAAATGGGATCCATTTGCAATAAACAATAAACTAGAATTTCTGCAGCCAGGCAGACTGTGGAAGTGAGCAGAGCAATTACGCAATTACGTCTTCTTTAGCGTTGATTTGTTTTGTTTATGTTACGGTATTTATAACCCATCCCAGTCCCAGAGGACTTCGGGCAGTGGACATTATCAACAGAAATACCCTCCCCAATGAGTCAACAAGGTCAAAACCAATTAATCATGCAAAGCAATGTTAACCTCAAAGAAAACGTGAACCAGGCAACCAAAATCCGAGTGAAATAACATGATTTTTAACCTGTTTATGGAACTGCAGCAAAACGGGGGCTGCATGTATTTCGGGGGAGGTTGGATATTGCAAAGAGTGGAGGCTGTTATGGGAAAGGTTAAGCAATATAAATAACATCTACACTCAACAGTAAGGCTGCTCTTTTAGAGGGGGGCCTTAGTGGGAGGGAGTATTGTTGGACTGTCCTTTACTGGGCAGCCAACTGTTGGAGTGAAGTGTTGAAGATTGTGTAGACCAGGGTCTCCAAGCGTGGCAACTTTACAACTCGTCGACTTCAACTCCGAGAATTCGTCAGCCAGCATATGAGACTCCAGGTATACACCGTCTAATCATAAAGTTGCCATGGTTTGAGAAATATAGTACTGGTATAACAGGGAGGCAGAGGGAAGCTGTATCCATCTCTCAAGGTTCTGTCTACAACAGAGGTCTCCAAACTTGGCAACTTTAAGACTAGCTGGCTGAGGAATTCTGGGAGTTGAAGTCCACAAGTCTCAAAGTTGCCAAGTTTGGGGACCGCTAGTCTACAACAATAAAGTTCCACTCATTCTTCTAGTGTCTGTTTCTTGACCTTATGCCTTAGCTTCGCTAAGATCTCTTCTTCGTTCTCTCCATCCCCCAAATCCCACCAGGGTACGGACAGTGGAACAGCTCGACCAGCGTTATCTTCTAGTGCCCGAGAAGGTTAAAGACGCTTACTTGGTCCACCTTGTGCAGACTTTCCAAGATGAACATGAGGACTGGTCCATCATCATCTTCACTAACACTTGCAAGTGAGTTTTGTCCAGAGCATCTTTGCCTCCATCATTTCTGCTTTCTCTCCTTCTCTCCTGCCTCTTCTTTTGACCCAGAGCTGATATTTCAGTCTTGATGTAAGGACACTGAATAGCATTGTGCCAGTCAAACCAAATGTTGCCCATCAATTCAAATTCAAATTGTTGAGGTTGATTTTTAAAATCTGTTTTCTTCCCTATCTTAAATCAGGTTGAAAAGAATGGAATTGGGGTGGACTTAGTTTATCTAGTGTACGAGGTTGAATGAGAAAGTGCAGTTTTCTCTTTTCTTACCTTTAATACTTTAAATATCCTGTGTGCCCTGAGTAGACCTCTAGAGTCTAGACATATCCTCTCCTTCAGCACTTCCTGGAAGGATTAGGTCATCAGATATTGCTATAGAAAGTACTGAAGAAAGGTGAGACTTTCTGGGCAGAATCCAGCACTGCTGTGAGCACATGGCTCACAGTCTAATGTGGTAAGAGTGCACCACAGAATTCAAGTGAGGTGGATGGATAGATGATGTTCCATCAAGTTTTAATAGTTCCTAGTGACCACATTGATATAGTTTTCTCCAGAATGATTATCAGGTAGACCTCATCTATTCTATCTGGTAATCCAACTGCTACCATATAATTGGGTCCATCCCCTTTGGCTAGTAGTCATTTTCTTTCCTTTCCTTCCAACTTTCCCATCCTCAAAGAGTTTTCTCCAGAGAGCCGGGTTGTTTTTGCTTAATATACCTGAAGTAGGAAGATTGGAGCCTGAACTTTTTGTGTTCAAGTGAAAATTTCAGTTTGATATGGGCCCCAAAACTCCCTGCCTCATTTGCAACTTGATTTAGAAGAATAGGATAGGATAGGATAGGATAGAATAGAATAGAATAGAATAGAATAGAATAGAATAGAATAGAATAGAGAAAATAATTAGAAGGGAAGGGAAAGGAATGAAAGGGAAGGGAAGGGAAGGGAAGAGGGTAGAGTAGAAATAGAATAGAGTAGAGTAGAATTAGAATAGAATAGAATAGAATAGAATAGAATAGAATAGAATAGAATAGAATAGAATAGAGAAAATAATTAGAAGGGAAGGGAAAGGAACAGAAGGGAAGGGAATAGAATAGAATTAGAATAGAATAGAATAGAATAGAATAGAATAGAATAGAATAGAATAGAATAGAATAGAATAGAATAGAATAGAGAAAATAATTAGAAGGGAAGGGAAAAGAAGGGAAGGGAAGGGAAGAGAGTAGAGTAGAAATAGAATAGAGTAGAGTAGAATAGAATAGAATAGAATAGAATAGAGAAAATAATTAGAAGGGAAGGGAAAGGAATGGAAGGGAAGGGTAGAATAGAATAGAATAGAATAGAATAGAATAGAATAGAATAGAATTCTTTATTGGCTAAGTGTGGTTGGACACCCAAGGAATTTGTCTTGGTGGAAATACTCTTACTGTACATAAAAGAAAAAATACATTCGTCAAGAGTCAAATTTCATTGTGAGCCAGTCTTTCTCCTTAAGTAGACAACAGAGGGAAGATGAATGCAGCCTCTTTGTTCTGGTGTGTACCTCTCCCATCTCAGTGCAAGGTCAATTTTTCAAAGAATGTTAGTCAAACGGATCCTTATCTATCAAGTTTAATCATTTGCAGCTTCCAAGAATTGCATTGACCAAGCAGTCAAACTTGCCTTGTGACATAACCAGGAGCTGGCGCATCCTTTCGATTAACAGATGCACAGGGCAATGATGTTTCTGAGCAGATGCAGAGCAAAAGACTTGGCAGCCTCCAAAGGAAAAACAGGAGCCTTCTACAACATACAACATAAGGACTGCAACAGCCACTATGTGGGACAAACAGGCAGAAGACTGGCAGAACGCATCCGTGAACCCAAACTGGCATTCAGAAAGCTTGACGAAAATATTTTGACTTCACAAGACATAGACAGCTTTTACCATAGTTTCAGCTGGGAAAATGTGACAATCCTAGACGAAGCCAAATCCAAAAATGCCAGGGAATTTCTAGAAGCCTGGCGCTCTGATCAGTCATCAATAAACACATAGACATTAACAACATCTATGGACTAGGCAAAAGAGGCAATCAACCAACCCAAAAGAGAAAAAAAGACTTTAGCACCTTGTCCACCAGTGATTGGCAGTCAGATCAGCATAGATTAACTTCAGACCAACAAGCAAGCAAGCGATACCCCAGTCAAGAAACTGCCAAAGAGCCATCAGTAAACAGCCCAACCAAAGAATCTCTGAGCTATATACATAATCTCCTATTCTTTGCCTAATTACCATTTTAGTTTCTTTTTATTCTTCTATCTATTGTGGAGAGAAGGGAAATATATGATGAAAACATATTAATTTGTAATAAGAATAATGACAGAAATATGCAATGGTAATGTAATAAGAAAATATATATAGAAACGTGATAAAGGAACGTAAACGATGTCTTGACACTGACATAATGATACATATAATTTTATTTTATGTTTTTAAAATTTGAAAACTGAATAAAGTTTATAAAAAGACAACACAAAGAATCTGTAAGACCCATCCTCATACAGATAGGCGAGACACCAGAGTATAAACTGACAGCAAACTGCACTCCTTGCTAGCACTGGTGATGTTACCTAGCTAGGATAATGAAACATCTGCAAGAAAACAAACAAACTCAGAGACCCCTCAGAGACCCCAAGGACCCCTCATGTCACCCCCGAGCCCCAAATATTCTTCTTTATTAGATGCAGAGTACTGGTTCCTGCACTAGCTGCCATGCTCACCCAAAAGTAAACACGGGGCTGATTTTATTATTGCATTTTATTATTGTTAAATCTATACGCCACCCATCTTGCTCTGCCTTTTTAGGACCTGCCAAATTCTCAACATGATGCTCAGGAAGTTCAATTTCCCATCCGTGGCTCTCCACTCGATGATGAAACAGGTAAGTCAATGATGGCCACCAGTGGCTGCCCAGAGGAGGGAAGATCGGCGCTCAAGGCCGATTCCTCAAGTCGTCTTCTGCCATTTTGCCTCCTTGAAGCATTTTTTCCCCACCCGTGCCAGCGCCAAGCCTCCATGGAGCATAAGAAGGACCATGGACCCTATCCCCCACCCCCCCCAAGGAAGTTTCTGAGCTGCATCTCCAATTGTGCTTCTACACAGAGAGAGGGTCCCATCCAGAGGTGGTCTTCAGCAGGTTCTGACCAATTCTGGAGAACCGGTAGCGGAAATTTTGAGTAGTTCAGAGAACCGGCAAATCCCACCTCTGACTGGCCCCACCTACCCCCATCTATTCTCCGCCTCCCATTGAGTCCCAGCTGATCGGCTGGCTCTTCTTTGGTTGCCCTGAACAGGAGAACGGAGCTGGAAGGCAGGTTGGTGGGATTTTAAATTTTTTTTACTACCGGTTCTGTGGGCATGGCAGGGGAAGGATACTGTAAAATCTCCAGTCAGAGGTGGTCTTTGCTGGTTCTCCGAACTACTCAAAATTTCCAGTTCTCCAGAACTGGTCAGAACCTGCTGAATGCCACCTCAGGTATTATATAAAGCAGGTTAGTGGGGCGGGGAGAGAATGGGGATTTTGCAGTCTCCTTCCCCTGCCACGCCCAACAAGCCATGCCCAGAGAACCTGTAGTAAAAAAAAAAATTTGAATCCCGCCAATGGTCCTATCACTCAGTGAATAAAGCAACTTCACATGTAGGGATTTCCAGGTTGACTTCCCAGCATCCCAAGTAAAGCAGATCCTTTGGCCTGCAGAGTCCTCTCGTCTCATCCGAATCCCCAGAGGGAAAGCAAGCTTGATAAAAAGCGCTTGCCAGCGCTAACGTTGTTCTTTTTCCTTCTCTCTTTTTGCGGGCTCAGAAACAACGTTTTGCAGCGCTGGCAAAATTCAAATCGAGTGTCTTTAAGATCTTAATAGCTACTGATGTAGCTGCCAGGTGAGTGAAGCCGGTCTGGCACTAAAATAGGTCCAGAAGGGTGTGTGTGTGTGTGTCCCAGGTTAGGTAGGATGCCAAGCTTAACCATCTTCCTCTCTGTGTTCAATCTCTTGGATTTAGGGGGCTCGACATTCCCACCGTCCAAGTAGTCATCAATCACAACACGCCTGGACTCCCCAAAATGTACATCCACAGGGTGGGCCGAACAGCTAGAGCAGGTAAGGGGAATTCGCTCGTCCTTTTAGTCTGACTTGTTTCTCTCTGGAAGCAACATAAATCCTTAAGGGTTGCGCGCTCTGCAACTTCAGAGACCACTTTGACGGACATTTGAACTGGCCTTATAGAAAGAGGCCTCCCTCTGGGATTCCCCACTTGCTAGGGCTTGGGAGCGTCCTTGCCCAGAATGCAGAATGCTGTTTGTTCTGTAGGTTGTGCTGGAATGTTCTTCTCGCTGGAATTTTTCCATGTGCCGACATGCTTTTTTCTTCGTATTCATCCTCAAGTCCTCAACTTATCACCGTAACTGAACCGAGAATTGTCATTGCAAGTCGAGGTTGTTAAGCGGGTCACCAGTTGATCACGCCCATGACCTTTTTCATCAGTTGTTAAGCAAATACCATGGTTATTAAGGGAACCTGTTTTCAACAATGAGCATTTTTCTGCAGTAAAAATTAAAAAGCACAGTCATGTCATTGTAGGTTGCTGCAAAATAGCCATAAATGTGAGCCGGTTGCCAAGCACCTAAATGCAGTCTCGTGACCAGGTGGCAGAGAGGTTGCAGCCCTCGTAACTTTGAAAAAAAGGATAGCTCTGGGAAAATCCGTTGTAACTTCAAATGGTTGCTAAGTGAGGATACCCGTATTTCATTTCTCAGTCAGAACGCCCCCAGGGCAGTGGTGGTATTCTACTGGTTCGTCCCAGTTCTGGAGAGCTGTTAACAGCGATGAGCAGCGGAGACCGAACCAGTTCTCTCCGCCACTCTTGCTGTTGGGCCTACCCACCCGCCCGGGCTCCTATACTCACCTTTATCTGCTGAATTTGAAGCGCTGCTGTTTTGCATGGCACAGAAGAGTGCCGCACTGCAGCTGCTGAAATGACTGGGATCATGCAGGCTTGCAGGCTTGCAGGAGGTGAGTTAGAATGCCTCTGCGCCTGTGCAAAGTGCGTGTTTGGCATGTGTGCACGCGCAAAAAGCGTGCCCACCAAGCCATGCCCACTGAACCGGTGGCAAAAATATTTGAATCCCATCACTGCCCCCAAGCAGTACAGTACAGATAATAGCAATAGCATTTAGACTTATATACCGCTTTATAATACTTTACAGCCCTCTCTAAGTCATCCTGTTGCCCCCAACAATTTGGGTCCTCATTTTACCCACCTCGGAAGGACGGAAGGCTGAGTCAACCTTGAGCCTGGTGGGATTTGAACTGCCAAATTGCAGGCAGACGGCGGTCAACAAAAGTAGCCTGCAATACTGCACTTTAACCATTGCGCCACCATGGCTTCTCACCTCGTTCTTGTTTAATCCTTGTTTAATCCTGGTAATTGGGATCAGAATAATGTTTAGTGATGGTGGTTCCAGGAGTTCTGGTTGCTGTCGTTAAGCTAATCTTACACTGTCACATGCTCACCATTTCTGACTTCCCGCTGGCTTCCCCATTGACTTTGCTGATTGGAAGCTGGCATTGAAGGTTGCAAATCAGGACAGGTGGCCACAGGACAGTGCGAAGGCTGCCACTACAAGGAAAGGCCTAGGAACCACTTGTTCAGCACTGTTGTTAAGTTCAAACAGCCACCGAGCAAGTAGCAAGTAAGCAAGGATTAATTGTACTTAGTTAATAATACAGTCAGCCTTCCCTTCTTTCTCATTTTTCTTGTTTTAGATGGACAGTTTCATCTGTTGCAATAAAATATTCTTTATTGGCCAATTGTGGTCGGACACACAAGGAATTTGTGATGCAAAAGCTCTCAGTGTGCATACAAACAAAGTAATGAAAACAAGCTACTGATAGGACAAGGTAGTAGGAAAGATGAGAAGGAAATAGTAATAAACCTCTACTTCATGGGTAAATATTTTTAGATATGAGACAATATGATGGTAATTAGCTGTTCAGCAGAGGGATGGAACGAGGAAAAAAACTGTCTCTGTCTAGTTGTTTTGGCATATGATGCCCTATAATGGCGTCCTGAGGGGAAGAGTTGAAACAATTTATGTCCAGGATGTGACAGGTCTGTAAGATATTTTCTCAGCCTTCTTTCTGATTTGTTGGGTCTCATTTTAATTCTTTGTTACTTATGCATACTTATGGTCCTGAATTAGAGTAAAGATTATTATTTCCTCTTCCTTCAGCTTTAATCACCACAGATGTGTGGTTTAGATCAGGGGTCTCCAACCTTGCACCTTTAAGACTTGTGGACTTCAACTCCCAGAATTCCCAGAAGCTTTCCTGGCTGAGGAATTCTGGGAGTTGAAGTCTACAAACAAGTCTTAAAGTTGCCAAGGTTGGAGACCCCTGATTTAGATCACAGGTTGTGGGCCATGTTTGGGTTTGGTTAAGTACTCAAGGGAGGTGCATGCTGTTAGGGATACACCCTAGCAGAATCTGCACGGCAGGCAGGCAGGCAGGCAAAATATGTGAGATAAACGTTTTTGTAGCTTACACTCAGTAAAACAGATACACCGTGCTAGTTAAATAGTTTATTCCAGCAAGAGTTTTAGCATAGTCAAAAAACAGTCCATATATCATTCACTAATTCAGTCCGTCCGGGGATTATTCAGTTGCAAATTCCAGTGTCGAAAAAGAGGTCAGTAAACTTACAAATATCAGTCCAGGAATATATCTCATCACAGTAGAGATATGAAGAAGTCAAAACTCCTTTCTTCCTTCAGCAACTCAGCAGTAGGGAAAACACACAGTTAACAAACCATCAATCCATCAAACCAGTCAATCGACAGGAATCGTCAGCAATTGTCAGGTTCTCTTGCTCCCTCTTATGGCGGTTTCACACCGCACCCAAAATTACATGCTTTGCAGTTTAAAGTGGCACACACTTAAACTTACAATCATAGTTTATATATATTATTTTACCCAAACTATGTTAGGTAACACATGCCACTCATGGAAATCTACTATAGTAGTCCTCAACTTACAACAGTTTCTTTAGTGACAGGGGAAAAAATATTTACGACCATTTTTCACACTTATGACAATTGCAGCATCCCAATAGTCACCTGATCAAAATTTCAGATGCTTGGCAAAACTGGTTCATATTTACGACGGTTGCAATGTCCCACCTTTTGCGACCTCTAGACAAGCAAAGTTGAATGGGAAGCCGGATTCACTTAACAACTGTATTAGTAACAACTGCAATGGTTCACTTAACAACGGCGGCAAGAAAGGTTGTAAAATGAGGCAAAACTCACCTAACTGCCCAGCTTGACAACAGAAATGTTGGGTTCCAACATTGTGGTCGTAAGTTGAGGACTAGCTGTTCTATCTAGAGCCGGCTTTCTTAATGGAAAGGGAGGAAGAACCATCTGTGCCCACTGCTTAGGACTCTCTCTCTCTCATGACCACTCTTTTCAGGTCGGCACGGAATTGCCATCACGCTGGTCACCCAGTATGACATCCATCTCGTCCACGCGATTGAAGAACAGATCAGTAAGTTGCAAAATGTTGGAAAATTTTCGGGTGGGTGGGGAGGCTTGAAAAATCCGTCAGATACTAGTTTCGCTTGCTACCATAGTTGGCAGCATGGCTGGCTGTGGAATTCTGGAAGTTGAAGTCCACAGGTCTTTCAAAATTGCCAAGGTTGAATACCCTTGGGTTAGAAAGTGCCAGCCTCCGCTCCTCCTTTCGGCCAAAGATTTGTATGCAACAGCAACAACCACAAAAAAAGGTACTGAAGCTAGAGATTTAGAGGACGACGTTTATCCTTATCACTGGGTTAAAACAATACTTTTTATTTTATTCTTGTTTTTGACTGCCTTCTATTATACACTGCTCAAAAAAATAAAGGGAACACTTAAACAACACAATATAACTCCAAGTCAATCACACTTCTGTGAAATCAAACTGTCCACTTAGGTAGCAACACTGATTGACAATCAATTTCACATGCTGTTGTGCAAATGGAATAGACAACAGATGGAAAGCATAGGCAGTTAGCAAGTCTTCCTCAATAAAGGAGTGGTTCTGCAGGTGGTGGCCACAGACCACTTCTCAGTTCCTATGCTTTCTGGTTGATGGTTTGGTCACTTTTGAATGCTGGCGGTGCTTTCACTCTAGTGGTAGCATGAGACGGAGTCTACAACCCACACAAGTGGCTCAGGTAGTGCAGCTCATCCAGGATGGCACATCAGTGTGAGCTGTAGCAAGAAAGTTTGCTGTGTCTGTCAGCGTAGTGTCCAGAGCATGGAGGCGCTACCAGGAGACAGGCCAGTACATCAGGAGATGTCGAGGAGGCTGTAGGAGGGCAACAACCCAGCATCAGGACCGCTACACCTTTGTACAAGGAGGGACAGGAGGAGCACTGCCAGAGCCCTGCAAAATGACCTCCAGCGGGCCACAAATGTGGATGTGGCTGCTCAAACGGTCAGAAATGGACTCCATGAGGGTGGTATGAGGGCCCGACGTCCACAGGTGAGGGTTGTGCTTAGAGCCCAACACTGTGCAGGACATTTGGCATTTGCCAGAGAACACCAAGATTGGCAAATTCGCCACTGGTACCCTGTGCTCTTCACAGATGAAAGCAGGTTCACACTGAGCACATGTGACAGATGTTACAGGGTCTGGAGACACCATGGAGAACGTTCTGCTTCCTGCAACATCCTCCAGCATGACCGGTTTGGCAGTGGGTCAGTAATGGGGTGGGGTGGCATTTCTTTAGGGGGCCGCACAGCCCTCCATGTGCTCGCCAGAGGTAGCCTGACTGCCATTAGGTACTGATATGAGATCCTCAGACCCCTTGTGAGACCATATGCTGGTGCGGTTGGCCCTGGGTTCCTCCTAATGCAAGACAATGCTGGACCTCATGTGGCTGGAGTGTGTCAGCAGTTCCTACAAGACGAAGGCATTGATGCTATGGACTGGCCCGCCCGTTCCCCAAACCTGAATCCAATTGAGGACATCTGGGACATCGTGTCTTACTCCATCCACCAACGCCACGTTGTACCACAGACTGTCCAGGAGTTGGGGGATGCTTTAGTCCAGGTGTGGGAGGAGATCCCTCAGGAGACCATCCGCCACCTCATCAGGAGCATACAGGCACGTGGAGGCCACACACACTACTGAGCCTCATTTTGACTTGACTATTTTCAATGCCATTGTAAGTTCGAACGGTCATTAAACCAAGTCGAGGACTACCTGCATAGCGTGAAATGGCAGAGACGCTCAAGATGTACAAGGGATGGAAAAATGGAGCTTTGGGGTGTTTTTTTTTTTTTTTACCATGTCAATGTGTGGCTTACCCCCCTTTTTTTAGAAATGAAGCTTCAGGAGTTTTCTGTGGAGGAACAAAACGTGCTGAAAATTCTCACCCAAGTGAATGTCGTCCGACGGGAATGTGAGATCGTAAGTGGGGGGGAGGGGAGAGAGAGGGAGGGAGGGAGTTGGTTCCCAGGGCCCCAAATGGACAAGTGAGGATTTGGAGGCTGATAGACTCTGTTCCAGTCCACTGCTTTTGCTGGTCCTCCGTAAGGATAGGAGGGGAGGGGAGGAGAGAATAGAATTCTTTCTTGGCCAAGTGCGGTTGGACACACAAGGAATTTGTCTTCGGTGCATAAGCTCTCAGTGTACGTAAAAAGAAAAAAAAACATACATTCATCAAGAATCATAAGACAGAACATTTAAGTGATAGTCACAGGTTACTAATAAGCAACCAGATCATACTAGGAAACAAATAAAACAATATAAATTGTAGAGATACAAGCAACAAGGATATAGTCATAAGTGGGAAGAGATAGGTAATAGGAAGGCTGAGAAGAAGAATAGTAATACAGTCTTAGTAAATAGTTTGACAGTGTTGTGGGAATTATTTGTTTAGCAGAGTGACGGCATTTGGGAAAAAAATTCCCCTTGTGTCTAGTTGTTCTGGTGTGCAGGGCTCTATAGAGTCCTTTTGAGGGAAGGAGTTGAAACAGTTTATGTCCGGGATGCAAGGGGTCTGTAGATATTTTCACAGCCCTCTTTTTGACTTAGGCAGTATACAGGTCCTTGATGGAAGGCCGGTGGGTAGTAATTGTTTTTTTCTGCAGTCCTAATTACTCTCTGAAGTCTGCCTTGTTTGGTAATCCCATGATGTGTGTTCTTTTTTTTTTTAAAAAAAAAAAAAACCTCAGAGACTGGAGGCAACTGATTTTGATGAGAAGAAGGAAATAAACAAGCGGAAGCAGATGATCCTGGAAGGAAAGGTAAGGTGGAAGCTGCCAGGGCAGGCAGTGGCTAAGCGGGAATCACCCCAGTCCTGTCCCTCCCATCAGTGGAGGTTTGGAGATCAGAAGCAACCGATGGGTCTCCAACCTTGGCAACTTTACGACTTGTGGACTCCAACTCCCAGAATTCCTCAGACAGCACATGCTGTCTGAGGAATTCTGGGAGTTGGAGTCCACAAGTCGTAAAGTTGCCATGGTTGGAGACCCCTACGATAGAACACATTACCAAGAACTTATTGACAGGGCAGGCCACTGATATTATATACAGAGGCCAAACCCCTCTCCCTTCTAACACGGATGATATTACCTACTTGGGTAATGAAATATCTGCAAGAAAAATACCAAATTCAGAGGGCACCAAGGACCCTACTCTTTTCTTTTTTGTGATTGTGTTTTTTTTTTCATCCTTGGTTTGCTTTGACCCAAAGCACAACTGCTATAAAACAAGCAAGCAAGCTTGCTGGTCACTATGGTTTGCTGCGAGTTTCCATCTCTGGTTTATCCAAAGATACCACGGTTAGTTCATGGCTGGGTTTGTGCAGTGTGCTAAACCACGGCTTCAGAATAAGCACACTGGTTAGCCATGACACAGGCTGCTCGATACGATCTGCCAAGCATAACGTGTGGCTTTACACCCAACACATTAAGGTGGAACCAGCCTACGTTATAAATGTGAACTCAGTCTTAACACAGTAGTGACTGTGAAATCCGTGTCTCCATGAAGTGGTGATGGTTGGGGACAGGGGTGGGATTCAAATTTCATAACAGTCGGTTCTGTGGACGTGGCCTAATTTCTGGGTGTGGGTTGGTGGTCCTGTGACTGGCTGGGCATGGCTTGTATGTAAATATTATAAATATATAAGTAAAGATTGAATTTTTTATTTTTTTTAAAAAGAGCAACCTTTTACCCAAAATCAGGCAAAGCAGGCAGGCAGATTGAGCTGCTTGCAGAATCACAGATTCCCTCAGAGATCTACCTTTCTGCAATCTGCTGCCTGAGTCTGCACTGAAAACTAGAAGCTTCAATCCTAAGGAAGGTCCAGCTCTGCTCTCAGGCCACGTCTCCCTCCCCCAATCCCCTGAATACCACCCCTGATTGGGCCTCAGGGAAGCCGCCTGGGCGGGGGGTGGGTGGGGAGGAGAGCGGCCAGCTAATGGTGTGATTTGCCGGTTCTCCGAACTGCGCAGAATCGTAACAACCAGTTCTATAGAACCGGTCCGAACTGGTAGAATCCCACCCCTGGTTGGGGAACAGACAGTTTTGGGGAGAAGAAAGGCAAATACTTACAGTAAGCTGGGATTGGAGGGTTTGAGAAGGAGGAGCAGTTGGGGACAGTGGTGGGATTCTACCAGTTCGGCCGAACCGGTAGTAAAAAAATACTACTGTTCGGCCAAACCATTATTTCCTTTTTGTTTTTCCTCCTGATGATCAGCTGTGCCAGGATTCCCCCTCACTGTCTTATTGCTTCACACAGGAGGCTTCCCTGAGGCTCAGGAGGCCAAAAAAATGGAGCGCGTGAGGGAGCTGCGCCCCCCCACGCTCCGTTTTCTGCCTTCAAGGCCTTCAGGGAAGCCGCCTGGGAGCAAAGATGTCCCCCCAGGAGGCTTCTCTGAGGCCCAGGAGGGGGAAAAAAAACCCGGAGGGAGGGGCGCTGCATGTACACAAAAAGCCACGCCCACCCAGTCACATGGCCACGCCCACTTAGCCACGCCCACAGAACCTGTAGTAAAAAATATTTGCATCCCACCCTTGGTTTGGGGGCTCTTGCCTACGAGGGCTGCTTCTGGGCATCTTGGAATCTTTTTTTTCCCTTCTCCCGGCAGGACCCTGATCTGGAGATGCAACGGAAGGCCGAGCTGGCCAAGATTAAGAAGAAGAAGCTCAAGTTCCAGAGCCAAGTCCACCAGACCCTGCAAGAGAGACGGCAGAAGCAGCTCCAGCACAGGCTGAAAAAACGGGCACGGCGGCAGAAGCCGAAGCCGGCAGGGGCGGTGAACTGAGGCCGCTCGTCCTCCCGCCTTGGGTGGCAAAGGACCCTAGTGGGGAACAATCTGCACCTGAGCTGCCTCTGCCCCAAATTCGCCTTGCGCAAAACTTGGTTAACGTTGGCCCTTCTGTGAATGGACCTGAAGCACTGGGAGCAAAAGTCTCGGGAAAAGAACGTTAGGCAAGTTGGAGAAGTTGCTTGGCTGCCTAGAGACCAAGGAATGTCTCTTTGAGGCCGTCTTCTTTTCCAAAAACGAGACTTTCAGTTGGGCTGAACCCTTGGGAGACAAAAAGTTTTCAAGTCTCACCAGGCAGTTGTGCCACCGAGTAAAGGTTGGTGATTTAGGGGTGGATCCTTTTGATGGGAGCAGGCTCTGTTTTGGGGGTCACCAGAATCTCATGGCCATGCCAGGCAAATACTGGCTAGTAAACCGTGTGCTTTCAATAAATCCCTCTCTGTGATGACGGGGAAAGACGAGGCTTTTAAGTGTTTTATGCAAGCCTGGCTGCAGTCTTTGGGTTTGATTGTAACATTTTTCCAAAATGATTTAGACCATTTCCAAATAACATTCTACAGTCGGAGTCTGTGCACGAGGGGCATTTCGTATTCTTATCTCTACTTGAGTTTTTAGTCCCTTGCTCCCTTTTCTGTAGGACTTTGGATGGATGCAAAAATAGGGTTTGTCAAATATACAGTTTGTCCAACGTTACAAAAAGTGATTTATGTCTGCACTTTTCATGGGGGAAGACTCTGGCTTTATTTATTTATACTATGTTCACTATCCAAAGCAACTCTAAGCGGCTTAAGATGCCATAAAGACAGAAATGTAAGAACTATTATAATTTTAAAAGCACAGATTAGTACCCAAGCATCTGATCTTCCTTCCCACACCAATTATGTTATGACGATGCAAGACGTTTAACGTTTGTGGTATTTTGGATTCCAAATGCCCCCTTTGGGTCATTTTGGCATGATTTCCAGCTCAAGACCCTTTCCAAGTGATTCAAACAACCTGTTTTAACATCGGTATAGGAGGGCAGAGGTAGGCAACAATGCCCACTGGACACTGTATGGACTTCCAACTCCCAGAATTATATGCTGGCTCAAGAAGTCTGGGAGTTGGGAGTCCACAGGGTGTAAAGTTGTCATAGTTGGCCGCCCCGGTATAGGATTTTTGTGCTTGCATAACTTCTGGCATTCAGAATGCAAAACTGGGTATGTAAATGTTGGAAAATAATTATTTATGTGACTAGCAAGCCCCCCACCCCCTTGAGTTACACTGAAGACCCCCAGTGCAGGTTTGATTTGTGGATCTTATATCAGCTCCAACATTTCAGCGTCTCACACCCAGTGGGAGTAGCCTATCCCCCCTGTACTGGCAGAAGGGGCATGCTGCAGACCCCATTGGTCAAAGAGTTTTGGCTGGTGGAGTCCAAGGGAAAAGCCTTTTCTGTTGTGACTCCTACCCTTTGGAACACCATGTGTCATCATCTCTCCCCTCCCCTCCCCCCAGTGAAATCCCCCTCCCCCTTTGGCCTTCCAAAAGGCTTGAAGACTTGACTCTGCCAGCTGGTCTTGAGGAGCCACATCTGGGAGGTGGTTAATGGATTAAGCAGATCCTCACCTCCTCCCCGTGTTCGCTTTGCTTTCTTCTCCCCATCTTGGTTGATTTACGCTCTTCGTTACGTGTTCTTTTCATGAATGGCTGTAAGCCACCTAGAGCTGCCTCGGTGAGCTGGGCAGCAGAGAAGATTAATAAATATTTATCAAATATTATAATAAATAAATACGCACATACATACATACTCCATGTTTTTGTGGCTAGCTTGGAGTCCCATCCCGCCTTGTGCTGAAAGGACCAAAATTAGTCTTTCATCATCATCATCATGAGCCACGGTGGCGCAGTGGTTAGAGTGCAATACTGCAAGCTACTTCTGCTCCAGCCAGCTGCCTGCAATTTGGCAGATCGAATCTCACCAGGCTCAAGGTTGACTCAGCCTTCCATCCTCCCGAGGTAGATAAAATGAGGTCCCAGATTGTTGGGGGCAATAAACTGCAAACTCTGTAAACCCCTTAAGAGAGGGCTGTAAAGCACTGTAAAAAGGTATATAAGTCAAAGTGCTATTGCTATTCTCAACCTTGACTACTTTAAGATGTGTGGGTTTCAACTGCCAGAATTCTTCAGCCAGCATGGTTGGCTGGCAAATTCTGGTAATTGAAGCCCACACATCTTAAAAAGTGCCCAAGGTTGAGAAACACTGACCTAAATTCTTTCTTAACGGCTGGTGCTGTTCTGCAGTTTTAACCCAGTTCTTGGGGAATTACCAAATTTCCTCTGGAAAGGGGAGGAAAAAAGAAATCTTCCTTTGCAGATGGATTTGGCCCTTAGTTTTTACGAAAAGCCCGATTGTTTTCTGTTCCCTAAATGCCAAGATGCCACACCCTGATCTTGTTCTTAGTTTCCTTTGCTGGATGAGATGAAAGAGAACGGGCCCTTTTTCATTCCGCCAAGCATCGAGCATCATTTCTCATCGTTCCTCCTTGCGTCCTTTTTAAAAGATGCTGCTCTCTCCCTCGAGCGTGCAGAAAGCGGAGAGGGAGGGAAGTTTTCATGAGCTGGTCTGATGGAGGCTCTCTGTTCAGCGTTTCATTTCAGCTTTTGATCCGCCTGCCTCTTCTTGCGTCCTCCTATTGATCTCCTGTGTGTTTTTCCCACTAGAGCAAACATGACAGGTCAGGTGGTTCGCACGCACGCTGTTTGCTGCCTGCTGTGGATGTGGGCTGGGTTTCAGTCGTTGCCGTTCCTCGGTGCCCAGACTCACAACCTCGTTGGCATGCCAGCTGCTTTCTGATCTCTCTTCTCTTCAGGGTT
Source organism: Pseudonaja textilis (assembly GCF_049901715.1). NCBI lineage: Eukaryota > Metazoa > Chordata > Lepidosauria > Squamata > Elapidae > Pseudonaja > Pseudonaja textilis. The sequence goes on from NC_141990.1 coordinate 325,435,412, forward strand.
TCTTGCAGGGGTTCCCTTGGATGGGTTGCCATGGACACCGTTCCCAGGGCAAGCATCTCTTTTCTGCACGCGCAGCTTTGCAAAAGCCGGTCCTCCTTTCCGACACGATCTTTCCCATCCGCCCAGGAGCATCTATTGCGCTGTAGTGGTTTCCCCAGCCTTAGCAGCGAAGGCCAATAAATGCCCCCCTTCCACCTGCAGAGAAATCGTTGAGCCATTCAGAGATTTGGAGGAATCTTACCCTGTCCCCCCAAAAAAGCTGTTCACAACGGCAAGCGGAGAATTGAATCTTAGTTTCTTTCAATTACTTGGTTGATTATGCGGTGTGTGTGTGTGTGCGTGAATGCTTTCCAACACTTTATTGTCCTTCTCATTTTTGGTTTTGTGGGAGCCTTCATGGCAGGGTAAATGGAAGCAAGCTTTTTTTTTCTTCTCTGACTTTTAATTATTTCCTGCAAGACGGCTGGGATTGTCGCTCTTTAACACAGCAGCGTAGGTTCGCAATTCGGAGTGGGGCGGACATGAGGAGTCTTGGAAAGCTATTTGAAACATACTTTATTAAAAGCATAAAGCTTTTTGGAGCTGCAGCTCACTTCCTCGGATGCAGAGCGTGGAGCAAGACCGATGGAAGATTTATTTTTGCCAAAATTGGCTGCCTCCTCCCTCAATCTAATTCAGTGTTGTCTCAACTGCAGTAACTTGAAAGTGTTTGGACTTCAAAGCTGGCTGGGGAATTCTGGGGGTTGAAGTCAAAACACCTTCAAGTTACTGCAGTTGAGAAACGCTTGAGTTAGCCAGTCTATATCATGTAGGTGATAAATCACAGCTCATGAAAGCTAATCCCTTTTAATAAAAATTTGTTTGTCAGAAAAGATGCCACTACACCATACACACACCATTTTTGGCTATCCCAGCTCTCCAATAAAAGTAGCCAACCTCTTCAAGAATTTCAGTGGACTAGCTGGGGCATTCTGGAAGTTGGAAGTCCACCCATCTTAAAGTTATTAAGGTTGAGAAAGTCTACTTCAGTTCCCAGCTGGACAGCTGGACACTCGAGTCCGGAGTCCTTTTGCTGCCCTTGCCTAGCTACAAAGAGCAGCAAGGAGGAAGGATCCTGATCAAAGTTGAAGCAGGATGGTGATCTGAACGGTTAAATCCTAACTAAATAGGAAGCAAGAACCAGTGGTTGGGTTCATAATGTCCTCAGGGAAATCAGGAAAACTGGGGTGTGGTTCAAAGTGTTGTGGGGATGAAGAAGTAGAATTTGTGTGATGGTCCCTGGATATTTCAGTGGAATGCTGTAACCGAGTCTAAACTCAGTTTTTCTGTCTCTGTTGGCCCCAAAGACTGTTTGCCCTCCTTAGTGGTAGTGGGAGCAGAGGTATTAGATTCCATACCCTCCAGTTAGCACTGATGACGTTACCTAGTTTGGTAATGAAACGTCTGCAACAAAACCACCAAACTCAAAGAGCACCAAGCAACCTCACCTATCAGATACCTATATCCTCCACAGCCCCTGGCAGGATTATTTTTATTTTTTGCTCTCACGGTTTTGTGAAATCCACAGGCTGCATAAACCAAGCTGGTTCCCTGAACAAGAGGATTTTAGAGTGGCCAGTTGGCCTGGAAAAGGGTTCCAGAGCATGCCAGCCTTGCAAAACGCTGCTTCTGGACCTCATTCAGGCTGCCCTCACAGTATTAAACCTGCAACACTCCAGAAGGAAAGCTGCTCCTTCACTTTTGTGCTGTTAAATAATTAAAAGTAGACCTGAATAAGTCAAAAGATCTCCACAAATAGCATCAGCTGAGACCCCTCCTTATTGCAGAGGTCCGCCACGCTCCCACTCCTTTTGGACCAGCTGCAAAGCCAGATTCTGGCACCACGAACTGCTATAAAACCCCGGGCAGAACATGTAATTGCTTTTAAATCAAGTTGCAATTTCACGCCCCAGGTTTTCCATTTTATATTCCTACCCTTGGCAGCGGCTTTCGTAGGAAGTTTTGCCGCTAAAGATTTCCGGGAAGATGGTGGGAAGAGAAGGAGCCACACAAGTCAGGCTGCCCATGTGACGGCCGCTTGTTTGCATTTTGCGGAGGGTATTTTAGTGGCGGACTTTTCCATCTGTTTTGGGCTGGAGAAGTGAAGTAGAACAGAATAGTAGAGCTGGAAGGGTCCAAACCTCTGATCAGGCAGGAGGCCCTATATCAGGGGTGTCCAACCTTGGCAACTTTAAGACTTGTGGACTTCAACTCCCAGAATTTTGCTGGCTGAGGAATTCTGGGAGTTGAAGTCCACCAGTCTTAAAGTTGCCAAGGTTGGACACCCCTGCCCTATATCATTTCGGACAAAGGGTTGTCCAATTTCTTCTTAAAAACTTCCAGTGTTGGAGCACGCACAACTTCTGGAAGCAAGAATTTGATTGTTGACTGACTGTTCTGTCGGAAATTCCTCCTCAGTTCTCGGTTGCTTCTCTCCTTGATTAGTTTCCACCCATCGCTTCTTGTCCTGCCCTCAAATGCTTTGGAGAACAGGTTGGCCTATTCTTCTTTGTGGCAACCCTTGAGATATTGGAACGCTGCTATCATGTCATGTCAAGTGGAGCAGATCAGAACAGAAGGCGCTGGACTAGGGGATGGCCATGCTTGGCACTTTGTTGGCTGGGTTGGCTCTTCTGCCTCGCTGACTCTACCAGGTGGCTGAATTCAACTGTGATGGAAGACGGTCCTTTCCGGTACCCCCTATTTTGGGGGGCTTTTGCTGTTGGATGCCTTTGGTCTTGCCCGGTTCCTAACTGCACCGTCAACTTGTCTTGCTGCTGAATGCAGGGGGTTGGGGGGAGGCAATGGCCAGATGGGTTGGGGTTACATTAAAGTGACAGGTTACTGTTGTGACTCAGAGGTTTGAACCTGCTCTGTCAGAAGACATAGGCTCGAATGATGAGGAAGATCTGGCATTAAAGTTTGAGCCTGCTTTGTTGAGTGACATAGACGGGAGTCAGGAGGAAGAGGAGGACTTGGCTCTAAGATTTGAGCCTGCTTTGCTGGAAGTTTCGGAGTCGTCTTCCTCCCCAGAATCTTCCTCCCTGATTGTGCCTCAGGTGTCGGCAGATAATCAGGAGAGCGTGCCGGAGTCATTGGCTGAGGATCAAGCCAAGGAATGCTAGTCTGATGCAAGGCAAAGACGCAGGCAGAAACGTGAAATACAACGTAAAAAGAAATGTCAAATCAGGGACTGAGAAAAGAGACTGACACGCCCCTCAGGGAATATAAGGAGGCGTGTTAGCTCTGAATCCCTGTTCGGGTCAACTTGTTTATTTGATTTAGCAGTTCGGACAAAATTATTCTGTGTGGCGTTCGCCTCTGATTTATGGTTCTGCTCGTTATCAGACTTGGTAGGCAGCTTCTGGGAAAACTGCCAAAGACGGATTCAGCCAAAGGAAGTTAACTCTGTCGTTCCTGTTTCTGTCTGTCTGTGTATTTTCCTTTGGAAATTTGGACTCTCACCTTGTGGCTACAGGTGAGACAGAACAGGTTACTATGGACTCCCTTTACCCCAGAGGCCCCTTTGCCTTCCCTCTGGCAGCCCCAAGAAGGAAGAGAACAATACGGGTCTATCTGTTGGTTAAGTTCTCAGCTGCTGGGTGAGCTCATCCATCCCCATGGAGTAGATCATCACCAGTACACAATATCTCTGCCCCTGCTGAATTAACCAGCATCCGTGAACCTCTTGTCCCGCTGCCTGGAGGCTGTGAGGATCTGGACAAACTTTAGCTGAACACTGATCAGACCGAGCGGTTTTGGATTTGGGGGGGTGGAGGGGGCTGCCAGGTTGTATGCCATCGTTGTCCCTGGATGGGGTTCCACTGCACCCAAACAGACCCCAGTGCACAACCCCGGGGGAGGGGTGTTCCTCCTGAACTCACAACTCCTGCTCAAAGCAGGTGGAAGTTGTAGCTAGGAAGACCTTTGCACAGCTTCATGTTGTGCACCAGTTTTGTGCCTGTTCTTAAATTGAGGGGGCTCAGCTCATAATCACTCACATCCTAGCCGTCTCCTGATTAGACTACGGTAATGCACGGTCTGTGTGGGACTGCCCCTGAAGAGTATCTGAAAGCTTCAATTGGTGAAGAAGTGCAATGGCACAGGGAGTTATGTGTGCTCCTGGAGCAGCACCGTTATACCTCTGCAATTTGCAATGATTGCCAATTCCCTTCTGGGCAGGGGTGGGATTCTACTAGTTTGCACCTATTCGCTAGAACCGGTTGTTCACATTCTAAGCAGTTCAGAGAACCGGTTGTTAGAAGAAATTACTGGCCTAATCCTGTAAGGAAGGCAGGAAGGAAACATTCTGGTGTTGCTTACAGAAACTTCCTCTCCGTTAACCCTTATTACATTCTTGGCAGGACTAGACTTCCTGTCTCAGGAACTTCTCTGGAGTTTTTATCCCCTCCTTTGCTGGTACTTTGATTGTGTGGAGTGACCATTCAAACTTACAATGGCACTGAAAAAAGTGACTTATGACCCTTTTTCACACTTACAACTGTTGCAACATCCCCACAGTCATGAGAGGCCAGGCAAGGAGATGCGTGCCTCGATGTGAGTGATATTGAGTTGGCCATGCCCAGCTAGTTACATGACCACCAAGCCATGCTCACCAGTTAAGCCACGCCCACAGAACCTGTTGTTAAAAAATTTGAAACCCACCCCTGCTTCTGGGTCCAATTCAAGGTGCTGGTTTTGACTTTTAAAGCCCTTCATGGCATGGGATTGGGTAATCTGGAGACTGCCTCTTCCCAATTGCATCTGGCTATCCCATAGATCTGGCAAAGAAGGCATGCTGCACGTATCATCAGCCAAGGATTTACATTTGCTGGGCCTTCTCTGTTGTGGCCTCTGCCTTAAGGCACATTCCCTCTCCCAAAGTGAGTTAGCTACATCCTTGTTACTGTTCAGGAAGACCCTCTAACACCTGCCTATGGCATCAGGCCTGAGTGGTCCAGAGGACCAATGAAATTCTAAGCTGGTTCCCTCCCTTTGGCTGATATTAGCCCTGCTGGCCTAGTGGTTAGAATGCAGTATTGCAGGCTGACTCTGCACACTGCCAGGAGTTCGATCCTGACAGGCTCAAGGCTGACTCAGCCTTTCATCCTTCTGAGACCGGTAAAATCAGGATCGATTGTTGGGGTGGGGCTGGGGGTAATACAATGATATTGTAAACCACACAGAGAGTGCAGTAAGGCACTATGGACCGGTATATAAGCCTACATGCTATTGTTATTACTATATTTAATTTCTTGGGGCCTTGTGCTTTTTTATATTTTAACATGAATTATTTAATAGTTTTAATAATGATTGTTTTATACATTTATCATTTTTAATTCATTGTTCTATGCCGCCCAGTGTCACTTCTTGTGAGATAGGCAACCTTATGATTTGATAGACGGGGGGAGAGAGGGGGGATAAGTAGGTAGTATAGATAGATAATAGATTAGATTAGATTAGATTAGATTAGATTAGATTAGATTAGATTAGATTAGATTAGATATAGATAGATAATGATAGATAGATAGATAGATAGATAGATAGATAGATAGATAGATATAGATGATAGATTAGATAGATAGATAGATAGATAGACAGAGATGTTTTCTTAAGATTAGATTAGATAGATAGATAGATGATAGATAGATAGATAGATAGATAGATAGATAGATAGATAGATAGATAGATAGATAGATGATAGATTAGATAGATAGATAGATAGATAGATAGATAGAGATGTTTTCTTAAGATTAGATAGATAGATAGATAGATAGATAGATAGATAGATAGATAGATAGATAGATAGATAGAGATAGATAGATGTTTTCTTAAGATTAGATTAGATAGATAGATAGATAGATAGATATAGATGATAGAAGCTGGCAGACCTGTGTGCCAGGTGTGTTTTGTGGCCATCACTAGATGGCAGCACAGGTGGCCCTTATGACAGAATTCTCCTTTAGGGAAACTCCTGCACGGTGGGGATCCTGGAAGAGGCGTCAAGGAGTGGGATGTTAGAAACCTCAGTTGTTCTCCAGATGAGTCCTCTCTCTACCCTTGAGTAACATTACTCTCCCTGTATGTATCTTCCAGCAAACAGCTGCTGCTTGCTTTGCATTTTATATTCAGATCTGTGTAAGTTCGCTCTGCAGCAGTCTTTCTCAGCCTCAGCAACTTTTAAGATGGGTGGACTTCAACTCCCAGAATTCCCCAGTCAATTCTGGGAGCTGAAGTCCCCCCCCCCCGCCCATCTTATAGTTGCTGAGGTTGCAGGCTTGGTTGCCATTTGTCTGTGCCATTTGTCTCTGCACAGCTGGTTGAAGGCAATCTGGATAGACAGATGTTGCCTTGTCCTGACTACAGCACATCAGTCCCCCAACACTACTCGTTCCGTCTCCCTGACAAGCTGAAAATCTGGCGCTCAAGGGCAGAGAAGACGCTGTGTGTGAAGACGATCTTTAGTTCCTCCTAGTAGGAAAGCAACAACAGATGCTGGAGGAAAGAGCTTTTCCTGCTTGAGTTTGGGGAGTTTGATTTGGCCGGAAGGAATTCCTCCAGACAGCATGGAATAATTTCCAGAGTACAGCCATTGACAATTGTCATGACATCAGGAACCTCTCAAATAGAGCAATGTTTGGCGGGATTGAGCTGAAAAACGCTGTTGGGTAATAGTATCAGAAGTTGAAAGTCTTCTGGTTTAAATCTCATCTCCTTTCCGTATTTATTAGGCACCTTGTTATCAGCACACCCTACGAATACTCCATTTTCACCGTTCACTTGAACTGAGATTGTTTTCGAATTGTGTTGGAGAAGACTCTCCAAGAGTCCCTTGGGCTGCAAGGAAATCAAATCAGTCGGTCCTAAAACAAACCAATGCCGACTGTTCTTTGGGACACCACTTGTGATAGCTGGACAGATTGTATAGTTATTACCGGTACATTTCCTTGACGTTCCGTTCAACCATGTTTTAATTTTAGCCAAATTCAGAGTTGTTTCTTGATCGGATAAAGACACGTCTGAAGGTTGCACCATACAGTATATTGCAAAGATGAGCGTTTCTTGGGCATCTAACATCCAATGGGATTTCCCAGGACTTGTTTTCAAATGAGGTCACAGTCTTACAGAAAGCCACCCCTGGAGGAGGTAGGACAGGATTTCCAACCAGAACTAGATGAAATTGGGGCAAAGCCTTGGAAGATGAGGAGGTGGCAGTGTTGTTGGCTGTTGAGAATCTGGAAAGACCTTTACAATCTTTGCAGGCCCTCTCTCCGTAACCATTATTTAGTATTGCGAAGGTCTCCTCCACACATTCGGAAGCCTGCCTCTCCCAGAACAAATCCCTCCTGCTAGGGACACACGATGGGTAAAAATAGTAAGAACCATCAGGCTAAGCCAAGGGACACACACCCCTTGACCTTGAGAGGAGAACAGCCTTTCCTCTCTCCATCTGGGGCTTCTGGAAGGTCAGCCAGGTCCTCTGCTGCAACCTGGAATGATCAGGTTTCAGTGGGAAGTTCTTGGCTTACGTGTCCACATTCACCCTGGGAAGCCTTGCGCTCCGTTAGCCGGATGCATGTCAAGCATCTGGCTTCCTTCTCCGCAGCCTTTACAGCAAGATAGTTGTGAATGACCTGACTTTGCAGAGATACAAGTGGTCCTCGACTTACAACCACAATCGAGCCCAACATTTCTGCTACTAAGCAAGGGAATTGAGCGAGCTTTGTTCCGTTTCACGATCTTTCTTGCCACCGTTGTTAAGTGAAGTTGTGAAGTTAAGTGACACGGTTGCTAAGTGAATCTGGCTTTCCCATTGATTTTGCTTGTCAGAAGGTCACAAAAGGGGATCACATGATCACACCAGGACACTGCAACAGTCTGTTGGGGTCCACCGGCAGCCTGTAGAATCAGACAGTCAGGAGGAACATGGGCCAGTCCAGGAGTCTGGGGAGATGCAGAGATGGGGCCAGGAACATCTGGGGGTGGTGTGCTGACTCTGGAGCCTCCAGAATCTGGCAGCAGCAAGGCTGAGGAACAACCAGAGCCTGTTCCCAGTTTGCTTATGCGCAGAGCTGCCAGAAGGCAAGACCAGCTAAGACAAAAGGGGCGACTCGGGAGTATGGCTTGGAGGTGATTGCCCCTCCTCTAAGGTATAAAGGAGGTGCAAAGGGGACAGGAACCTTTGCAGGAAGCAAAGTCGTTCAAACCTTGAAGCTCTGTGTGGACTTTGTACTTCGTTTGAGTTTTTTTCAGTTAATTTGGCACTTTAGTTGTTGGCAGCACTTCAAGGGAGAGAAAGGTGGGTGCTTATCTCAAGAGACTGTTTGGAACTCATTACAGGCTGGAAATGAGCATAATTCCCAGCACTGAAATAAAAAGAGAGTTGTTTGAACTAAGCGTATCCTTAATTACGGTCTCAGAAAGCCTTGGTCAGCACAGAGGCATAAATATGAATCAATTGATAAGCATCTGAATTTTGAATATGTGGCCATAGGGATGCTGGTAACAGTCATAAGTGTGAAAAATGATCATCCGTTTTTTTTAGTGATGTTGTAACTTCGGTCACTAAAAAAATAGTTGTAAGTCGAGGCCTACCTGTACCTTATGTTGCTTCTTCCTTTTTCCAGCAGGAATTCCCTTTGGGGCCAAGATCTTTGCCTGAGTAGGAAAGAGAGAGAATACAGTACTGGAAGGTACTTCTCCAAAAAATGAATGACTGTAAAGCCAAGGGTCATCTATGTATGGTGACCAGAGTTCCTTTCCCAGTTTCCAAAGATAATGTGGTAAAAAGCAATTGGATTTTTTTTTCTTTACAAGGTTTGGAAAGGGGTGGTGATAAAACAGCTGCCTCGCCAGTTCACCTCTCTAAAACTAGACCAAAGGGCAGATCAAAAAAAATATGGGGTAAAAATGTGTACCTGGTGGGTTTGATTCCTTCAAAAGCTAGGGAAAGCCAGCTGGGTGAGTTTGGGCCAGTCCCTTTCTCTCAGCCCAACCTCACAGGGTGGTGGCTGTGGGGAAAATTAGGAGGTGGAAGGATTAGGTATGTTGGTCACATTGAGTTATTTATAAAAAAGAATCGAGGCAGCATGAAAACGAATAAATAAAAAGAAAGCTGTCAGTCACACCAGCAGAGGGGACTGTGATGCCATTGGCTGAGACACCTTCAGAAGGAAGAATTGGTTTGTCCAGCCAAGTTCAAATTCACCAGGGGCTGAATGGATTCTGAGCATGTACCTCTTGCTCGTGCCGTGTGAACGCACATGGCTTCAAGTAACTCCAGTCTCCCTGTTGGATCTGAGAATAACCCCCACCAAAGTATTAGAATTCCACTTCTAATAATATCTAATAATATCCTTGGCAAGCCTGCAAACAGCTCACAAAACAAAAAAAAAAGATTGTCAGAGTGTGGGTGGGTCGGAACTGGGCTCGATAGACCGGGATGGGCAGCTAGAGGCGTGGCCAGACTGCAGCAAGCCGGGGCGGATAGGGGAGGGGCAGGTATACACACAGGTGGAGGTGGAGCGCTATATAAGGGGCAGGTGAACTAGCCACCGGAGCACAAACTTTGATTCTTTTGGGATGGTCGCTTGGTGCTGGGTCCACGTTTCTGGGAGTTGAAGTCCACAAGTCATAAAAGGACCCTACAGGTGGTCCTCGACTTACGACCTGAATTGAGCCCAAAAGCGAGATATTTGTGAAGTGAATATCGCCTTATTTTATGACTTTCTTTGCCACCGTGGTTCAATGAAGCACTTAGTAACATGACGATTAAGTAAATCTGGCTTCCCCATTGACTTTGCTTGTCAGGGGATCACGAAAGGAGATCACGTGATCCCGGGACATTGCAACCGTCATAAATATGAGTCAGTTGCCAAGTGTCTGAATTTTGTTCATTGTAACTGTGAGGATGTTGCAAAGGTCATAAGTGTGAAAACTGGTCGTAAGTCACTTTCTTCAGTGATATCATAACTTCGAACAGTCACTAAATGAACTGTTGTAAGTCGAGGACTACCTGTAGTTTCCCATCCGTTCTAAGGTGAGGATTCTTAAATGTAGAGGCTCCATTTAACTGTCCTAATGAAAAGCATGGGGTTCCCCCCCCCCACCCGATTTGCTATCCCTTCTCAGGTCATAGGAACTGCCAGGCAGTGCCACCTTTTACAAATTACAGATTATCAGAATTGAAAGGGACCTTGTAGGTCATCTAGTCTAACCCTCCATCCAAGCAAGGGACCCTACACCATTTCTGACAGATGGCTGTCCAGTCTCCCCTCGAAAGCTTCCAGTGATGGTTCTCCCACAACTTCCGAGGGCAACTTCTATTCCATGGATTGTTTGTTTTCACTGTCAGAAAGTTTCTCCTTATTTCCAGGTTGAATTTCTCCTTGTTCAGTTTCCCTCCATTATTCCTTGTCTGGCCTCCGGGTGCCTTGGAGAAGAGCTTGACCCGCTTCCTCCTCCTCTCTGTGGCAGCCCCTCAAATATTGGAAGGCTGCTATTGTGTCTCTCCTGGTCCTTCTGGCTCTTTTGTTTAAGAAGAGCCTCGGTGTGCCTCACACCTTCCTCCTCTCATGCTCCATTTCGGTTGTCTCAACCTAACAGTTAAGCCTAACTGGGTTGGAAGGAAGCCTGCCCACAGGGAGAAAGTGCTGACTCCGGTGTGTGCTTGTGTGCATGTCTGTGTGTGTGCTCGCACGCCAAGTGCAACATGCTTTGTGTTTTAAAATTGAGGGCTCAAGGAGGGAGGGTGTGTTGTACTGAAAGGGAAAGGGGCTAACGCAGTCAGCAGCAACAGCCACTCTACAAGTAGCCCTCGCTTTATAATCCCAATTGTGCGCTCCAAATTTCTGCTGCTAGCAAGACAGTTGTTGAGTCTTGCCCCCATTTTACGGCCTTTCTTGCCAAAGTTGTTAAGTGAATCCCTGCAGTTAAGTTAGTTAAGGGAATCTGGCTTCCCCATCGACGTGGCTTGTCAGGAGGTTGCTTTTGCACATGATCTGGGGACGTGTCAACTGTCATAGCTTCAGTGCCTTGCAAAACAAAAGAAAGTGAGAAATTCTTAACAGGAATCTGCCCCGCCTCCACCCAAGCAGTCCTTGTCTTTTACCTACTGCACAATCTGTTGGAATAATAATTATTTATATTGGACCTGCCGCACAATCTGTTGTAAAATAATCTATGCAAAGTGCTTGGCATTGATTTAAAAATTCTTAGGGGATGATTAATGTTCTTTGAATACATTTGTCTTAATAATGAGTTATTGGTGGGGGAGGGGGATTTTTCCCCCAGCTCAAAGGTCTGATATAGTAAAGAATTAGCTACCATCATTTTAAATATGGCTTATAAATTAAGGTCCAGCTCGCCTTCCTGGAAGGTCAGTTTGAGGCTCAGATCTCCCAGGAATCTTTAAAGAGGGTGTACAATTCTTAAAAGATCTGCTCAGTTTTGAACTCTCTAGTATGGCTTTTTTTTTCTCTGCATTGAATGGTGATGTGGATCACAAGGATCACATTGCTTTGGAATTTATCCTACAACTCCGTTATTAATGAAAGGACTTGTGGAAGAGCATCACTTAGAGAACGGATGCTTTCGAGGTGTGGCACCGGAGACGTCTCTTGAGAATCCCTTGGGCTGCAAGATCAAATCGGTCAATCCTGAAGCAAATCAACCCTCGCCGTCCTTTGGAAGGGCAGATGCTGAAGGTAAATCTCAGATACTTCGGCCACCAGATGAGAAGAGGGGGTTAAATGGAAAAGGCCCGGATATTGGGAAAGACTGAAGGCAAAGGGAGAAGGGCAGGGGTGGGATTCAAATTTCTTAACAACCGGTTCTGTGGGCGTGGCCTAATTGGTGGGTGTGGTTTGGTGGTCATGTGACTGGCTGGGTGTGGTTTGTATGTAAACATTGTAAATATTTATGTAAATATTGATTTTTTTATTTAAAAAAAGAACAACTTTTACTCAGAATCAGGCAAAGCAGGCAGGCAGATTCAGTTGCTCACAGAATCACTCAGAGATCTACCTTTCTGCATTCTGCTGCCTGAGTCTGCACTGAAAAATAGAAGCTTCAGTCCTAAGGAAGGTTCAGCTCTGCTTTTAGATTAGCTAGAAAGCAAGAAATCCAACAATTTCCTGCTTTCTAGCTAATCTAAATCTCCCGGCACAGAAAAACAGCTGATAGCTGTGGGGGAAAAAAAAATAAAAATAGCAACTTAGCAGGCAAGTTTGATGGCGCGCATGCCAGGTAAGGAGTGAGTGGGCAGGGAGGGCCAGCCAGTAGCGCGATCTACCGGTTCTCCGAACTGGGCAGAATCATAACAACAAGTTCTATAGAACTGGTCCGACCAGGTAGAATTCCACCCCTGGAGAAGGGAATGGCAGAGGAGGGGATGGTTAAACAACGTCATTGATTCATGAATTTGGGAAGACTTGGGGTGAGGGAGGCTGGCATGCTATGGTACACAGGGCTGTGAAGAGCCAGGCATAATGTAGCAAATGAAAAAGAACACCTCACTTAGAAACAGGGACCCTCCCCAAATCCACGTGTAACCCCCTCTTCTATTCAGTGGAGTTAACCTGGATAGGAACCCAGAGATTTATTTTTAGCTTCATCCCAACCAATCGGAAAGAGATGGAAAATCATCTGTACTGCAATTTAATGTTCTTAAGGAAAACTCCCCAAAGATAAATGAGAGGGAAGAAAAATCAAAGACACTAGACTGTTACCAGCAGTTATAAAGGATAACAAAAGGATACAGAGATTTGTGGATAAAGGAAAATAAATTAAATCCAGATAACAGGGATGCTCTTAATAAACCAGGACCGGTGACCTTTAAGGGTTCCTTGCCCCAAAACAGGATGTTTGCTATTTGGAGGTGCTCCATGACCCAGAGTTTGTACTCAGATAGCAACTGTGCTCAACAGCTGGATTTGCATAATTATGGCTAACGGCCAATGGATTAGATTGGCGGTAGTTGTCCATAGCTTGGTTACATCCAACTTGACCAACGCAATGTGTTTTATGCAGGGCTTCTCTTAAAAGGGTCCATAAATTATAAAGTCATGACATCCAGGCTGTGACTTGAGATCCAATGCTGCCCATTAAAAAGATCTGAGTAAGTAGCCAGTTGCTTACTAAGCACAATTTAAATTTTTGGTATTGACCTTTAAAGCCGCAAATGGGAATTCCGGCTGGGTCCTTTCATTAAATCATGCTAATTTATGGAGATCCTACAATATTTAAACGAGCCTATTGGAAATGATAGACTACGAAGAATACCATCCAATAGAAAAGCAGTTGGTCTGAAAACTGCTGAAAGCTCTATTGGTATGACAGGTTTAAATGGGTCAAGAGCAGATAACATGTGACAGCTGAAGTCCTAGAATAGCCCCACAAAAATGAAGTAGCTCTAGGAACTTCACCTTCGCTGGTCATTTTAAGTTTTCATTCCCGTCTCATTTATATACAGCATGAACTGAGGGAGTAAAGAATAAAAACTATGGGACCTGCCTAGTTATCTAAAATATTGTCCACTTCTTGATTCTGGAGGACATAAGCCCACACCATCCTTAATCCGTTCCTAGCCTGTTGAGAAGGCAACTTCTATTTTTTCTTGCTGTATCAAAAGTATCTTCTGTCAGCACAACGGTGCTGTATGGACTATCTGCGGCATTTAAATTTATTGTAGGAGAAACCTACTTTTAAACCAGCCAATGGGTGCTCTTGGTGGCATTCTCCCTTCCTTCTAGTTTCAGGGATGTCCAACCTTGGTAACCTTAAGACCTGTGGATTTCAACTCTGAGGATACTCTGATCTATCACGTCTATGCCAGAAAAGCAAGCGATAGACACTTTCGGCTGTTCCAAGAAGGTTCCACACCCGTTTGTACTCTGATTCAGGTGACTCTGAGGATATAGGTAACCTCTCAAGTGTCAACTCAAAAATATTTCCCTGGTCTTTTAGAGTTGTCAGAAGAAAGGGAATGGGGGAAGGAGTGCATTCCTTAAATGCTTTCATAGATAATTGTTAGGCGGCCAAAGCTTATTATTATCAAGCAAGATTACTGCTGGAGAGCATGATTGATGATTCTTGGCTATGGATGTGTCCCATTAGAGAATATACATCCAGGGATTGGGGGAAGACCAGGATCAAGGGTGAAATGAATGATGTATCTCAGAGTCGGCTGCACCCAGGTGGTACCGGCATGTTCACTCCTAATAAAAGGTTTTTTAAAAAACTACGAGAGATGCGGCTGGAGACTCATGATTTAAATAGGGGTGGATGCTGGAGCCCTGACATCAACTGGCCTTAACAACCCTGCGTGCTAATAACCAGCTGATTGGAAGAATATAAATCCTTCCATTGGTTGTCCCAAAGATGCTTTTTTCAAAAGGCAACTGGACTTTCTTGTTGTTTTTCCTTTGAAAACATTTCACTTCTCATCAAAGAAGCTTCTTCCATTCTAACTAACTGGTAGGGAGTGGAAGGATTTATATACTTCCAGTCAGAGAACTGCTGAAAGTGGTTGTAGGCCAGGGGTCTCTACTCTTGGCAGCTGGCTGAGGAATTCTGGGAGTTGAAGTCCATAAATTGTAAAGTTGCCAAGGTTGGAGACCCCTGTTGAAGGTGAAGCAGGAGCAGAATCCAACAATTAGGGACACGATAACCAGCCTTTGGGCAGAACAGTGTGATTGTCAACGCTTTACATCTAGACAGCCACCTCTCAAGCTCCCTTCCTTTCCAGCCAGCAAGACAGAGACGAGTGGCTTAAGAGAGATGTTTGGAATTGTCCTCAATCGTTCATGTTGCAAAAATAGTCAATTAACAGCCTTTCATTGGACAAGAACAAGGCTTTGAATGAGGAGCCAAGAGACTGTATGCTGGATCCAAAACCTGGCAACTTGCTGAAAAAAAAAAAAAAAGCCAGATGAACACGCGGAGGGAATCCTTATCACTTGAAGATAATAGGACAAAAAGAATGGGTTCGTTCAACCAAAACGAACAAGGAAATAATCCCAAGGGAAGGAAGACTGAAAGTACTGAGGGACTAACCAAGGTCTCCAGGTGACAGGCTTGATATGGCTGTAGTGCATGCTATAAGGACCGATTTACAGACAGGCACAGTGGGGCTTCCTCCATCCTTTCTAGTTGGGTGCAAAATGGGGTCTGTGATCCCTCCCTGGTTTGCAGTCGTTGAGGGCCTTCTTCAACTGTTACATTCTTTCATGAATAAATGAACAATTCACTTTCTCAGCAGATTCATCCTTTCCCCTCCCCCGCCCCCTTCATAGCTCCATCTCTGCTGCCTGGACGATTAGAACGAGGGACCGGCAGAGGGAGACAGGATGGCTTTCCTGAGCAAAAGCTTGTTTGTTGAGCTGTGATTTTGGTCCCAGTAGTGCAAAGTCCCCTTTCAGCGAAAAACCTCCTTTGCGTTGAAATATCCTTTCTATTCAGGACCGGCTGTAACAAGGAAAGAAGAACCCCTCCAGTGGCAGAGATGCCGGGCATAAAATGGCTTGAAATAGTCCTGGCTGCATGATTCGACCCCGTGCCCTTAATCTAGCAGAGCTCAGCCTTTCTGCAGCCAGGACGCTTAAAACGATCGTTTTGCAGGGGGTTACATTTGTTTTGTTCTTTTAGCAAGTGAGGTTTTTTTTTTAATTTTTAGTGATGTTAATAAGCGCATCACTAATCCCTTTTCGGACAAAAATCAGGAAACCTCCACAGACTGCCAACCTTGCAAAGAGCCTACGGAGCCACCCGTGGCCCATGACTGCCGTTCCTGTCCTGATCCATCGTGGTGACTTCAAGGACAGTAGAAGGAGCTGCGCTGTCTCTGACAGGGCAGGACAATGAGCTCAAGCGTCAGGGAATCATCCTGACTTGATCTCAGAGGAGCAAACAGCGGTAAGCTTAGTTTTGATCTTAAGAAAACAGTTAACATACAGAGAAGGACAGGAAAGTCTCTGGAAAGAGAAGGCCGATCTCAGGTCTTGCTAAGGTGCCCCGATTTCATCCAAGTGGAAGGAAACTGTTCAAAGAAGTTGGAAAAGAAAAGACCTGCAGGTTACCTGTTCCTTCCAGTGGAGGTATTCTACTGGCTTGGCCTGGTTTGGCTGAACTGGTAGTAAACAATACTACCAGTTCTGCCAGAACAGGTATTTCCGATGATCGGCTGGTCGACAATCAGCTGTGCCACATGATTTAGATGAGTTAGAAAGCAGGAAATCATCGGATTTCTTACTTTCTAGCTAATCTAAATTGCATGGCACAGCTGATTCCCCCCCCCCACTAAAATGCTTCTTTTTTCATCTCCCAAGAGGCGTCCCTGAGGCCTACCAGGCCCAAAACGGGGTGCTGGAGTGGGGTCCTGCGAAAGAAAAAAAGAAAGAGGGAGGGAGGGGAGAAAGAAAGAGAAAGAGAAAGGAAAAAAAGAGAGGGAGGGAGGGAGGGAGGAAAAAAGGAGAGGAAGGAAGGACCACAAACCTTGGCACTAGACGCAGCTTTAGAGGATGCTTTGAAACAGTCCAGTAATCCGGGGCTGGAAGGTACCTGGAGATCATCTAGTCCAACCCCCTGCTCCAGAAAGTGACTTTGTCTTTTGACACACCCCTAGTCACATGACTACATAGCCATGCCCACCAAGTCACACCCACAGAACCGGTAGTAAAAAAAAATTGAATCCCACCACTGGTTCCTTCCCTTCATCACCGAGCTATAAGCTTGCTATGAGTGGGGTTTCAATTTACCCGGATATGTATAGGTACACTGGGGAGGTTATTCCAAATTCTATCACAATCAGCCCTGTAGTGTTAAGCAAGAGTGGCTGATATCAAACCAACATTTCAGTTAAATTTCTGCCATGAAAAGAGGGGGGGGGGAAGGCAAAGAAGAAAATGTGAGACTTGGACCGTCTTATTAACCCTCCACTAAACACGAATCAGGATCCTTAAGGACAATCGCACAGGTTCAAATGTATTCTTAAACTCTGAATTCTGGCTCCAGCTGTTTAGATGTCATTATGACGGGATCTATTTTTTCTACTAATAATAGGAAGCCAACAACATGAGGTATTTTACTTCCAGCCTTGGACTTGATAAATCCATTATTCAACCTGTCACTTTTGCAGATTTCACTGGGAATCACTTAATTCTTCTCTCTCAATATATAATGATTCCAAATGAAAAGTTGACTTAATGGACTTTGAAAGATTACAGACAAATGTATGTGCACTACATCAGGCATTAACCAGGATCTCCAGTCTTAGAAGTAATGTACCTTATTACTGACTGCAAAGGGACAAACTGCAAAGCTCCATCTCCTCCTTCTAAAGCTATTCAGCCAGTGCTGGAAACAATGATGCTGGGTGCAACAGGCAGGGCAGATCCAACGAGATTCTTCTTATGTTCTCACTCTTATGTTAAAAATCAAAAAGTGTTAGAATCTTACAATGGAAAGTTAAATTTAGAACGAAGCACGTCAGTCTCCCCGCGGGATTTCCCTTTGCCGGTTGCAACTGTGAAGAAATTCAAGAGAGTCACACAAAGGTTTTGTCCATACAAATCACTTCTTGGGTTATTGTTCCAACCATATAGCACTAAACCAGAAAATATCAATTAAAAAAAAAAACTTTCACTGACACCATTATTACCATGTTATCAAACTGCAAACAGTACCCAAACGAGCAGAAGAACCATATTGTAACTAAGCCCAGAGACTTGGGTTCTTGAGAGGGGGGGGTCGGGAATGGAGGGGAGGGGCGTGGAGAGCGGGGGGCGGGGCCTTGTTCTCTTTGCAGATCACATCTCCAGAAAGCAATGCTCAGCCCATTCTGAGGGATCTTTTCACAAGCTGCTGCTGCTGCTGCTGCTACCTTTCCAGAAGCGTGCCGGATTCTCAAAGGCCCTTATGACTCACGGGCAGATGTAGACTATTTGCCCATGGCTAACTCAGTCCTCTCCGTCCCTGGCCAGCTGCCTGACTTTTATGTGCCACTAGGAAACAGTCTGGGATGGATATTGTATGTCAGATCGATAAGACATTCTTCGGTCAGCTCAGTTGCTGCCAAAGAAGGTGGAGGCTGCTGCTTCCCACCCCGGGTTCTCTTGCTTTTGGGAGTGAAAAGGGAAACCCAGGACTAACTCAGGGTGCCATGAAGTAGGTAACAAGAGAGCAAGGACCACCATGCCTCTTTCTGTCTCATTTTCCATTCTCAAAGCCTGAAAACGCCAACTTGTGGCAGACATGGGCGTGCTACAGAGCCCACCTTCCTATGGGGTCTTTCTAGAGTTCTAATTCAGAACGGGAACAGATCAGTCGATTCCTAAGGAAGCTCTACTGGCTCACTGGAGAGAAGGACTTTAGCTCCAAACAAATCCAGGGCTGTCTGAGGGCAAAACTGAACCCCTTATAATAATTCTCTGAGTGATGTGACAGGTTAGCCTCCTCTTTCAAGCCTCGTGTTTGAAGTAATAAAGACGAGGAAAGGGGAATTAAATCAAGAAACACCTTTCCCAAACCAGGTGCTCTCTGAGTATTCACCACCCATCATTCCTGGCTATCATGGTGCCAGGTTGAAGGAAGCTAAGTAACAGCAGTGCATGCTAGAACTTGCGTTCCTGCAAACTCCCTCCTTTCCCCCACTTCTGAATCTATTGCTTGGTGCTGTGTGTGAATTGCATTGCTTTGTCAGACAGAAAAAGAAAGAAGGTACCTTTAGCCTATCCTAATTCATCAGTGTTTGGCAGCTGTCAAACTGAGAAATGGTGCGGCTTGCGCGTGCGCACACGCGCACACGCCCTTCCTAGGGATCCCCCTTTTCACTGTGGCCTTCACACCCTCCCACTCGTGCCTTCCTTTTTTTCCAGTTTTTTGAGCAGACTCTCAGAGTTTGCAGATTTGCTAAAAAATATTCAGTGCTTATTTTGAGATTAAAAACAAACAGCCCCCCCCCCACGATACATATAATAATAAAAGAAGGAGAGAAAAGAAGAACCGTCCTTTCTCAAAATTTCTTCCCCAAATGGATTCTGTAGGAGTGCTTGACTGCACACGGGAGCTTTTAGTCATCTATAAAAAGCAGTCTTGCTAAAAACACAACACACAACAGGGTTACAGGAACAATAGGGGGACTTTGACTCGGCCATTGGTGCCTCGGGATGGCTGAGGGGAAGAGTTAAGAATTCTCTATCAAAAACTACTGGGCTGGAAAAACCCATCGTACTGCCTCGGGACAGGCAAAAAACACGCCACGGTTTATAGAAATGGAAGCATCTGAAAGGAAAATAAGGCTGGAGAAACTGGCTTGGAGGTCCTCTCCAGTCGCGACCTCCTCTAGACTCGCTTCTCCCAAAGTGTCAAACAGAGGAGAAAGGATGCAAGCACTGGACAAGTCAAGCAGTCTTCACTTCATGTCCGTACTGATCGCCCACGCCCACCAAGCCAGGGTTAAAGGAGGGTTGGCTCTTCCTCTGTTTCCTGGTTTAATTGCTCTCCACGAGTTTAGCCAAGTCTTGTCTGAGCTCACTCAGCTCAAAGATTTTCATGTCCATGATCTCTGCCAATTTGGATACCTCCTGGTACATCTTCTCCCTTTCAGAAAGCGTCTCTGAGAGAGACTGTTCGGCCAAATGCAAGCGCCGCTCCAGCTCTGTGTTCTGTCTCTCTAGGTCCTAAAGAGAGAACAAGGAAGAGTGCTCAACCACTGCTGATCCTGTTCTACAGAGGAATCACTGAGTCCGTCATCTGCACCTCTGTAACTGTCTGGTTTGGTTCTGAAACCCAACCGGGCAGACACAGACTTCAGAGAGTGATTAGGACTGCAGAAAAAACAATTACTACCCACCTGCCTTCAACGGAGGACCTGTATACTGCACGAGTCAAAAAGAGGGTGTGAAAATGTTTACATCCCGGACATAAACTGTTTCAACTCCTTCCCTCAAAACGGCACTATAGAACACTGCACACCAGAACAACTAGACACAAGGACAGTTTTTTCCCCTAATGCCATCACTCTGCTAAACAAATCATTCACTCAACACTGTTCAACTAGTTACAAAGAGTGCGCTACTATTACTGTTAATCTTCTCATCACTCCTTATCACCCATCCCCTCCCACTTGTGACTGTAGGACTGTAACTTTGTCGCTTGTATCCTTACGATTTCTATTGACTGTTTCCTAGGATGATTTGATTGCTTATTTGTACCCTATGACTATCATTAAGTGTTGTATGTTATGATTCTTGATTCTTAATGAATGTATCTTTTCTTTTATGTATTCTGAGAGTATTTACACCAAGACAAATTCCTTGTGTGTCCAATCACACTTGGCCAATAAAATATTCTATTCTATTCACCTGGAAATCAAATATCCATGACCTTGGAAAGGCCTGGATTGGCTCTTTGAAGAAGAACCTGAGCTTCTTACGCCGACTCCCCGCCCCCTCCCCCCCGGCACCTCCTCCTTTCTGTTGCAGAAAAAGGGAAAAGTTTTCCCTGTGGGAACCCAGACAAAGTTATGGATACTGGTCATTCTGGACTAGAGGCATCTGATCTGGCGTAAGGCAGCTTCAAATATTCATAAGCTAGGATTAAGAGAAATAACGTCAACCAGAAGGTTGAAAGTCTATTGAGATTCTCAGTCATCTGGATCCTGGTTGTCCCAAGGGTGCTTTTTTTCAAGAGGCAGCTGGACTTTCCGGTTTTCCTTTGAAGACGCTTCGCTTCTTCAGCTCTGACTGAATGGTGGGGAATGGAAGGATGAGTAGTGCAAATGGGTGTGGAGCCTTCTTGGAACTGTTGAAAGGATTGTGTTGTAGACTGGAGATGGATGATGTCATATCCCTCTCGTTCTGTTGAGAGAGAACTGTTCAATTTTGATATCTATGGCCTCTTTGACCCTTCTTTCAAACCAACAGTCCTCTCTGTCCAAAATGTGGACTGTGTTGTCTTCCAAAGAGTGGCCTTTGTCTTTTAAATGAAGAGGGATTGCTGAATCTCGTCCTGATGGGTTTGTTCTCCTATGTTGTGCCAGGCATTTATGAAGTGGTTGTTTCGTTTCCCAGAAGCTTGTCCACCCCAAGGATAAAACACCCAGACACAAACTGAGCAACATGGAATATGCAGTACAATGCAGGGAGCCATGTGCAGATCTACAGTAGACAGTAGACCCTGAGGACACAGATAAACCTCCAGAGGGCCTTAACGACTCTCTAAATAAAAGCATGCAAATGACCAGCTGTCTGCAAGGAGTATAAATCCTTCCATTCCCCACCATCCAGTCAGAGCTGAAAAACCTTCTTGGATGAGAAGCGAAACGTCTTCAAAGAAAAACCAGAAAGTCTAGTTGCCTCTTGAAAAAAGCACCGTTGGGTCAAGAGGAAAGCAAATCAGGAAGAAACGATGAAATGAATCGTGTCAGAACTGTTCACAACCCAAGCTGCTTGGTGGCAAAGAAACCCACCCATACAGGTATTTTGTCATGTCCTCCCGTGGACATTTTCCATAACCATTTCTCACTCTCCGTTGTCTTTGTTACCTGCACCTTTTGACGAGTTTCCTCGTATTCATCATCTGGTTGCTGCTGCAGCCCCTTTTGGCTTCTCAGTTGTTGAAGCTCCTGAAGCGTAAGTAGGGAGGGAGGATGTCATGAAAGAAAACGGAGAAGCTATGTTAAAACAAAACCGAGCGTGAAAAATGTAATTCGTACTTCCACAATATATTTTGGGAAACAGTGCAGATTAAACTTTCAGGTGAAATGAAACATTTTTGGACTATCGTCTTCAAATTATGGCTGCTCTCTTCAGTTTTTGGCACTGATGATCAGGTACAGGAGCCTGCAAACGGAGAGGGCAGTTAGGAAAAAATCCTGCTCAATAGAAGATTCACATAATACAGGTAACGGGATCTTTTCATGGTCCGGATATTGTGTGAGTGTTCTAATCGACTCAAGTCGTGAGGTGTAGTTTTAACCTCAAGGTATTTTGTTCAAAGGAAACAGACGCCATAAACCGGGAAGATGAGCTACACTTGCAACTATCTGTATCTTCTCAAAAATCCTAACGAATGAACCTGGCAATCCTGAGAGCAATAAGGGAAGAATCCCTTGGGCACGGAATACAAACTGCATCAGTCACTCCTGCAGATGACCTGTGGCAGGACTTGGATGGAGTGATGCGCTTGCTCCTTTGCAATTGTGGCAAGTGTCTCTAGTTCGGGTGTAGGATGAAGGTGAAGATCCGTTCTCTGAGCTTGTGGGTTGGTTTCCGAATGTTTCATTACCAGACTAGGTAATATCTTCAGCAGAGTTTAGGGCAGGGCTGTCAAACTCCCGGCCCATAGGCTGGATGTGTCACACCTTAGCCACAACCAGTTTGGTGAAGGGTGGGGTGGGGGAAATTGTGCTACGTCACGTGATGCCGCCATGACGACACGAGTTTGACACCCTCGGTTTAGGGGATGCCAGTGTTCTCCTGTTTATAAGGGCTTCAGGTGTGGGTGTCAAAGTGAGGGTCTTGGGGGGGGGTCAGGTGTGAGTCATCAGTGACTCTTGTGATGGGACTTGTGATAGGGAGGTTACATCAGGTCAGGCTCATTGGGAGATGAACTGCAGGTGGGAGAGAGTTGTGTGGGTTGGTTGAGAGTCGGTGCCGTCTCTGGTTGGCTGTAGGGTTGATTTGGATTCTGAAGGGTTCGTAGACTGGTTGTAGGTCCATGTGCCTGTTGATGCAACTGACCTATAACCAGCCTATACGAACCCCTCAGAATCCAAATGCCCAAGGCTCTGTCAGCAACACTAGGTAAACCAGGAAATCAAATTCACAAAAAGACCAAAACTACTTTTTGTTTTTAAGATTTGCTATAATAACTGAATCTAACAAATCTGATTGTACTATGCATCTCTGTCTTGTCATAATACAGTGGATCATGGAAGTCTCTGCCTGAATATTCTGAAGACTAACTTGTTTATTGTGACTCTAACAATATTTTAGCCATCCTTGTCTAAGTAATGGTTCTAGCATACATCTGTCAAGGTCACCTCCCTTACTCTCTACAGGCTAATCTTCTCTCCCCAACACCGTTTAATGTTTACATGAAACTGCTGTCTGTCTGTCTAATAACAGATAATAAGAGTTGGAAAGGACCTTACAGGTCATATAGTCCAACCCCCCTGCCCAAGCGGGAGACCCTACACCATTTCTGACAAATGGCAGTCCAATCTCTTCTTGAAAGTCTCAAGTGATGAAGCTCCCACAACTTCCGAGGGCAACTTCTGTTCCATGGGTTGATTGTTCTCACTGTCAGAAAGTTTCTCCTTATTTCCAGGTTGAATCTCTCCTTGTTCAGTTTCCATCCATCATTCCTTGTCTGGCCTACAGGTGCTTTAGAAAATAGCTTGACCCCTTCCTCTCTGTGGCAGCCGCTCCAATATTGGAAGACTGCTATCATGTCTGTCCGTCTGTCTGTCTGTCTATCTATCTATTGTCTATCTATTGTCTATAATATTTATTGGCTGCCCATCTTACCACAGAGTTACTCTGGACAGCTTACCATATTAAAATATAAAACTATATAACTATATAAAAATACAAAATATAATAGCTAAAAGATGGGGAGGGAGGGGGTAGGATGAGCGGGGATGGGCGGGGGAGGAGATGAAATCTGATATTAATCTATCAGCCACTTCCAACAGGAAGCCCCTCCTTTGGTGCCCCAAGCCAAGTGGCAGAGCCAGGTCTGTAGGCCCTAATGGAAGACCGGGGGACGGGGGAGGTGTTGGAGCTGACCTCTCTCGGGGGAGTGGGGAGGCAGGATGTTCCAGAGGGCAGGCGTAACGGTGGAGGAGGCCCTCCTCCTGGACCCTGCCAGCTGGAATTCTCTGGCCGATGGGATCTCCAGCATGGCTCCTCCGCCGTCACGGGTGGGGCAGGTCAATCCCATAAAAAAATCAGAATCGTGCAGGCAATGATTTCCACTTACGGAAGTAAAAGTTGGATTTTGAAGATGCCGGATAGAAAGAGAATTGATGCTTTTGAACTTTGTTTTGGAGAAGATGCCTAAGAATAATACGGGCATCCAAGAAAACAAACAAACAGATCATAGAACAAACCAACCCACAGTTCTCACTCAAGGCACAAAGGACCTCACATTATCGTATTTTGTGAAGATGTAAAAAAGTCCACAATGCTGGGATAGGTAGGGGGAAAGGGGGGGGGGGAAATAGCAACAAGATGGATGGGCTTGATTACAACAGTGGAAAACACTCTGCCGGAAAACCTGATGGGCCAATTAGAAAACAAGATTATCCTAGGGGGAAAAAAAGATCTCATCTGTTCACTAGCAGTTGACATTGATGTAATGGAACATAATCATATCAAACTGCTTAGAGTAATTTGATTGCAGCTGGGTAGAAATGCTCTCCAAAATAATTGGTGTTGACTCAATTAGCATGAATAAGTGATGCTAGATCTCACAGTAGGGTCTGCAGTAATGGGGAACTAGGTTAAGGGTTTGGGGTGAATACCGCCACTTTGTCCAATTCTACATGCTGGCGAATTGTGGAGGCAGGCACCGTGGATTGAACTTTTCAAAAGCTGTGCGTTTCTTTTTTCAAATAGTGAGTTGGATCCTATTCTCGTCTCTTCCTGCTTTTTAAGCTTTGGGTCTCCCTTAGAGGCAACTGCAGTCATTGTGCATGAATGGAGCGCTCCTTATTCTTGTGTGGCTCCCCTGAGCGTTTCTGTCCCTGGCTGAGTCTCTTCTCCATCTGGGCTCATTGAAGGCACGGTAAGCAGGGGAAGTAGCCGGAGGCAAAAGGCTGTCGAGCTCTGTTTCTGAATAGCGAAAGAGGATTCGTGCGCTTCAGAATCAGTCATGCCATAGCAATACATCAATAATGCATCGGTAATGCTATTACTAGCTAGGCCGCTTGTTTGGCTCGCTGTGTGTGATGGGAAGGCGCACCTCTGTCCTACTGGCTCCCATTTGTGTTTGCGGGTGCACAAGGTGTAGCATTTGGCAATAGGATCCTGGAGACGCAACTGTCGTTTCTGTTTTACATTTGGGGGGATTCCTCCTTCTCCTTTCAAGATAGGCACTCGTGGAATTCTATGCTTGTGCCTTCCTCGTAGTAATGTCAGTGCTCTGGTCTTAGTGCAATTTGGGCACAAAATCGTTCAGTTCAGCTTTATGTAAATGAGGGCAGGCAGTTATTATCCATCCTCTGTTCCTTTTTTTTGCAGTCATTAAAGTCATGAAATTTGTCAAATTCCGAGAGCAAAATTGGGGGAGTGTTTTGTTTTGTTTTTTAAAGGGAATCAACATGGTATCAACAAACATAGGCAGAGGTTCACATATGTTGTCAGACACCTCAGGTGTATTTCAGGCGACCCATCACCTCTCCTGCACAATTCCAGGAAAGGGAAGGTTGGCAACGCGCCCCCAGCACAATCACCTTGGATATTAGATCCATGCAAATTCTAATTACTGCAGTAAAGGACGGGAAAACAAACCAGCACCGGTGACCTCTGAAGATGTGTTTCCTCAATGCATTTAATCGGATCACCTGCTAGCCCAGTCAAATCTCCTTGCCAGGAGTTCTGGCAGCACCATCACATTAATCAAACTGACAATTAAGGTAATGCAGATGCTCCGTCCATTTTTCTCCAGGAAGTGCCTCGGGTTCCGTGAGCCCTTTGCAACTGAAGAGCAAGTAGCTTCGCTCTAATTGACTCAATTAACCCCAAATTGTGGATTCAAAGGCTCTGATCAATGAACACGTTTACGTGACCTGGGTTTGTACTCTAGGCTGGTTCATTGTAGCTATTTATTTAGTGTTATTTGTACTGCTGCCCATCTCACGTTTGTGACTCTGGGTGGTTCACAAGTAGTTAAACAGAACCAAATAACAATAAACAAAATGAAGGAAAAGTGTAAAAAGCCAATATAGGTAGTCCTTGACTTACGGTCACAATTGAGCCCAACATTTCTCTTGTTAAGTGAGATGCTTGTTAAGTTAATTTTGGTCCATTTTACGACTTTTCCTGCCTCAGTTGTTAAGTGAATCACTGCAGTTGATAAGTTAGCAACCCAGTTGTTTAGTGAAATCCACCCCTCTTAAAGCAGTCTGCCTGGGGAATTCTGGGAGTTGAAGTCTGCCTTTCTTAACATTGCTGATGTTGAGAAACATTCTGATTCCACAGGCTTCTCCTATACCCCAAATTTGTATTTTTTTATACAAAAATCAAAATCAGTGTTGCAATTTTCTAAATGCAATTTTCGGATAGCTTCTAAGGCTGTTGATCCTCCTGGTTCCTAGGAAAAATCAAGGAGAGATTCAACCTAGAACTAAGGAGAAGTCTCCATTGACTTCGCTTGCCAGATGGTCACAAAAGGAGATTACATGATCTTGGGACACAGCAATGGTCATAAATAGGAACCAGTTGCCAAGCATCTGAATTTTGACCACATGACCATAGGGATGCTGGAAGTAACATAACTGTGAAAAACGGCCATAAGTCCCTTCTTTCAGTGCTGTTGGAACTTTCAACGGTCACTAACTGAATTGTCGTAAGCCGAGGACTACCTGTAATCCTGAAAACCAAATAATAACCAAGCTAATTAAAAGCAAAATTAAAATAACAAATATATAAAAGCCACGGATCAATCAGTATAACCATCTTGCAGACTCCAAACTGTATGTAACCAGGTTGGTTGACAAAACCGTGCTTTTAGAACCTTTCAAAAGGCAAGCAGGCTTGAGTCCCATCTAACCTCCCAGAGGGGCACTTGGGGGTGAGGTGTGTGTGGAGAAATGATGTTCTAAAGGGCAGGTGCGGTGGCAGAAAAATCTCTCCCTCCTGCATCCCATCAGAGGACACTGCTTAATCAATGGGACCCACAGCATGCCCTTTCCGGTGGGCTTGATGGGATGAGTAGAGGCAGAGAGGCAGACCCACAAATAAACCACCACACTCTATGCCCTGTGTAGCTTTATAGGCTACAACATGGATGATATGACCTGACCAGGGAATGAAATGTCTGCAAAGAAAACAAGGAAGCCCAGAGAGCACTAATGACCCCTCATGTCAACCCTGAGCTACAAACATTCTCCTTTATTGGTATACAGAGAATTCCTTGAGCTGTAGTGGTGCAGTGGTTAGAATGCAGTATTGCAGGCTACTTCTGCTGACTGCCAGCGACCTGCAGTTTGGCAGTTTGATCCTGACTGGCTAAAGGTTGACCCAGATCCTTCCATTCTTCCATCGTCAGTAAAATGAGGACCCAGAGTATTGGGGGCACTATGCTGTCTCTGTAAAACCGTTCAGAGAGGGCTGTAAAGTACTGTGAAGCGGTATATAAGTCTAAGTGCTATTGCTACTTACTAGCACGGATGATGTTACTGAGTTTGGGTAATGAAATGTCTTCAAGAAAGCAAGCCCAGAGTGCACCATGGACCCCTCATGTCAATCCTGAGCTACAACTATTCTCCTTTATCGGAGAATTACTTATATAATAAAACCACCCACAGAATCTCTTTTTTTGTTTTTAATTGTGGACTTCTGGATTTATCAGCTCTGCCCTAGAGACACCTGAGATGCAGCTACTGACCTCATCTTTGGCCTTCACCAACTGTTCCAGCTCTTCTAAAGCTGGACAGGTCTCTTTCCGGATATCGCTTGAGGAATTGTGGCCTCTCTGGGTTTCCAGCTCTGCCACCTACGGGAAATTGGAGAGAAGGAGAATGGAGGTGATTACTTAAAACAGTGTCGGCAGAATTGTTGAAAAGTGATGGGCTACAAAATAATCGCGGCCATAAACTTGAGTCTGACAAAGATATGGATTTGAAATGAACTGGGAACTATGACAAAAAGACCAGGAAAGGAATCGTCTTCTATCCACAAACTGCCCTGAAATTGTTCAAGATCAAGACGCTAAGTGGCAATACCCTCATCTGTGCCCAATGCTCTGTTTAAGGGAGATAAGTGGAGGAAAAGATCTCAATCTTCACAATCTTTTGTTTGTTTATTTTGTTCCACCGTGACAATCCATCCATTTTCCGTATCTGAGTTACTGTATTACAATGCTTGCTTTGAACAGGAGGACTGTAAAATTTATGGAGTTTTATTTCTCTTAAAAGAAAGTTAGCAACATGACTGAGAAGATTCTTTCTCAAACCCACCAATTACACAGTCTTTTCCCCTGAATGCTACAACCTTAAGCCCAATCAAACCCAGGCAGCCCTTATCTAACTTAATATAATGCATGTTGAAAAATTACTGTGGATAATTTCCAATCTGGTTTGTGCCCAGAGCCCTCCCAGTCAATCCCTATATCCAGACCAGAGTAAGCCTACATGTGGCACAGCTAGCAAAATATGATGCCTGATGCTTATTTATTAAAATCAGCAATAGGCAAAAAAAAAAGAGGAAAGCATGAAATGCAATAATGTACATAATATATAACTCATATATCTCTCCATCTCTGTACTTATCAAAAGGCAGGGACTTTCCAGAACTACTGGTACAATACTGTGTGTAATGAGCATGGACAGTCCCAAAGAGAATAGCCCTTAGTTATTCAGCTTCTATGTATCTAACAGCAACAGAAAATAGCAGACCCCAAATGATTCCTCTCATATTCCGCACCATTGAAGAAACAATTTGGTGAGCAGGAGTGATGCGTCCAACAATAGAAATAAATAGGAAGCTTACTGGGAAATGTACAATTATTGCTGCCTGAAATTTAGCCTATTCTCCAGACGTGTGCTTTGCCTTTTCTGTACCCTTTCATTTCTTTCAAGTGCAATCACTGCTATTTCTTCTCAATCTCTCTGACACGAACACAAACACAAACGCGAACGTACGCTTTATCAGCTTTCTTAAAGCCAGAAACTTCTCTATTCATTCACAGAATTGCTCTTATATGATCAAACCCGGCACTTTGTAGCTGCCAAAAGAAGGGCATTCACTAAAGGTAAGGCATCCGCTTTGCGTACTAAAATTCAATGCTCTGAGCATTTCCAGCTTCTAGGATAAAAAAAAAAATTGTTTTAGAACCTATCATGATGAAGGTCACTCGCTGACTGCTACTTGTGGATGGGCATGTCACTAGAAGAATGAGGAAGTCCATAATATGGAAGGCAGGCCACCCACCTTAAAGCATACTTTAAGATACATTTAAGATACATTTAAAGCATACAGAATACCCTATATCACCAGGCTTGAGATTTTGGGCTTGGACTACCTGGAACTACACCGCCTATGGTTAGACTTAAGCATAGCACACAAAATTATCTGCTACAATGTCCTACCAGTCAATGACTACTTCAGCTTCAACCACAACAATACAAGAGCGCACAACAGATACAAACTCAATGTAAACTGCTTCAAATTTGATTGCAGAAAGTACGACTTCAGCAAGAGTGGTCAATGCCTGGAATGCACTACCTGACTCTGTAGCTATATCCTCAAACCCTGACTCCTTTAACCTCAAACTATCCACTATTGACCTCATCCCATTCCTAAGAGGTCTGTGAGGGGCGTGCATAAGCGCACCATCGTGCCTATTGTCCCCATTTATTTGTACCTATTTCCTGTATTCTTACTCATGTTTATACTTTTACCTATTATCTTGTAAGCGATTGACAAACCAAATAAATAAATAAAAAATACTTGTGGGGGAATTCTGGAAGTTGAAGTCTGCCTTTCTTAACATTGCTGATGTTGAAAAACATTCTGATTCCACAGACTTCTCTTATACCCCAAATCTGTATTTTTTCTATACATAAAATCAAAATCAGTATTGCAATTTTCTAAATGCAATTCCTGATAGCTTCTAAGGCTGTTGATCCTCCTGGTTCCTAGGAAGAATCAAGGAGAGATCCAGCCTAGAACTAAAGATAAATTTCCTGACAGTAAGAACAATTAACCACTGGAACTGACTGCCTCAGAAGTTTTGGGTGATCCAACACTGGAGGTTTTCAAGACGAGATTGGATAACCATTTGTCTAGAATAACACCTCCTGCTTCAGCAGGGGGTTGGATTAGATGACCTCGAAGGTCCCTTCCAACTCTGCTCTTCTGTTATATCTAATATCTAGATCCATTATACACAAAATCTTGAGACAAGAAAACAAATGCTAGCCTGATGCTTTTTATTTAAGTAAAGTAAATGACCTTATATGACTCTTCCTCCTTTTCTTTCCATTCTTTCATACAAAAAGCCCAGTTAGCGGACATACTAGGCCAGGAGTTCAACAAAATCAGAGGCTGTTATATACTGCTCACTCAAGTCTGCAAGATCCAAGGAAGGATGATTGCTTTACACCTTTCCAAAATTATCAAAGGTAGCTGGGCTTCCTCCTGTTCCAGACACTGCTTTGCAAACAGCAGTGAAAACAAAAGAAGCATCGAAGGAAGATTGATTTTGGGAATGGCTCAGTGAGTTGGGGTGCCGAACTTGGTACAGACTTAAAAGGATGCACTAGTAAAATAATGGAGAAAAGGAGAATCCCTGATGTCTTCCTGATATCAATGTAGAATTACAAATTTAGAAAAAGACAAGAGGACACTTGAAATATTCCTATTCTGATGGATGTAAATACAAGCTTAAGGCAGCAAGAACAACCTTACTAAAACAGAACTTAAAAGATTAATTGAGTTCAGTTTTCCATACCTCGACAATCCTGTTTTTAATACAGTAGGTTAGCTAGAATTTCTCGGAGTGGTAGATGCAACGCCACAGACACCAAGTATTTATTCCAAGTATTCATTCATTCATTCATTCATTCATTTTTGTCAATTGTTTACAAGATAATTGGTATAAGTAAAAACATAGTTATGAATACATGGATACATATAAGAAAAATTAAAAAAAATAAAAGAAACAATAGGACAGGGACAGTAGGAATGTTGGTGCGCTTATGCACGCCTCCTACAGACCTCTTAGGAAAGGGGTGAGGTCAATAATAGACAGTACAAGGTTAAAATTTTTGGGGTTTGGGGAAGAAACCACAGAGTCAAGTAGAGCATTCCAGACACTGACCACTCTGTTGCTGAAGTCGTATTTCCTGCAATCAAGTTTGGTGAGGTTAACCTTGAGTTCGTATCTATTGTTTGCTCTTGTCTTGTTATAGTTGAAGCTGACGTATTCATCGACAGGTAGGACATTGCAATGTACGATTTTATATACTATACTTAGATCGGACCGAAGACGGCGTAGTTCTTGGTTTTCTAGGTCTAGAATTTCGAGTCTGGTGGCATAAGGTATTCTGCAATGAGTAGAGGAATGGAGAACTCTTGTGAAATATTTCTGGACTTTCTCAACTGTGTTAATATCAGGTATGTAATGTGGGTTCCAGACTGATGAGCTGTAAATGTCAGCCTTCAAGATCTTCTACCTTTGCTTTGCATCTTTCGGCTGTCATAAGTAATGGGCGGAGGAGGGGGAAAAATATGGGAAGCGAGCTGGAGGTGTTACAAACTAGTATTGTATAAACTGAGGAGGAGGGAGAGTACATTCTTGCTTAGGTTTCTATTTCTTGCTTAGCTTTCTCTGCTCTGCGCAGCTGCAAACCTTTATCAAAGTATGCCAAGGTCAACGGACAGAAACTTCATCACCACCTGAAGATGTCCACATGATGATATTCACAACTTTTACTTGGAAGAACCATTTGAACTATTGGGGGTGAGAACATTTCCATCACTTTGTATATGTGATTTACGCACCTATTTCCTCAGATTCAGAATTCTCTTGTTGCTACCCCTTCATCTCCAGTAAAAGATATCTTTTCTCTAATTAAAACAGTCTAAGTATTTCTTTCTTGGATTTTGAATGGAGCACCAGCTGACATTATTCTGAATCTCACCCTACCAGCCCACCCGGAGAGATAATACAATTTCTTCTGAGGGGGTCTGAACATCATGTTAACTCCAGCCAGCGACCAAGAAGACCTGGGTGCCATTGGAGGGCAAGACTCATTGCTGCTAGAGGAAGAAAGGGAAGCTGAATTGTTAGCAGAGCTCACCCTTGGGGAAAAGCCAGCTGTAAAACCTAAATGGTCATTGGGAGTCGGCTGGAAGGATCCTGAGGAGCCCCGCCCCCAGGAGTCACCACTACCCGTCGGCGTGGAAGAGAGGAGCCATGGCAAGAGAGGGAAAGGAAAGACTTTTTACTGAATCAAGCCAGGCACTTCATAAATGAAGCCCTTGGAGAGCCTCACACTGAACATGAGGGAGAGGAGGGGGAGGCAGCCCCAGCCAGAAGAAGCGAAGCAGCCACACCCATAAATCAACCTGGGCTAGCGCAACAGGCAGCAGCAGCCCCGGGTCCCCCAGCGGGAGGTGTAATTGCCAGAAGATGTAGAACTCCAAAGTTGTCTCCGTTGGAAGTAAAATATGGGGGGGATCCCAAAGAGTTGGGATTTTTCCTGGCACAAGTTTGGAGCTATATGGAAGAATACGGAAGGGATTTCCCCTCAGAAGCAGCCAAAGTTAGATGTGTTACCAGGGCTCTGGAGGGAACAGCTGCAAAATGGATGGTGACTTTACATAATGATAATGCTCCCCAGCTGTTGAATTATGACCTGTTCATGACTGCGCCGTGGGCAAGGTTTGAGGACCCGCTGGCGGAACGTAAGGCCAGAATTAGGATGAAGACCATAAATCAGGGGCAGAGATCAGTGGCTGACTACACCCAGGAATTTAGAGAGCTGGCGTGTCATATTCGAGGCTGGTCCCAGGTAGTATTTCTTTCTTGGATTTTGAATGGAGCCCCAGCTGCCATTATTCGAGTATTGGTCTAGCAAATGTTTTATATGCTCTAGTTATTAGTGTAATATTAGCTATGTAAGATTAGGTTAACAACTCTTAACGCGTTTTTGGCTATGTAGTTACAGTGGGCTCTAGCACTTAGGTCATTTGCGATGCATACTCCAAGATCCTTGACAGAGTTTGGATCATCAATGAGGTCTTGACTATTCAGCCTATATTTTATTTTCTGATTTTTTTGCCAATTTTTTTTTTTGTTGTTGCAGAAAGCCATGGTTAGCTCAGGCATGAGAACTATGGCTTCTGTTGGGAGATTGTTGAGTAATGGAGCAATCTTTCCCACTCTGAGGCTCAGCTCTCATGATAGTTTAAACTTGGTTAGTGAGGGAACAGGGATAGAGTGTTGTGAAAACAACAAAAAGTCAAATGAATCCAACAATCTCTCAAGGGGATTAAATTTGGCTCAAATGGGGGCTTAGCTAACTCACCTTTGTCAGTCATTTTGTGAAAACATGTAATCTAGACCAGTGGTCGCCAACCAGTGGGCCAGGGACCACTGGTGGTCCATGAGAAAATTTTGGTGGTCCGCAGAGAAATGTCACCCCCAAAGCAATTAATCCAGGCTGCGCGGGAACACAAGGCTGCACCACCCACATGGCCCACGGGAATACAAGACTTGTGTCGCTTGCATTGCAAACATCACAAGGTAGTGAGAGTAGGGGAAGAAGGGTGGAGTGGGGGACTTGCCCCACTCACTCCACATGCCTGGTCTGGCCCCCGGGCTGCTTCTTTCCACTTCTTTCTTCTTCTGCTGCATGCAAGGAAAGCAGCAAAAGTCTTTCTTTCTCTCCCCCAAACTCTGCCAGAAGCGAGACCTCGCAAGGCATCCTGCTGAAAGAGGCTGCGCCATTCTGGCAGAGTTTGGGGGAGAGAAAGACTTTGGCTGCTTCTGCTGCTTTCCTTTCATGAAGCCAAAAGTCTCTCTCTCTCTCTTTCCTGAGAACAGAGCTGGAGATGGTATCCTGTGATCCCAAATAAAGAATGATCCATCGGTAGGAAAACGGGATGGAGAATTTTCCTGCAGACTTTTGGGGGGATTTTCCCAGGTCTCTGGGCCATGGGTTTAAAAGTATGAGTTTGGTGGTCCCTGAGGCCCAAAAGATTGGCGACCCCTGATCTAGACAATCCAGCTGTCTTGCTTCCTTATGCAGCCCAGCTGTGGTGGGAGCAACCACTGGCTAAGATGCTGTTGAGGGGGCCATGTCAGGGATGCATCACTTCCTCTGGTGACCTGCCTCCAGCAGGGACAGGATGGGCCCACCTCTTCCTGTCCCACAAAGAGCAAGGGAGCCCTGCAGAGTTGGGCTGGGTGGGGGGGGAGCCATCCTGCTTGCCACCCCTCTTTGGCACTTCAAAGAATTCTTGGCTGGAGGCACCGTGCACATCTCACACATCCCGTCCCAACCCTCAGGCCACCACCCACCCCACCCAGCTACTGGGAGGCTTGTTTAAGTGTCCTGCAAAGCGAAACGCCCGGGGATAATCATCTATCAGTGACTTGTCCAGGAGAATGGGACAGGGCAGGAGCACTGGTGGACAATTGCTGGGGAAAGAGTACCAGCGGTGGCCCCACCAAGCCTAAATGCCACTGGCGGGTTGGCTATGATGGAGAAGCCTGTAGAGAAGTTGGCATAAAAATGTGGCCGATGCCAATTGCCCAGTGAGTTTTCTATCCCTACCAGAGAACTCACTAGTAAGGCCTAGCAATCAGAATACACCTTCAGATTACTGGATTATTAGGCGGAAGATAAATCAAGCAGAACGAACATAATCTGAGTGCTGAAAAGCACCCGAAAATGCAGGGGAGGTGGGACTACCTTTCTGGAGACTGTTGATCCATTCAGCTTTATTTTTTCCTAGGTTCATCTTATAGAAGGAGGACAGTTTGATGTAGTGTTTACAGTAGCAGGCTGGGAAGCAGAGAGCATGATTTCTAGTCCTGCCTTACCCACAAAGCCAGTTTGTGGTTTTGGGACACTCCCTCCCTCGGAGATCTAAGAAGGAGAAGGGCAAGGACAAGCTATTTCTGAAAATGTTGCCAAGAAAAATGCAGGGACCTAGCAACTCCAGAAGTCAATGCTGACTTTAAGGCACAAAAGCAAACAAACTCTCACATTTGTAAACACAAACTTTACAGAAATCTTCACTGATCTTTTCCCCGCAAAAGAAAAAAAAAACATTTGTCATATGACATTTGTCCCAAGGCAATGTAAACATTGTCCGTGCAACTTGCCTCCTTTGGGGAAAGGGGACACATATAATATGACTGCACCTACAACTTAATCCACGTGACATTTTATTAATGCGTAAATGCACCCTTGCATACTAGTAAAATGCCCACCAAAACATTACAAACAAGATTTTAAAGCAACTGTTTTCTTCTCTCACTGAAGACAAAGACATTGTTGGGGGCAATATGCCGACAAGCAGTTTACAAACTGCTTGGAGAGGGCTGAAAAGCACTGTGAAGCGGCATGTAAGTCTAAGCGCCATTGCTATTAGTAGAGCAAAGGAAGATGAAAAATGAAAATGAATGGGAAGGTCTGAAAGAAATAATGAATGATACATGTGTAAGCACTCTATTCAAGAATCCAGACATTTGAAAAAAGTGAAACAGTGAAGTCTTATCAGTTCCGCTTTGGAATGACTGAATGTCCGTGTAATTTGGAATCCCAAATTTTAGGATGGCATGTCTGGAGGAGAAGGAGTTGGAAGTGGCACATGCTGCACATGATGGCTTTATTCATTGCCAAATCAGCCTGAATGGCAAAGTGAGGCTGGATTGATCTACAGATAAAATCTAGTTAGTCGTACACAGATTCTCAAGGGTAGCAAAGCTGCTGCAGGAAATAAAAATTGTGAATGAAGGTTAAAAGAAGGTCTCTGGGCCGCCTTTCTTAAAGCTAGCTTGTCACAGACTTTAGCAGTAATGTTTACACAATAAGTAGGAAAAAGTCTAAGTTTGCCAGTGCTCAGCACTAGCTGGCTGCAAGTAGCAATAGCACTTCGACTTATCTGCTGCTTCACAGGGCTTTTCAGCCCTCTCTAAGCTGTTTACAGAATCAGCATATTGCCACCAACAATCTGGGCCCTCAATGAAACGTGGGACAAAGCAGGATTTGGGGGAAATAACATGTACAACCTCAGAAGGGCTTCCCTGTGGTACCTTCCCCGTAGTTTCCTCACCAAGCCTTACAGAAAACCAATGCTCCATCAGAATTTGGTGTGCAACCCTAAAGCCAGATAGCAACATGTATTTTTTTACATTGCAAAATACCACACAGAGAAGCCAAACTGATTGTATTTATTAGAGAGTCACCTCCCTTCCAGCATTTCAACACAGGTACACACACCTACAACAGTTCATTCAGTTCAATGTTACAATGGCACTGAAAAAAGTGGCTTATGGCTGTTTTTTTACACTTATGACTGATTCAGCATCCCCATGGTCACATAATCAAAATTCCAACGCTTGGCAACTGACTCATATTTATGACAGTTGCAGTGTCCCAGAGTCATGTGATCCCTTTTTGCGACCTTCTAACAAGCAAAGTTTAATGGGATAGCCAGATTTACTTAATAACCATGTTACTAACTTAACAATTGCAGTGATTCAGTTAACAATTGGGATAAAAATGGTTGTAAAATGGGGCAAAACTTACTTAACAAATGTCTCAGTTAGCAAGAGAAAATTTTGGGCTCAACTGAGGCCATAAGTCAAGGACTGCCTGTATTTAACCTAGCTTATTTTCACCATGGAAAATGTACAACAGATGGAAAATTCTGTTTTTTACACACAACAATGAATGAGAGCTGAAATTCTAAGAACTCAAATATGCACCTCATTCAATGTTTTTGTTAAAACATCTATTAGCAAATAGGTTTTTCAAGCTATTTTATACCACCAATAGAAACATAAACAATGCGGGGAAAAGAAAAGAATGCCATTTTGTTACAACTATCCTAATTTTAAAAAAAAATCTTATAAGAAATAGAACAGTTTCAGCAGTTTAATCTGTTTTATTTAGTTATTTCAAATGTCAATACTTCCCTTTTTATAACCGATGAAGAGGGCGCATTTATGGAAGTGAAAATAAAGTTTGAGAGTTTCATCATTTTATTTGTACATGTGAATGTTAAGATAAAGGCCAGTTGTTCAGTTAGTCACACACAGTGGTTAAGTGAATCTGGCTTCCTCATTTGATTTTGCTTGTCATAAGGTTGCAAAAAGGGATCACATGACCCCGGAGCACTGCAACCGTCATAAATATGAGTCAGTTGCCAAGCGCCTGAACCTTGAGCATGCAATCACGGGGATGCGGCAATGGTCATTAGTCACTTTTTTCAGTGGTGCTGTAACTTTGAATGGTCACTAAATGAACCGTTGCAAGTCAAGGAGTACCTGTATAGACCTCAAAGGAATATGGTGGAAAAGAGAGGGCTTCCACTAGCCAGGGCGATAGGCCCTGTGAGGGGGGGATCAGAGGTGGTATTCAGCAGGTTCTGACCAGTTCTGGAGAACCAGTAGCAGAAATTTTGAGTAGTTTGGAGAACTGGCCAATCCCACCTCTGACTGGAGATTTTACAGTATCCTTCCCCTGCCACGCCCACCAAGCCACACCCACAGAACCGGTAGTAAAAAAAAATTAGAATCCCACGACTGGTGGGGATGTCCTACTTCCCTCTCCCTCCTCCAGTGGAGAACCTTGAGTGAATCCCTTGGGCCTCCACTCACTCGTTGGCGCAGTGCTTCGGTCTCCTCCTGATATGCTGCCAGCTGCTGCTTCCACTGCTCCACATTGGCATTAGCTTCACGCAAGGCAGCCACCAGTTTGTTGTTATTGTCTTGCAGAGTGAAAAATTCAGCTTCCCATTGGACTTCGCAAACAGACCTGGGAGACACAGGGAGAGGAAAGATACAAAGCGTTGAGACTCTAGAAAAAGTGCAGAGAAAAGCAGCCAGGATGATTAGGGGACTGGAGACTAAAACGTATGAAGAACGGTTGCAGGAACTGGGCCTGGCTAGTCTAGTGAAGAGAAGGACCAGAGGAGACACGATAGCAGTGCTCCAATATTTGAGGGGCTGCCACAAAGAGGAGGGGGTCAAGCTATTTTCTAAAGCACCCAAAGGCCAGACAAGGAATAATGGATGGAAACTAAACAAGGAGAAATTCAACCTGGAAATAAGGAGAAGTTTTCTGACATTGAGAACAATCAACCCATGGAACAGAAGTTGCCCTTGGGAGTTGTGGGAGTGCCATCCTTTGAGACCTTCAAGAAGAGATTGGACTGCCATCTGTCAGAAATGGTGTAGTGTCTCCCGCTTGGGCAGGGGGTTGGACTAGATGACCCACAAGGTCCTTTCCAACTCTGTTAATCTGTATTTCACTTATGCTGTACCTTTCTATCTTTCTTACAGCAGCTGACATACTTTCCGTTAATCTACTGTTAATAAAAATGGCCAACAAATTAGGGGGAGGCTTTGAGGGCAGGTATATTTGGAGCAGAGGTGGTATTCAGCAAGTTCTGACCAGTTCTGGAGAACCGGTAGCGGAAATTTTGAGTAGTTTGGAGAACCAGCAAATACCACCTCTGACTGGAGATTTTACAGTATCATCCCCCTGCCATGCCCACCGAGCCACCCCCACAGAACTGGTAGTAAAAAAAAAATTGAATCCCACCACTGATTTGGAGATAGTTATCCTGAATTTCAAAGTAAAGAACTTCAAAGGCAGCACGATAAACAGACTCTAAAAATAACCATACCCAGTGAGCAATTAAGCAATTGTATTTGAATTAACTGCTGTTTCTCATATTGCTTTCAAGATGTATTTCTGATAGGGAAGGAAAATGTCACTGAATCAATATGGTTGTCACCAACGTGTCTAGGAGCCAAGTAAAAACACTATTAAAATACAGTATTATCAATTTAATACAGCATTAAATCTTACCTTCTATCAAGAAAAAACTCTGGGGAACTGCAGTAGAGCAACTCTGAAGACACATTGTTCCCCAGAGGGAAGCTATTGGTGTTTTTAAATTAACGTTTACCTTTAGTGTTTAAAAGGCATCAGCTGCCACAACACGGCAAAGATTAACTGTGTGTCCAAGTTGCGTGGAAACAAGTTAACCATAGCCAGCTTTCAAATTATTGGTGCTGGCACTTCCAAATACATCCAATAGGCCCTCCCTTGCTAAGCACACCATGTTAAAAGGAAAAAGAAAAAGAACCAGGTCATTCCCTCGTTGTGACATATCAGGATAGAGAAAGAAACAGGGTGGGAATCTATACCTGGGCTCAGAGTAAGGAAAGAGTAAGGATTGCATCACAAGTCCTGATTCAGTTTGAGCGGGGCATGTTTTTGGAAAAACCCGATGAACAAATAAACCCAATCCAACATTCTACTTTCCTTCCCAGGATTTTGATAACAGAGTCGAAGTACAGAGCCTACAGGGGGAATACAACCGCAAAAAAAGAAACAGGATGAGAACACCCTGCTACTATAGCTAATTTGTCTGAATTACCACAGTTCTAGAAGTCCCACCAGTCATGTCGCATATAGAACACAGAAGCAGCTTAGCAGCTCACTGACTGCTACAATAGTTTTTTTTTTTTTCTGCCTTCCAAGCTGCATTAAAATTTTCTCAAAGTTAATTTCTCCCTTGATTTGGGGGATTCTAAAAGGATTCACTCATATTTCCAGAGCAGAAGCAATGAACCTAGAGTAATTTTTGTTTCCTTTGGTACATTTTTATGGGAGCTTTTCAACATAAACAAAAGTGGCACAATTTCATCTGGACTAACAATCACTTCTGATCTCAGAACTGATGGTGTAATTATGGCAACTCTTAAAAGAGTAGTGCAGGAGGCCCGAACAAAAGTTAAATTTGACTTAAGTGAATTTACACGCAATTCATACTGGACACAGTTTCGTCTATGCTGCAGTAACTTATTTCAAAACGTTCTTGCTCACTTGTGTGAAAAATTACAGCTTGATAACAAAAGTTAGAGGTCTCTGGAGGCTGCATTCAAAGTTTCTCAGACTGCATCAGCGAATTAAAAGTTCCTAGAACGGCTTGTAACAAAATAAAAATAATAGCAGCAATACCACACGAGATGAAATTAGCAAGAAACTGAAAATTTTGTGAGGAAGCTATGCTTCCTCTGTGTTAGCAACGTTCATTTCTCAAACACTGCAAAAGACAGCATTGTTCCGGCTATGCATAAAGTTGTACCTATGTATGCAAAATGCCCAATATTGATAAAAACTATAAAAAAGCGATTTCTTTGGAATCACATTAGTGTGTTTTCCACCCCAGGTATTTATTAATACATACATGTACACTGATAATAGAGAGAATTATGCCAATGAATGGGGGGAAATGAGTGGTACAATAATCAGTGCATACTCTAATTTAGCATTTAATTTTAGGCATTTTCCTAGGGATCTGAATTTAGCGGGAGCAAAATGCACAGCAGAGTGAATACTAAAGGAGCAAAGCAGGAAATCTTCATCACGAGCTGAATGTGGCACTCTAAAAAAAGAGCATTTCATCCATTAGTAAAGAACAAAGTGTTTGTGCGCATGAGAGAAAGAGAGGGAGGGAAATAGTACACTTAAAGAGAAGGAAGTGCTCTGGTGTGCAATGCTGTAAAAGCTGTTCGATCTGTTCCTGGGATTACACAGCTGCCCTTTGAAGCTGCCATGTGAGCCACAGGAAAAAATGTGGCTGTTTTAAGACTTGTAGATACACGCTATTTTGTCGCTCTAAAGCACCGTTTGTAGACGTGTGGAGACAGCCATGAAGAAGATATGTGACGGCCATTAGCAAAACTTAAGCTTAGCTTGAAAAGACAGGAAAAAATAGGAAAGAAATTCCAGATTGCCCCGTGTCAATTCCCTCTAGTGTACAAGAGAAACACCATCAGGTTTTCTATACTCTTTATGTTATAGCCTATTATATCAATAAAGCAGAGTTCCAGTATTTTTGTGGTAATTGTTCCCTGACCTGGTTTAAGTTAAAGGGGTGACATTTTTGGGGGGGGGTTGAATCCAAAGCAAAAGATTCTGAAAAGCAACAAATCCACTGGCATTTAAAAAATTAAAAAAGGAAATACTATCTCAGCATCTTCTTGATAAATCCATTTGCTTTTGTTAAACCATTCGGTGTAAAATGAAACGCGGATTAGGTATCCATGCGAATCATTCCATAACTGGTTGCTCACCCTTCAGAGAGCATTTTTTTAATGCGCTCTCTTTCTGTGGTCATCTCCATGTCAGCACTCTGGCTCCGGAACAGCTTGTCATCTCCGGGACCATTGGAACTAATGATGGGGCTGGTCAGAATCTGTCAAGCAAAGGAACATGACAGTCAAACACGTGAAGGGAGAGGCCGACTTGGCTACCTTCAAGGCAGCTTGCTAAGGAATTATTCTATCCTCCCCCCACACCCACATAGATATATACAAAAAAAGCATCTCGACTGGCAGAGAAGGCATGCTGTAGGCTAATGGCCCCCAACCTTTAGGGCACCAGAGACCAGTTCCGCGGAGAGAGGTTTTTCCGTGGACCGGAGGCAGCATGGTTTCACATGCTGCCTGTATCCCTCAGGTGGGGCTTTACTTATTTGTGCGGCCTGGTTGCTGGCATGCCATGGAGCAGTGCCAGTCCACGGGCCGGGGATTGGAGACCCCTGCTGTAGGCCATCAGGGATTTCTAGCAGGCAGGGTCCAAGAGAAGAGCTTTCTCTTCCATGGCTCCTGCTCTTAGGAACATCTTATGCCCACCCACCTCACCCCAAGTGAAATCACTTCCCACCCTCCTCCTGACCTTCTACAAGAGCGTGAAGACCTGGCTCTGACAGCTGGCTTGGGCCCCAGGGGAAGAATATTACCCTTGGAGACTGTGGATGGACCAATAGCAGATCCCACCTCCCTCCCCCCACTAATCCTACTCCCCCCCTCCCTCCCCATCTTTCAGTCATAATTTGTAATCTGTATTTTTTATGGAAATTAGATAAATGCATCCGTGATTTTATTGCTTTTACTGTGGCAAGCCGTTCAGAGTCGCCTTGCGGTGAGATGGCCGGCAAACAAATTTAATCAATGAATCTCCAAGTGATTAATCTCAGCACCGCGCTAGAACTTCTGAACCTGTCCAAGATCCAGGGAATCTAAAACATTCAATCTGAGAATGTCATCCTTCTCTTTCTTATATCCAAACCTAGAATAGCATTCTTGTCTTTTTCTTAATTTTTGAGAGAATGCTATTCCCCTGAAATTCTTTGCTGCTTGTACTAAAACTATTCTGTTAAAATGGTCAAATAACATTTATATAGCCCAAAGCTTCAGTTTCAGAAATCCCATGTAATCCTGACAATGATTCTATCAACTTCCTCTCTCTGCTCTCTTCCAGGGTTAGTTAAGTTTCCTCTCATTCTGCTCTCCTCCAGGCCAATAGACTCCTCTGACATCCTCCTCCTCCTCCTCCTCCTGTGCTACTAATCCATCTGTGACCAGCCTAGGGAACACATGTCTTTCATCCTCCAGATCCATCTACCCTTGTTACCCAGGAGATCAGAGGAAAACAGGCATCCCTTGGTGGTGTTGTGAAGGAACAAGCAAAAATCCCTGGTGTCTACTTCCTTCTCTTCTAAGCAACAAGAAAGCAGGAGAAATCAAAGGCATAATTTGTGGACACATGTAAATCACTCAAATCATATCCTAAATAGGAAGTCCAAGCTGTAGAAGCTCTCTACTGATACACTCAACCAAGTCAATTAAACCTAGTGGTTGCATTCACGCAACGTACTGAGCAAATCTGATTCATTTGTTTTGTGGGTTGGCATGCTGTGAAACCCCGTTTATGATACAGTGCATTGTATTAAGCTAGAACGGTAACCAAGTTATGGAATATGCCGAGTGAAAGAGAAAAAAAACAATGGTGTGTAGTCCCTCCTAGTTCTACCATTATCCACTTAAAAGTAGTGGGACCCCCGGGATAAAAACAGTAATAAGCTAAAGTTGAAATGAAATTCAAAAAGCCCATTTCTTGTCTAGCAGCACAAAACATTCTATTGCTGGCCCTTAGAGCCAGCTATGAAATTGTTTCTTAGCTACCTTATTGCCACAAAGCCTGACCGTTTCCTTGTTTCTTGACTTTTCTGTGGTTGCATCCGCACACTTAGCTTGACATCTGCTATCGCTAGGATCAAAGGACCTTATCTCAATGGTAAAGGACCTTTCTTGTCAAAAGAAGTTCCCCGTTCAGACCTCAGTATCTCCAATTAAAACGTTCTCCAGCAGCCAGCGAGAGGATCAGTTTTGGATCTTAGAGAGCCACTGACAGTTAAAATGGATAATACCTGGCAAAATCTGGCATGGGTGAACACTGGCTGCACGCAGTTCACCTGCCGCTTTGTTGCAGCCTCTCAAGCTCCCCCCCGCACCCCTCCCCAAAACAAATCACACTAAATTCAGCCGCAATGCTGGATTTTGCCACTGTGCAATTTCTTTACAAAAATAACAATGAAAACAAATAGTGAGCCTCTGGGCTTTTTCATTTTATTAAAAAAAAAAAAAATCCATCGGCCCTGACTACAAAAAAAGATTTGCTGTCTTTGACAGAGAGGTTGACCTGAATCATGCTTAATTTACAGTGAATTCAGCCATCCCACTGAGGACCGGTGGATATGGGACTTAATCCCGCCAGACTTACTTGATGGGAAGTCAAACTGAGAGCGGGGCTGGTTAGTTCAGTCTTATCCTGGGATTTCTCTCTGGCCAAGCGAGCAGCTTCTTTTACTTCTTGGAATTTTGCTGCAAACTGTTTTTAGAGTGCACAGAACAGAAGACAAACAGAATACAAAAAAGAAGTCATCTACCGCTCTGGAACTTCCAAACTAAGCTGTGAAACTGCAACCTTCGTTTTATTACCTTCTCACCCTCCCCTGCCATCTTTCCTCTCTTTTGCTGAGGACTCTTGGTTTCCACATTCTAAATGATAGGAAATCAATGTTTTCTCGACAGGAGTAAGAGTTTGGCTGCAGGAATAAGAGTTATAAGCACTTTTCCAGGACTGAGTTTCAAATTAACTGTTACTTAAGAAAACATTTTTGTTGCAAGAATAGGAAATGCTAGGAAGCAGCCATTTACAATGAATCTGTAGAGTTGGAAAATAAATTGTTACTTCGTCGCTCTTATTTCTCCTTTTGGTATAGGAACCTTGCAATTAAGGCATCCCTCCTTAACTATTTCCAGCCAAGATAACTCACCACTACTGAATACAGTCTACCATTAATCAGCAACTGCCACTAGAAGGAATTTTTCCTATGTTTATTCAAAATCTTTCCTGCAATTTGCACTATGAAGCAAACACAGAAGGGTCTTCAAATAATTGAAGATCTACTAAAGTAATCTTCATAGTTTTATGCCTCACTATTTAGCCTGAATAATTACAGAATCATTAATGGTACGTATCATTGTTTATACAAGACAAATTGGTTAAGAGTT
Source organism: Pseudonaja textilis (assembly GCF_049901715.1). Taxonomy (NCBI): domain Eukaryota; kingdom Metazoa; phylum Chordata; class Lepidosauria; order Squamata; family Elapidae; genus Pseudonaja; species Pseudonaja textilis. The sequence continues at coordinate 325,479,794 of NC_141990.1, forward strand.
TCAGCTTCAAATTCCTGTTTAGCTCACTGGATGAGACAATCTCATATACAGTATAGTTTCTCTTACATTCACCTATCTATCTCACAGGATGATTGTAAGAAAAAAAAAAGACAAGGCAAAACCCTTAATACTTTAAACGTATTATAAATAATAAAGAGGTATGGTAATTCAGAGAAAACAGTAGGTAAAATATCAGTTTATAATGATCATAATACTTTCAAAATGTAAATTTCATCTAGTGCTAAAAATACCGTATATTAAATCATATATCAAGCAAGCCGTGTGTGTGTGTGTGTGTGTGTGTGTGTGTGTGTTTTCTTCTCTCTTGTCCAAAAGAATGGCTGTTAAGGAAGATGAGTCATGTTTATATCAACCTTCCCTAATCCGTTGGCCTCCAGGTCGATGGAAGTAGAATTCCTATTCTTTTCCTGCCAATGGCTTTGCAGGTTGGGATTGATGGTGACATAGTCCAATACTTACTTACTTACTTTACTTTATTGTCATTGCACCTCGTACAACGAAATCAAACACCATCTTCAGTGTACATCATGACCATGAAAATAAACACAAACACACATCCTTCACCCTTCACACGTTGAACCAGAAACCCCCAACACCACACCAACACTGCACTATACAGAAGAATTCAGAAGAGGTACTGCCCTGGGATAGAAGATGTTTTTCAGCCTATTTGTCCTTGTTTTTATTATTCTGTACTGTCTGCAGATGGTAATAGTTCAAAAATAAAAGGGTTCCCAGGATGAGATGGATCTTTGAGAATGTTTTGAACTTTCTTAAGGCAGCAGGAGCTATAAAGCTCTTCCAAAGAGGGGAGAGGGCAACCCATGATCTCCTGGGCAATGACGTTAACCCTCTGGAGTGCTATCCTATCTGCCGCTGTGCAATTGGCAAACCATACAGAGGTGCAGTAAGTTAAGATACTCTCTGTGGTGCAGCGGTAGAAGGTCACCAGCAGTTTCTCATTCAGTTGTTGTTTTCTGAGAAGCCTCAGGTAGTATAATGCGGGCACCCCAGATCAGGTCCTCTTTTAGAGTAACACCCAGAAACTTAAAACTGGCCACTTGCTCTACTCAGTCTCCATTGATAAGCAAGGGCTGGATGTCTGGTCTGTTCCTTCTATAATCCACTATATGCTCCTTGGTCTTATTGGTCTTGAGGACCAAGTTGTTGTCTTCACACCATGAAAGCAACCAGTCCACCTCATCTCGGTAGGCAGACTCATCCCCCCTGGAGATGAGTCTCACCACTGTCGTATTATCTGCAAATTTAGCAATAGTATTACTAACGTGAGTGGGAATGCAGTCATGCACATAAAGGGTATAGAGTAAGGGACTCAACACATAACCCTGTGGTGTACCAGTGTTAAGAATAAGGGCTGAAGAGGTATGATTACCTAATCTGACCCTCCCAGACAGGAAATCCATAATCCAAAGGCAGAGTGATACACCATGAAAAGTGGGGAAACTGATCTAATTTGGTTGCCAGGAACCGGTCTTGTTACTCTGTAAAGCTGTAAAATCCTTCCTGAGATTAAAATGCTACTCTTTGTTGCTTTAAAAACAATGAAAGAAATGAGAACACCCACTGATCTCTGCTGAGATTTTCTTGGAAAAGCTAGTAGGATCCAAACTATCCTTTAGAAACTTATTAAATAAAATGGTCCTTTCCCCATCTCACTTCCTATAATTCATCACCTGAGAGAGATGTTGTTCAGAAGGAAAGCCCAGCCCATACACTGTGTTGGCCCTGCTGTCTGCCCATTGGCCAAACTTCTGTGAGGTCTTTGTGAAGGTCATGTTGGGGGTGATGGTGCTATTGATGATGGCCTACAAGGAAGACAAACACCAAGACTTTTAGAGTCAGATTAGAAAAGGAATAATTTCCACAACCTAGCAATTGCATAACTAGTTTTTGAAAAATGACAGGAAGCATGGGTGCAGGATGCAGTGACACCCAGGCAGGCGGCAACAAATTAAACATATGTTCCAGCTTGTTGGTTATCCAGTCTGGACAGCTCTCACACACCACCCTTACCATTTAATTTTTGAAGAGATGCTCGCACAGTTATGAACACTGTGCAAATATTTTTAAATGTTCTTCATTGGCTCTAAATCAAGGCCGTTGGAAAATTGGAATAAGCATACTTTGGAATTTTTGCATGATCAAATCAAACTGCTTCATTAATTTAAAAAATATAAATTTCTGGGACAGCCAACACAGTATGATCATAAGGTCATGGGAGACATGGGTAGAAATTCCCATTTGGCAATGAAGGTCACCGGGTTGACATAAAGAGTATGTGTCTTAAGTTCCTTAAAGGAGGAGAGACTATAATTACAAATGAAGGCGAATATACTGTCCCAGGATATACTGCAGAATCCAATCTGGGTTGGTTAGCGGAACCAGAGGTTTTGTGTCTTCTGAGCTTTCGGACTCGTGCTGGAGCCCATCTTCAGGGAACTTCTCTCTAGCAGAGGGTGTGTCCTGTTCTGTGTGTGGTATTTACAGTGACTGTTGTACGTGGCTTCTGAAAGCTTGGGAGGCAAAACCTCTGGTCCCGCCGACTGATCCAGATTGGATCCTGCTGAATAGAATTATCACAGTTATTTCTCAGGACTAGTATCACTAATACTAGTGTCCACGTGGGAGAAGCTGCTTGACCCTTAGGTCTCACCTTGGTGCCTCCCACACTGATGATCCGATAGACATTGCGAGTAGCATCATAGAAATAGGACACTGTCAAGGCATGTTTACTGGCAGGAATCCAGTTCCTCTTGGTGGCAGGATCAATCTGAAAGATGTGGGCTCTGGTGCTAAAAATTGGTTGCTCCCTGCAGAAGTGAAGAAAATAAGAGCATAAGGACCCACAACTGTAGCAGGGAAGAATTAGGCAACCCCCTATCACTGAAGGATGTGTTTCCCTAAGTTCATACACACACAAACACATTCTAGGTCAAGGGGTTATGTGAAGTCCCTGTGTAGGGACAAAATTAGAATTTAAGAGGATGATCTCAGACAACAATTAATAAATGATGCCTTAAACTGTTCTTCTTGCATATAATTGTGCAGAAGGGGGGAGTCGGTGGTAGCTGGTTACATATTCACTGTGATCAGAAAAGAAGTATTTTGATACATTTAAGGATGATGTTGGTGTGTATGTGTGTGTGAGCCTCTGGCCTACCTAGAAATATAGAAATATACTCTCACAAACGCACATACATTAATAATGAAAGCCAAGTTTTTCTCATTTTTCAAGACTAGAAACAATATTCTCTCTACTCTGACCCAGATCGAAGTACAGATGAATTCAGCTTTCTCACTGCTTTCTATCTCAATCAAAAAGGGAATTACACAACATCTTTAAACAGTTAATTTGAATATTCATGCATAGATTCTGTCTCTCTCTTCCTCACGCACACTCAAGCATTCAAACACACATTATGGGAAGATGAAGATAAGACATTACCTAATTGTTGACATTGGTTAAGACTGATTAAGGCAGCTGGTTTGGCAATAGAGGTAGTTAAAAGATCAGGTCATCTACCATTAGGTTAGTACAGTTGCTGGGGCTAATATCCCACTTGAGTTAAGGTCTGGAACCAATTCATTTCCTACCAACGAAAATGTACACTGTTAATTGACGCTGTACAATGCAGGAAAGGAGAAATAAAAGGGAGGCCTGACAGACATAAAATTAGTTCTAAATTAGGACCAGCTAAAGCTTTTTAAAAATGTTAATCTGAAATCACTGGCTTCAAAAGGAAGGGCGAGGGAGAAATCCATGCAGCTTCCAAATGTTAGGTTATGACAGCTTATTAGCCATTCCAAAATTTGTGTCAGAAGGGTAACGAAGGAACTGGGCATTTTCTCTTACTTAGATAAAAATGGCAACATCGGAAATCTATGGGGAGCTGTTAGAATTTTCAAAAATCCACAAACCATTAAATTATATGTTTCCCTATCAGCATGGTTTACAAAAACAAAGGTAAATGTCAGTTTGGTCGCAACGGGTGAGATATAGCAATACCTATTCAACTTTTCATTAACTGTAGGCTTACATGCAGCCAATGAGATTTACTGAGCATACAAAAGGGTGACAGGGCAAAAAATTACTGGAATTAATCTTTTCTTCAACACTGTAGCATGCTGAACAGGGTGATCTAAGACACATGAAGTTTAAATTTCAGTAATAACATTTAGAAAACATTTGCATTTACAATCTGCACAACACGACCATCCTTGGATGCCGTTGGCTTTGGTTTCCTGGTGGAACATCAATTGGGAACCTGCCTTGGTGCCCAAAAGCTTCTCTGCAAGGTTCCTTCTTTATGAGGATAAATAGCTAAATATTTGAAAGACATCAGATATATGAAAGCTGTAGAATTTTATAAGCAATAATGTAGGATAGTATATTTTTATTATAATGGTGTAACCTACATTTTACAACTTACGCTACAAGGCACGTTTCAGCCACATGGTTATGTTGTCACTAAGCTTCCTTTTGAATCTTCCATGTCTCAATGCATTGCAGAATGCAAGTTTTCCGGTCAAACAGTGCATGCAGATAATTTGGAAGTCTATCTATGATTGCTTTGATTTCTGCAGTACGTTATGCACATGCATCCATCAGTTATGCTACCTGACTAAAAGCTGCTGGCCAAGTTATATTATCTCAATCAATCAGAATAGAGCTGGAAGGGATCTTAGAGGTCTTCTAGTCCAAGCAGGAGACCCTATCCTAGGGGTGTCAAACTCACATCACGGCGGCATCACGTGACATTTCGTGACTTTTTTCCCCTTCACTAAACTGGGCGTGGGCGTGGCCAGCACGTGATACATCCAGCTCGCGGGCCATGAGTTTGACACCTCTGCCCTATACCGTTTCAGACAGGTGGCTGTCCAGTCTCTTCTTCAAAACCCCCAGTGATGAAAGACCCACGACTCCTGGAGGCAACTTGTTCCACTGGTTAATTGTCCTCCCTATTAGGAAGTTTCTCCTTAATTCCAGGTTGCTTCTCTCCTTGATTAATTTCCTTCCATTGTTTTTTGTCTTGCCTTCTGATGCTTTGGAAAATAAGTTGGCCCCTTCTACTTTGTGGCAGCCGCTCAAATACTGGAATACTACTATCATGTCAGCCTTAGTCTTTCACTTCTCGCTCAGCAATCAAAACATTAGAAACTTTTAGAAACGTTAGAAAATTTCAGGCCTTTCATAATTGTTTAGAAATAAACATTCCTAATAATTAGAAAATTAGAAACATTTAGAAAATTTCAGCAATCAAAACATTAGAAGCTCTTCTGTTTAATAGACAATTAAGCAGAAAGTGATTGGGTGATTCAAGGTTTCAAACGAATAAAAAGAACAGAATGGATAGGAAGGCAGGAGAGGGGATATTTTTCAGTCTTTAGAAGAAAATTGGAGCTTGGACCGTTTAGTTTCCCCAAAGCCTGCACTCTACAGCCAGGCTCACACATGTGGACATTTCAAAGCAGCTGCTGAGACTGCTATTTCTAATCTTGGGACAATTTTACACCCAGTACTGTAGCTTACATGCATATGGCTGCCCAGAGGACAAAGGGGAGAACTTCATCCACAGCTTGAGAAGATTTCAGAGTTGTAAAATGTTTCACACCACCACAGCCTCAATCCAGAGAAAGAAGTATTTATAATGAGATGGGGGTCATCCTCTGCAAGCCAGTGCAGAGAAGGATCAACCCTTCCTGGGTATTTTGAACACCAGCTTATTACAGTGTGCTCACCTGCTCACTGAATAAGGAAGAAAAGCTGGATGTGAGGAGCACAATAAAGCAGAAAAAGAAACAGAAGGAAACCAATTCTAAGGAAGGAAGTGACCCAAGAAAAGGGAAGCTACGATGGAAGCACGTGTTGACAAAAACCCAAACTACCAAACTAGGCAAAGTTCTGGTGTTTGCTGATGAAGAAAAACGGATGTAAGGATGAAAGGATCTGACTTTCTGGACATCTGTCTAGTTAATCCTTGTCTCCACCATGAGTGAATCAGAGGGCAAGTGCATAAATATAGCAAGAAAAGGAGAACTGGAGGCTGCTTCGCAACATGGAAGTAAAGTCAAATGAAAAGAGGCAGGTAGAGTGGAAAGCTGAATGCTGATCCAGCATCTTCTTAAAGGCTTTTTAAAGGCTCTGAAAATGCATTTTCACGGGAAGATCATAAGTCTATGTGAAATATCCAAATATCGGGGCAGTCTAAGCCTTAGTACTAAATACCAAGAAAAGGAAACATGGACAAAACTGTTAGCTTTTTGCCTTCTTTGGGGGCTTTCTAAAGGCCTCTGCCCGACAGGTTTTGGAAAGAGAACACAAAAGGGAGGAAATGCAGGTAGTCCTCGACTTACGATCACAATTGAGCCCAACATTTCTGTTGCTAAGCAAGACAGTTTTGTTAAGTGAATTTCCCCCCGTTTTACGACTTTTCTTGCCACAGCTGTTAAGTGAATCACTGTAGTTGTTAACTTAATAACATGGCCGTTAAATGAATTTGAATTTCCCATTGACTTTGCAACTTTCAGAAAGTTGCAAAAGCTGATCACATGACCCTGGGACATACATCGCAACCTTCATAAATATGAGTCAGTTGCCAAGCGTCTGAATTTGGTCACATGACCATGGAGATCCTGCAACAATTGTAAGGATGAAAACAAAGAAGCATTACTTTTTTCAGTGCCACGGTAACTTCGAACGGTCACTAAAAGAACTATTGTAAGTCAAGGACTACCTGTACAATTTAATCTCATCCAACAAAGCTCTTTTTCTGAACAACGAATATCTGTGTTAAGAGTATGCTGGTGAACTAGATACACCTCTGTTTTCCTCCAACTAATCTTATATGGATGCATTTGTATTTCAGTTACATGCAGGATTTCTCCAAACGGTTAAGATTCTCTGCAAAATAAAACAGCACTAGCATAAAAACAAAAGGAAAAATTGCCAATAATTGTGATTAATGCGAAATATCTAACAAGTAAACTTAAATGTTTTTTATTCTTTTTAAAAAAAGAAGAAATCTTTCCCCGACAACAGACACCAGGATAGTCAGCCTAAGAAGGCATTCCACAAGCTAAATGGAATCAATTCATTCAGCACTGAGCCATGCCATCTCACACTAACCAGTTATTAGAGAAGATAGCTGACTCCATCAAACCCAAGCTGGCTGCTATCCAGAGGTCATCCTATTTGGCCAGTGTATTGGAAAACAGGATGCAGGACTAGACACGTCTGGTTTGAATTTAAAGGCAATTGTCATTCTTTGCTGCCTCTGATGGCTCCAATGCCTGTGGTGCCACTTCTCTCTGTTCATACAAAGCGCTTTCAAAACCTCACATACTGTTAGGTATTCTTGTGAAACCTTTTCGAAGGACTTTTGGCTGTTCACAGAGCTACTTTCTTCCTGTATTTCTCTCAAATGTAAATTGTAAACCATGGCAATAGCTTTTGGGAAAGGAGCTGAACCAATTGTCTAAGAATAGGAACAGGGACAGAACAGAACAGAATAACAGAGTTGGAAGGGACCTTGGAGGTCTTCTTCCCCCCCCGTCAGGCGGACTATACTTTGCTGTCAACCCCTTAAACGGGTGGGTGTGGGTGGTGCTTGGGTCATTTTTGGGTTTTTTTTTTTTTTTTTTTTTTTTTTTTTTCGAACCTTGACTTGACACGGGGTTTGTGTTGTTTTTGTTTTTTTTTTTTTTTTTTTGTGGGGGGGTTTTGTTTTTTTTTTGGTTGGTTGGGGCGTAGGAGATTTTTTTTTTTTTATTATAAAGGGCTGGGGGGGGGTGGTGAGTCTAACCTCCTGCTCAGGCAGGAAACCCTATACTGTTTCAGGCAAATGGATGTCCAACCTCTTCTTAAAAACGGTGTGTATGCGTGTATGAGTGTGTGTGTGTGTGTATGCGCTTTGGGGTCAAGTCAGCCACCCTTATTCGTTTTCTTCCTTTTCCTCTGTTCCTTCAGTAGTAGAACCTTCTTGATATTTCTGCTTCTATGTGCTACATCAGATAGAATGTAACAACTTATGAGCTTATATACCTGCTTTTATAATGCTTTACAGCCCTCTCAAAGTGGTTTACAGAGTCAGCATATTGCCTCCAACAATTTGGGTCCTCATTTTACCCACTTCGGAAGGCTGAGTCAACCTTGAGCCTGGTGGGATTCGATCTGTCAAATTGCAAGGGAAGTAGCTTGCAGTACTGCACTCTAACCACTGCGCCACCAAGCCTCTCTAGATGCAGACAGTACCAGGTTTCACTGAACCACTTGTACCTACAGAGAGGTTAGGCAAGACCACATGGAAAGAAAATAATTTCTACAGAGAAAATAACCTATTCCATAGGACGGGGATCCCCAACTCCTGGTCCATGGACTGGCACTGGGCCACGGCATGCCAGAAACTGGGCCGGACAAACAAGTGAAGCCACATCCATGGGATGCAGGCAGAACATTGAAACCATGCCCCCTCCAGTCTCTGGAAAAACCTCTCTCCATGGAACCAGTCCCTAGTGTCCAAAAGGTTGGGGGCCGCTGCCATAGGAATTATCCTTTGTTTCTTGCTCTCCTGCCCACATTTGTCCTGTTATTTTAAAATAGAATTTAGTAATGAGCAAAAAAGGAAACACGAAAAAGTTATTCATCACTAAACAACGCACAAAACGGTTTCAATTCTTGTGTCTTACTTGCTTTATTTTAGAGGTGTACAATCTGAGACTTGGTCTAAGGGTCAAAGCACCAGACTAGAAATCAGGAAACTGGGAGTACTAACCCCACCTTAGGTACAAAAGTTGCCTGGGTGACTTTGGGATAATCACCAGATGATGATGAATTCTAGACCTCCCTTTGGGCATGAAAGCCAGCAGCTGGGTGATTTTAGGCCAATCACTTTCTCTCTCTAAGCCCAAACCACCTCACAGGATTGTTGTTGGGGAGAAAACAGGAGGAGGAAGGAGTATTATGTAAGTTCGCTTCCTTGAGTTATTTGTAAAAATAACTAAATTAAAAAAAAATTCGTGATTCCTGAAAATCTTGGATGTGGCTATAAGTTGCTATATATTATGATACAGCACCTGTGCTTTTGTAAGCTGTTCAGATTTTTAAAAACTGAACTGGCATAAAAACACTTATAATAAATGAATAAATAAATCAGCAAACCCGATAGGGAGGAAATAATTCAACATAGAAGTGGAAAGTAATCATATTCAGTGTAAGTTTAGTTAAAATTTAAATGCTATACAGATTTTAGTTCCACTCATTTTTTTAAAAAAATTCCGTTCATTTTCCCCTTTTCTGACTGTGTTTTATGACCCAGAAAATGTGTGTAGAACCATCTTATTTTTATATCTTGCCTGTTTTTCTCCTTTATTGTATCTTCTGTTTCTTTCAATTAGCATCAGCAAACATATGAATCCTATTGTTCAAACAAGGAACACTTTGCATGTTTAGTTTAATATTAAAGGGACTGTATAATATTATTGATCTTAATATGCCTTGAAGCAGATAGCTAAGCATACATTCCAAACTGATAGCATATATAGATGGGCTGGAATACATTTCCTTCCATTCTACAGAAATGCACAATTGCTAGAGATGACGGAGCTATAGCTTCATAAATCTGGGGTGTAATAGGTTGGAAAAAAGCTGGCATCTCTATTGGAATTCAGAGTGAAATACACAGCTCTTTGTTCATGCTTAGTTTTCACTATCTAAAAGATACTGAAAAAAATATGAGCCAACAGAAATATGTAGCCTGAGGCTTAGCTTAACCCTGTTCCAAGGACAAGATACATAATCCCCCAAACCAGCTCCTAGGAGGTTTAATTCTCTCAGAAAAGGAAAATAATATTATAATATAATAATATTGAGCTGATTTAACAACTAATAATTTGTGACTTTCATGAACACAAATATTTTATTTTATTGATCCGATTCCATTCTGGAACTCCAAAACAATTTTTGGCAGCATAAAACATAAAGGAAAATGAGATAGGAATATAATCAGGTAAATAAGAATATAAAGGAAATAATCAAGATAGGAAATCAAGGCAAAATAGATGCAAAATATGTCAAGAATATTTAATTAAAGATTCCCTCCACCCCACCCAAAGCCTGGAAGAACAATCAAGGCTTTCCAGAATGTGATCAGGGTTATGTTAATCTAAGCAGTACAACAACTATGTTTTGCCTTAAATCAAGATCAGTAATGCTACCTCACAATGGGGAGATTCTACTTTACTGGCTGTATTAATAGCTATCAACAGATTGTTCCTCATCTGTGGATATATCTAATCTCCCCTAAATTAGTGGCCATACTATGTTGTGTGAGTGAATTTTAAAAGTTAAAACTTGTGTTTTCTGCAAAAAAACAACACTGTTTTTTTTTATCTCCTCTCTTTTCTTTTAAATACAACTGTATAAATCCAACTTTGGAGAGTTGAGTAAGGATTTTTTTTTATATAATATTTTTTTCCTGCAAAAGCAAAACAAGATCCCTGAATAATTCTAATCTCTGATTTCAAATCTCTTACCACCAATGTTCTGTGTAACCCTGCAACATTACTGGCCAAATGTTTATGGAGATTCTCAATTATCCAGGTCATAGTTGTCCCAAGGATGCTTTTCAAAAAGTAACTGGACTTGGTTTTTGTTTTCCTTGAAAATATTTTGCTTTTCATCCAAGATTCTTTAGTTCTTGAATTGAAACTTGACGTGAAGAAGTTTCTTGGATGAGAAGTGAAACATTTTTAAGGAAAGAAAAAAACCCCCCAAGAAAGTCCAGTTGCCTTTTGAAAAGCACCTTTGGGATTACTGGTTAAGAAGCATCGGTTAATAAAATGCACACCTTCCTTGCCACATGCAAAGGAGTATGAAGAGAGATTAGTAATTCTGACTTATTAGTAGTACTAACTATCCTGTGCACCTAATAGCTATATGCACTTTATAAGCAGTAGGTTGATACACAGGAGAGGGGCTAGGAATAAAAATGTTACAGTTCAAAACCAATAATTTAAAAGATTTTGTTCCTCTTATTCTTGTCTATCAGTTGCTTCCTCCCTTCTTGCAATTGCCTGTTTGCAATAAACATTCCTCTGACAATCTTTATTCTTGTTAACCCCCATGTTTTTCTTTCAAGTTCTATGGGCAGGCAGTCTGTGCATCTGGTTCATTGAATTGCTGCTTATGAATAGAATAGAATAGAATATAGAATTCTTTATTGGACACACAAGGAATTTGTCTTTGGTGCATAAGCTCTCAGCGTACATAAAAGAAAAGATACATTCGTCAAGAGTCAAGAATCATGAGGTACAACACTTAATAATAGTCATAGGGTATAAATAAGCAATCCAATCATACTAGGAAACAGTCAATATAAATTGTAAGGATACAAGCAACAAAGTTACTGTCATACAGTCACAAGTGGGAGGGGATGACTGATAAGGAGTGATGATAAGATTAATAGTGCAGACTTTGTAAATAGTTGGACAGTGTTGAGGGAATTATTTGTTTAGCAGAGTGATGGCGTTCTTGTGTCTAGTTATTCTGGTGTGCAGTGCTCTATAACGTTTTGAGGGTAGGAGTTGAAATAGTTTATGTACGGGATGTGAGGGGTCTGTAAATATTTTCAACCCTCTTTTTGACTCGTGCAGCATACAGGTCCTCAGATGAAGGCAGGTTGGTAGTAATTGTTTTTTCTGCAGTCCTAATTACTCTCTGAAGTCTGTGTTTCTGTCTTGTTGGGTTGCAGAACCAAACCAGACAGTTATAGAGGTGCCGATGATGGACTCAATAATTCCTCTGTAGAACTGAATCTGCAGCTCCTTGGGCAGTTTGAGCTTTCTGAGTTGGTGCAAAAAGAACATTCTTTGTTGTGCTTTTTTGATGTTTTTGATGTTAGGTGTCCATTTTATGTCTTCCATGCCTGCTCTGACCCTCTTCCCTTTCTGCTTACGGAGTGCGGAAACATATTTTATCCCAGCCTTGGCAAAGGGCGCTTTTTCGAATGCCACTGCTGTCTTGTGCAGGCCATTTGAAAGACATATGCTTCTTGACTTGATCTTAATTTCAAACGAGAATATACAATTGCTATCCATAAGGGATGGCAGGAAAGTGGCCCATTAGTTTGGATAAACCTAGTATTATTGCTGATAGCTGTAGATATTGAAGGAGGAAGTTTATAAGACATAATCAATATTTGAGAAACTCAAAAGACACTGAAGTTATTGGCCAGGGAGCACTTTACAACTGCTATTATCCCAAGGTGCTTTTTCAAAAGGCAACTGGACTTTGCTTTTTCCTTGAAAACATTTTGCTTCTTAGATGAGAAATGAAACATCATCAAGGAAAAAACGAAGTTCAGTTGCCTTTTCAAAAAGCATCGTTGGGACAATCATGACCTGGGTGACTGAGACTCCATAGACAACTGCTCCTATCATTGGATACTTTGATTGCTAAAAGGAAAATAGGACAGAAATCTTACAAACACTGAGCCGGCATGGTGTAGTTAATTAGCACTGAGACAGAATTGGGAACACCGAGTTCAAGGTTACTCTCAAACATGGACTCACTGGGTGACTTGGATCAGTCTTTATGTATCATCCAACTGATCTGACAGGGCTACTGTAGAGGAAAATAGGAGGAGAAAAACCTATTTACAACTCCTTGACCTCCTGAAGAAATACAGAATATGAAATTAATGCACACTCCAACCAAATTTTTATCTAAGAAACCTCTTTTGGACCAAATTGTTGGTTTAATACCAACATTTCCTACAGTGACCAAAAGACAAAAGGATAATCGTCCCCTAATTATTCTCTAGCAATTGGTTATTCAAGTTTCTCTGTATACAGATAATTAGTCTGAACAAAGAGCCTGACCAGTAACCTTATTCTCCAAGAACACTGGTGAGTAAATTCTGCTGGTCTGTAAGCTCCACAAGCCATGGCTGGCATGTTTCAATGTCACATTGTCAAATCCCAAAGCAGCAGGTTGGCGTTCATAATGTCTTGGAATCAATCAAACTTTAGAGGCTATGTTTGGAAGGAGGTGGGGCAATCATATGGAATGTGAACATTAGGGAATGAAAATTGAAGAATGATGTATATAGGCAGAAAGGAGCTAGCTAGCTGGGAGTAGATCTAGGACAAGGAGATGGGCTGGTGGAGGCCACTCTAGAACAATCCTGGCTTTAGTGGGCATGCAGGGAGGGTAATAAATGGATGATTTCAGCATTTCTGGTATTCCTCCCTTTGGCAGAGGTTTGTTGCAAGGATGTAGGAAATGAGCAGGCTAAGCCTGAGGGCAGGATCAAATGCATCATCAGTTTGGAGTCAATGCGTCCTATGAGACCCACATCCAACCGCCAGTGAATTCCATTGATCCTTATCTAGCAGCCATTTGGCTTGAACATTAGTAGATCAGATTCTTGGGTACAGATTGCATGTAATAAACTTGTAGTTCTTTGAACTCAGCTCCTGTTCCTGGTTACTTGCACCTGATAAGGAGCTTTTTATGTGAGTTAAGCTCAAAGTTACTTAGCTGCTGTTTTTTCTTTTCCCACAAGATGTTTCTAAAATCTAGAAGAAATTAGTTTTCTTCTAATTATCTAATCCAACAGACCACTTAAGAAAATTGGTATCAGTCAAATATTTCAAGGACTCTACCAGTTCTAGACCAGTACCTTACCTTTGCAGATGGTCCTTGACTTACAACCGGTCATTTAACCACCGTTCAAAATTACAACAGTCTCAGAAAGGATACCTTGCGATCTGTAAAGCACTTCTGGTCTTCATAAAATGCTGCACCCTCCCACAGTCGCATTACTTCATTTTGAGTATTTGGCATGTAGCCCGCATTTATGACTGGTTGCAACATCCTGCAGTCACATGACAAATTGCTATCCATTTTGCTGGTTTCCAGAAAAAAACACCCATTTGGGAGAATAGATTCACTTAACGACTTATTTCTTAAATTCCAGTCCAATTGTGGTTGTTAAGTTAAGGACTGCTTGTATTAGCACAATTGAGAAAGTCCAGAAATATTTCACAAGAAGAGTTCTCCACTCCTCTACTTGTTGTAGAATACCTTATGCCACCAGACTTGAAATTCTAGAACTAGAAAACCTTGAATTACGCCGTCTTCGGTCTGATTTAAGCATGGTATATAAAATCATACATTGCAATGTCCTACCTGTCAATGAATACTTCAGCTTCAACCATAACAACACAAGAGCAACACAATAGATACAAACTCAAGGTTAATCGCACCAAGCTTGATTGCAGGAAATACGACTTCAGCAACAGAGTGATCAATGTCTGGAATACTCTACCCGACTCTGTAGTTTCTTCCCCAAACCCCAAAAACTTTAACCTTAGACTGTCTACTATTGACCTCACCCCTTTCCTAAGAGGTCTCTAGGGGGCGTGCATAAGCGCACCAACGTGCCTACCGTCCCTGTCCTATTGTTTCTTTTATTTTTATTTTATTTTTCTTATATGTACCCATTTCATGTATTCATAACTATGTATACACTTATACTTATTATCTTGTAAACAATTGACAAATAAAATAAAATAAAATAAATAAATTAGCTTGGGGTTGGTTAGACTAGATCAATTAAGGTGTTTTTCACGTCTATTTTTTATTCTACAAGAAAATCTTTTGGTGACATCAGTATTTTAAAAAACCAATAGTCTGACAATTCCAAAACATCTACACCAAGGCATATGTCAAAATTCTTTCTAAATTGCAATAACCATAACTCCACAGAATAAATCACTGGGAGAATTCTTTACTAAGGCTACCAAATCAGAGAGCTTCAAATAAAAGTTTTCATTGAAGCTACTTATTGAAGTAACTTAATGAATGAAATGATATATCAAAGCCCACAGGGAACAGGCCGTGAACTTTAGAATAAACACTTCACATTCTACCTGTAAGGGATTGGAGAAAATAGCAAGCTAAATTAAGAGATCAATCAGACTAGATTCTTAAATACTGTAGTGAAGAGTAAAACTAACAATGTAAAACCTACAGTTATTCCCTCTGAAAATAGAAATATATTCTCCATTTCTTCTAAAAGAATTATTTTAAAAGAAAAGAATTTTAAAAACTAAAATCACCCTGTATGTTTGATGACGTACATACCCAAATCATTGCAGCTGGATTCATACATGCTAAGCTTTGATTAGTTTCAATCTTGCTTTGCTTTTCTTGTGCCCTATTACTTATTGACAGCATTTTCTATCACTCCAATCAAATTATACAGAAGCAATCTCAAAAGCAACCTCTCAATATACAGTAATCAAGAAAAATGAGTAACCATACAATCCAAAAACTATAGTCAGATGGCCAGCCACTATTTAGGGGCAGCTCTCAACTTACTACCACAATTAAGTCCAAAATTTCTGTTGCTATCTGAGACATTTGTTGTGAGTTTTGCACTGCTTTATGACCTTTCTTGCCACAGTTGTCAAGTGAATTACTGCAGTTGTTAAAGTAGTAACATGGTTGTTAAATAAACCTGGCTTCCCCTTTGACTTTGCTTGTCAGAAGGTTGCAAAAGGGGGCCACATGACCCCAGGGACACTGAAGCCGTCATAAATTCGAGTCTGTTGCCAAGTGTCTGAATTTTGATCACAGGACCGTAAGTGTGAAAAATGGTCATGTCACTTTTTTCAGTCCCTTTGTCACTTCAAACGGTCACTAAACGAATTGTTGCAAGTTGAGGACTACCTGCTTTATACCAAGCATAAAACAATCAAAAGCACAAATCAAAATAATAGTTTTTATTTTTTCCAGGAAGCCAAGACATTTCAACACAATATTCCATTTGTGTTCCAGAACTAAGTAAAGAATATTTTCATAAGCAGAAATGATTCAATTTTGACTAATATTTCCTGAAAAATGCAAGTGGCTGTCCCAATCATATCCTGTTTGTGGGCTTCTAACCAGCATCTGGTTTGTTTCTTTGAAAATAGAAGTGGGTAGTTTATCAAGGTTTTTACCCTTTGCAACCTAACAGAACATGGGGCAGAGATCACTGTATGTAAATGGAGACTAAGGATTAGGTTAGAGTCTATCTGCCAATCATCAGCAATACACTTCAAAGCCAGAACAGAATGACATTTACTATATTTGGTGGGATGGAAAAAGCCTATAAAATGAAGTTTAAAAATGAGCCAGATTTGGTAGGGACCCACAGAGAAAAATATATATCAGAAAATAAATCTCTTGATGGGAGAGGCAGTTGGTCACCAATCATAAAACGTGTTGAGTCCTCCAGCCCACCCTCCTCCCAGTCATGTGACCTCCAGTAGAGCTTTTAAAGAGCTAGAAAGGCTTGGGAAGCCATGTTCTACATGCCTTCCTCTAACTTGTTATATGTTCTCATGGCACTTGTGACCATTTTACTTCCTCAGAGTTATTGATCAGATGCTAAGTTAGACCGTGAGGATTCTTGGTGCTCTAAGCTTGGTTGTTTTCTTGCAGACATTTCATTACCAAAACTAGATAACTTCATCTGTGATCCCAAAAGTGCTTTTTTCAACAGACAACTGGACTTTGTTTTTCTTTGAAGACATTTCGCTTCTCATCCAAAGAAGCTTCTTCAGCTCTGACTGGATGATGGGGAATGGAAGGGAATGGAAGTATATATATATATATATATATATATATATATAATCCTTCCATTCCCCACCATCCAGTCAGAGCTGAAGAAGCTTCTTGGATAAGAAGTGAAACATTTTCAAAGAAAAACCAAGAAGTCCAGTTGTCTCTTGAAAAAGCACCTTTGGGACAACCATGACCTGGATGACTGAGAATCTCTATAGACATCAAAATGAGGTTACCTGGTTTGCATAATGAAACATTCGCAAGAAAACAGCCAAGTTCAGAAAGCACTAAGGAGTCCTTATTTCAACCCTGAACTACAAATATTCTCCTTTATAAGTTAGTGTCCTGTGGTCTGATGGTAAATTAGCCCTCATACCTTTTTGCTCTTCTGCTTGATACTTACTGTGAGCCTAATTTTAAATTGAAAGGATGCTCTTGGCAATGCAGGTTTAGAGCAGACCATAAAACTGCAGTTTATGGACATAACACATAAGCAGCCCTGCTGGATCAAGACAGCAATCCATTTTATTTAGAGGTGAACAACTCTTTGGCATGCATGAACATTAGGTGAAGGCCAAGGATATAAAATGCACAATGCTACACTGCACCTGTGGTTAGGATTAGATGTTTTGGAGACAATTTGCAACCTTTGCATTTTCAGTGTGGCACGTTTTTATATGTTTCCTGCCTAGAAACAGTGAGAAATGACCATCAGCGGGAAGACCTCTAAGAGCACAAAAGCCATAAATCAGAATGTCCCTGAGAGCGCAAAAAAGTCTGTACAAATAGTCCTAAACTTACGACCACAATTGAGCCCAAATGTATGTTGCTAAGAGAGAAATCTGTTAAGTTTTACCCCATTTGACGACTTTTCTTGCCACATTTGTTAAGTGAATCACTGCAGTTCTTAAATTAGTAACACAGTTGTTATGTGAATCTAGTTTCCACATTGACTTTGCTTGTCAGAAGGTAGCAAAAGGGGAATCACATGGCTCCAGGACACAGCAACTGTCATAAATGTGATTCAGTTGTCAAGCATTAATGGATGGAAACTAATCAAGGAGAGAAGCAACCTAGAATTAAGAAGAATTTTCCTGACAGTTAGAACAATTAATCAGTGGAACAACTTGCATCCAGAAGTTCTGAATGCTCCAACACTATAACTGGATAACTATTTGTCTGAAATGGTATAGGGTTTCCTGCCTGAGCAGGGGGTTGGACTATAACACCTCCAAAGTCCCTTCCAACTCTGTTATTCTATTATATCAGAATGTAAATCACATGACCATGGGGATGCTTGTAATGGTCATAAGTTACTTTTTTCAGTGCCATTGTAACTTTGAATGGTCACTAAATGAACTGTTGTAAGTCGAAGACTATCTATATGTGCCAGACTCCCTCTGCATCTATAGGGTACCCGCCCTGACTCAATCCAATATCTTATTTCTTCAGTAAACAGCCAAATACCTGTAGGAATAAAGTATGCAGGAGACATAACATTTGTTCCCCATCAATGAACATTTACAGATGCTCTACAGCTGTAGTAGTCCTCGACTTACGACCATAATTGAGCCCAGAATTTATGTTGCTGAGAAATTTGTGAAGCAAGTTTTGCCCCATTTTACGTTTTTTCTTGCCACATTTGTTAGGTGAATCACTGCAGCTGTTAAATTAATAACAAAGTTGTGAAGTGAATCTGTCTTCCTCCATTGACGGTCAGAAGGTCGCAAAAGTTGATCACGTGACCCCGGGACACTGCAAGTGGCATAACTATGAACCAGTTGTCAAGCACCTGAATGTAAATCATGTGACCAGGGGGATGGATACTGCAATGGTCATAAGTCACTTTTTTCAGTGCCGTTGTAACTTCAAATGGTCACTAAGTGAACTGCTGTACACCGAGGACTATCTGTATTGCCTCTGAATATGAAGATCCATTACATGGCAGGGATATTTTAAGGCGGGGATGTTAAACTGAGGTCCAGGTGCACCACTCGCAGGCCACGCCCACCCAAGTTCCATGAAAGGAAAAAAGTTGCAATACGTCACATGATGCAACATGGCGAGTTCGACATCTGTGTTTTAAGAGCTTGATTTTGGGGCCACCATTTCAAAACAAAACTTGGGGGAAAATCATTTGTCAGTTTCATAAAGGTGCATATTCCAGCTCAAGGAAGATACAGAGGTGAAACTTAAAAGATCCAGTGTTCGATGAATGACCAGACCCACACACCTCTGTACAAAATGTATCTCTATCTTCCCTCTATTTAACAAGAATAATGACCATTATTTTCCACTGTCTGCATATATCCATGGATAGATTTCTCAAAGTATGTACCTAAGGCTCTGCCTGCAGCTTATTAGGGTGTGGGACGTCTTTCTTTTAAAACTCTGGCACATTTGCCTTTTCCTTTGGAGTTTGTTTTCTGAGCTAGTAGCAGCATGAAGGAGTCTGGGAAATGTGTCTCTTTGCTGGCAGACAGCCGATTGCTGAGTCAGCTG